>NW_012114932.1:5495998-5543179 GCF_000951035.1 Colobus angolensis palliatus | reverse complement strand
GTTCACGCCATTCTCCTGCCTCAGCCTCCTGAGTAGCTGGGACTACAGGCACCCACCACCATGCCCAGCTAATTTTTTGTATTTTTAGTAGAGACAGGGTGCTACTGTGTTAGCCAGGATGGTCTCAATCTCCTGACTTCGTGTTCCGCCCACCTCAGCTTCCCAAAGTGCTGGGATTACAGGCATGAGCCACCGCGCCCGGCCTCGTACTCTCATGTTTATAGCAGTGTTATTCACAACAGGCAAAACGTAGAAGCAACCCAAATAAACAAAATATGGTATACACAACAGAATATTATTCAGCCTTTAAAAAGGACTGAGATTCTGACACATGCTACAACATGGATGAAGTGTGAAGACATGCTAAGTAAAATAAGCCTGTCACATTAGGACAATACTGTATGATTTGATTATATGAGGTACCTAGAGTAGTCAAATTCAGAGACAGGAAGTAGAACAGTGATTGCCAGGGGCTGGGGAAAGGGGAAATGGAGAGTTATTGTTTAACAGGTACAGAGTTTGGGATGATGAAAATGTTCTGGACATTGAATTATACATTTAAAATGGTTAAAATGGTGTATTGTATGTGTATTTTCCCACAATTTTAAAACACAGAAAAAATAACAATCAGGCCATATTTCCAGCCCACTGAGAGAATCCCTCTTTAAAGGCCAGTTCTCCTGATGATCTAGCACATCCTTCCCTGGCAATGGGCCTTGTGGATGCTATTTTGTCCTTTGCATTCTGACTTCAAACCTGGCCCCAATAACCTGAGCCCTAAATTCAAGCAAACAGCTCAGGTGGACTAGCCATTGTTTGAAAGGCTGAGGCTTGAGCTTCTCTGGAACAGGCAATTTAGGGGATGTCTGTTATGTTCGACAGGCAGCCAACAAAAGCAGAAGCCACTCTAGCCAGCTTTCACTCTCTATTACTTCCCTTTTCAGTTTCACACAGGACCCCAGGGAAAATAGGGGTCAGACTGTCCAGCCTGTTTTGTTTTTCAGTTGGAAAGTGGGAAGTGCACCCCCATCTCTGACAGGTCTAGCTATTTAACATTCTTTGTACTTCATACACTGAAAGATACCACTTTCACCCATCTGACAACAGAACCAACAACTATGGCCCTCACTGGTCTGTCTCTACAGCCTTTTCACACAGATTATCCCATCAGATCTCACAATAACCCAATGAGAATGAATGTGTAGGGATTGTCATTCCCCACTGGAGACATGAAGAAACCCGGACTCAGAGAGATGAAGCAATGTGTCCCAAGTCCAAGTAAAAAGCAAACTAGGGTTTGCACACAGGTAATGAACTTCAGAATAATTCTTCCTCTCCATTACGTTGGAAAGATGAACAAAGTAGAAATGGAACTTTTCATTTGGTGTTAAACGACAGCAAGGAAAAATGCTTTCAAATATGGCAACTAATAGGCTAGTAAGCCCATCCCCAAAGGAAGAACTAACGCCCTCTTCTTTTTTCCCTTTTTTTTTTTTTTTTTTCTTTTGAGACCAGTCTCATTCTGTAACCTGGGCTGGAGTGCAGCGGCGCGATCTCGGCTCACTGCAACCTCTGCCTCCCAGTTCAAGCGATCCTCCTGTCTCAGCCTCCCGAGTAACTGGGATTACAGGTGCCTGCCACCACACCTGGCTAATTTTTGTATTTTCAGTAGAAACGGGGTTTCACCATGAAGATCAGGCTGATCTCAAACTCCTGAACTCAGGTGATCCGCCCGCCTGGGCCTCCCAAAGTGCGGGATTACAGGCACGAGCCATTGTGCCCGGCCCTCCTTCCCAATTTCTAAGGCCCACCCTAAGTTACTAAGTTATAAATAGATCTTTTCTTTTTTTTTATTTTTTATTTTTTTATTTTATTTGAGACGGAGTCTCACTCTGTCGCCCAGGTTGGAGTGCAGTGGCAGGATCTCGGCTCACTGCAAGCTCCACCTCCTGGGTTCACGCCATTCTCCTGCCTCAGCCTCCCGAGTAGCTTGGACTACAGGCGCCCGCCACCACACCCGGCTGATTTTTTTTGTATTTTTAGTAGAGACAGGGTTTCACCGTGTTAGTCAGGATGGTCTCGATGTCCGACCTCGTGATCCGCCCACCTCGGCCTCCCAAAGTGCTGGGCCCGTGAGCCACCGCGCCCGGCTAAATCTTTTCTTTTTTTTTTTTTGTTTTTGTTTTTGTTTTTTTTCTTTGAGTCGGAGTCTTGCTCTGTCGCCCAGGCTGGAGTGCAGTGACGTGATCTTGGCTCACTACAACCTCTGCCTCCCAGGTTCAAGAGATTCGCCTGCCATAGCCTCCCGAACAGCTGAGATCACAGGCGTGCACCACCACCCCCCCTGCTAATTTTTGTATTTTTAGTAGGGGCGGGGTTTCGCCATGTTACCCAGGCTGGTCTTCAACTACTAACCTCAAATGATCCGCCTGCCTCGGCCTCCCAAAGTACTGGGATTACAGGCGTGAGCCACCGCGCCCGGCCTCTTTTTGATTTTTGCACGCAACGACTCCGGCTGTGTACTCATTGCTGTCACTTGCTGCCCTGTCCAAGGAGTGCTGCCGGACTGGGGAGTCTGTCTGACTCAGAATCGAAGACGGGGGTTAAAGACCAGCTAGGCCATCGATAAATGGAACAAATCACGCCTAACCCAACAAGTATCCGAAACTACAGGCAGCCCTAGACACCTACACGAGCAACACCCGGGAAGCAAGACTCAGATAGATTGCGGATGGCTGACCACTACCTTACCCAACACCGCGCATGCGCGACGACCGCACCAGCCCCAGAGGATTCTCACGCCAAGCAGCCCCAGACACCGTGGGCGGGCGCCGTCTTCTCGCGCATGCGTTACCGCCAGCGCATGCGCATCCTCGGCAGCAGTCTTTCCTTATTAGCCCTCCGCTCTCCTCAAGCCCGACCCGGACCCCGAATCGCCTCAACGACGACCCTCACTCCACATTTCTCACCTTGCGGCCGGTTTTCTCCCGTAGGGCCTTCAGCCGTTCCTTTCGCCGCAACGCCTCTTCCTCTAGCCGGCCCACACCAGCCGTAGTCGCCTCCATCTTGCCCGCCGACGCCCCTCCTTTTCCCCCGTCTTGCATCGCGCATGCCTAAGGACAGCGGATAAATGTCTCGCGGCCAATCCAAGGACGAGAATGAGAGACTGGAAGGTCCTGAAAGCCAATCAATGCGGGGTTATTATGGAAGAGCCCGCCCCGCCTCGCCCTGCCCCGCCCCACCCCGCCCTTTTTCTTCCGGGCAACTTGCCTAGTGGGTGGGGAGCCAGCAAAAAAAAAAAAGCTAAGGCTCGATTCATCCATTGCTGATCAGTGAAAGAGCAGCAAGTGGAATTCAGACCCGAGAGAAGGTGAAAAGAGTGCGTCGATCGTTCCGGTTTTGCCTAAGCACTAACCACACTAATCGCTCCATGCTGGCGTCTTGGAATGCCCTGACCCATCTTTGTCCACTTGACCTGACAAGGCTCGAATGCCTTCAAGAAACCTTCCCTGGGCCGGGCGCAGTGGCTTACGCCCGTAATCCCTGCACTTTGGGAGGCCGAGGCGGGCGGACCACGAGGTCAGGAGATGGAGACCATCCTGGCCAACATGGTGAAACCCCGTCTCTACTAAAAATACAAAAAATTATCTGGGCCTGGTGGCACGCGCCTGTAGTCCCAGTGACTCGGGAGGCTGAGGCAGGAGAATGGTGTGAACCAGGGAGGCGGAGGTTGCAGTGAGCCGAGATCGCGTCACTGCACTCCAGCCTGGGCAACAAAGTGTCTCAAAACCAACAAACAAACAAAAAACAGAGCCATGAGGCACCCACCTCTTGAGGTTAGAGAAACAACATAAGTGAAGCAAGTTCTGGGCCCTGGAGTTGGGGAGTGGGGGGAACCCCTCCACTGGAGCGTTTGGGAAGGCTTCCTGGAGGAGGGAGGGGGACCCGTGGTAACGGTCTAGGTCTAAGCCTCTCTGGGATCTGGGAGGGCACCGCAGCCCCGAAGGTATTTCAGAATAGTCCTGCTGCTAACTTCCCGCTATCACACTCCACAAACAGCTAGAGCTCAAAAGTTGAGTTTTGGTCTTCCCATAAAGCGACAGAGTAGCACCTGGCATTTGATAAGCGCTACAAGGGGTCGTCATGGTGGTGGTGGTGATTATTGGTTTTGTGTGTGTGTTTTTGTTTTGTTTTGTTTTTGAGACGGAGTCTCGCTCTGTAGCCCAGGCTGGTGTGCAGTGGTGCAATCTCGGCTCACTGCAAGCTCCGCCTTCCGAGTTCACACCATTCTCCTGCCTCAGCCTCCCAAGTAGCTAGGACTACAGGCGCCCACCACTACGCCCGGCTAATATTTTGTATTTTTAGTAGAGACGGGATTTCACCGCGTTAGCCAGGATGGTCTCGATCTCCTGACCTCGTGATCCGCCCGCCCTGGCCTCCCAAAGTGCTGGGATTACAGGCGTGAGCCACCGCGCCCGGCCAATGGTGGTCATTATTGTTGAAAGACCCTCGCCACCCCCACGCGGCCCGCCGCCCCTTCCCTGAATGGCGGCAACTGCAGTCAGGCCAGCAGCGTCCTGGGCGGATTCAGACCCTGGAGAAGTCTGAAATTCCTCACCCCGACCCTCGTCCCGGAGGCTCAGGCTGGCCCTTCCAATGGCACTGGTGGGGCGGGGCGGCGGGGCCGCCAGGCCCATAGGCCCCTCCTCCTGCCAGGCTCTCCGCCCTTTACACGGTCCCGGGAGAGGCGGGGCGGCGGTGACTGCAGCGAAGTGCAGGAAGCCGGGCGGCGGCCGGCAGTAAGAAGGAGGAGGAGCGAGCAGACTTGGGTGGCTCAGCGCCGCGGAGGCCACAGCCGCAGACTTCCCCAGTAGTACCGCGCCGCTCCGCCCCGGAGTGACGCCCTCCGCCCATGGGCCTGGCCGAGGGCAACCGGCGGGCGGCGCGGAGGAGGCGGCGACAGGTGGCGCGCAACAGGGCTGGAGCTGGGCCGGGCCATGGCCGCCTCGGAGCGGCTCTACGAGTTGTGGCTGCTCTACTACGCGCAGGTGAGCCCGCCCCGCACCCGCACCCGCACCCGCGGTGCCCCCAGCTTCCCGCGCCCTGCGCCTGCTGCACCTGCGCCCAGCGCCGCTGGGGCTGCGTAGCCGCGCGCGCGCAGGGCATGCAACGGCTCCGCACACACGTGTGTGCCCCCAGCCCGTCGGGTGCCTCTGACACTTATGCCTTGGGGACAGAGCTCGCGGTCGTGCACTTCACAGCAACCCACCCCCACCAGCAGGACTGTGCAGCCTGAGTCTTTCTTGCTAGAGGAGAGTGGCCTGGGCCTAGGCGGCCGGACGCTTCTTCGCCTTTTTACAAATGGGGAAACTGAGGCCTGGAGAGACCTGGAGACTGGCCAGGAGGCTAGGGGGAGGGGGACTCAATTTGTATATGGGCTGCCTCTCCCTTGGGCGCGGCCCGATTGGGTGGTCGTGGCCAACGGGTCTGGGGGTGTGGGCCAGCATAGGGGTATGTGTGGGCCGACGTAGGGAGGTATGTGGAAGGGGAATGCTCCCACTTCAGGTCCTTCTTGAGTTGCATCCCCCCACACCCCCAGCAGACAGGCTGCCATAAGCTCCTCCCTGACTTGAAATGACCCACCCCACCCCCATTCTGAGGGGTGGACCCAGGACCTCTCTAGGAGCAGAAGAAAGGGTTTTGCTCTGGATGCCCAGGGAGAGGGTGGGGCGTTGATTCCCTGAAGGATGTCTGAAAAGGTTGGAGGGAGGCCCTTTCGTCCTGAGCTCCCCACCCAACTCAGAGACTTCTTCAGGTGGCCTCAGAAGGTGAGGGGAGTGACTCTGACCTGGGTGTCCCATCAGCTGAGAACCTGGTGTCACTCACACCGTCTCACACGCATAGTCCCCCATTTTCCTTCTGCACCCACAGCAGGGAGGGATCCCAGGGTAACACTCCCCTCCCCTTCACCCAGCACCTCCCTCCCTGCACCTGCCTGGCATCTTGCTCCTGGCTCAGGTGTGCCCTGGGCACAATGGACCATTGTGTGCCCTGAACAGTTTGTCAGTGGAAGGAATTCATGCTCAGACACGCTAGCCCTCCATGAGGAGGCTGGCCCGCTGTGTTCCACCAACGTGGAGTCCAGGCCAGAAGGACCACAGCCTCTTCAGTCCGCTCAGGTTGCAAGAGGTCCATGCCCTCGGCAGGAGGTCAGGCATGGAGTAGAGTCCCTCTTAGGTATAACTCAGATCAAACTCAACTTCTGAGCCTCTGCTTCCTGCCTGTAAAATTGACACAGCCCTGGCCGGGTGCACTGGCTCACACTTGTAATCCCAGCACTTTGGGAGGCCGAGGTGGGCGGATCACAAGGTCAGGAGATCGAGACCATACTGGCCAACATGGTGAAACCCCGTCTCTACTAAAATACAAAAATTAGCTGGGCATGGTGGCGCGTGCCTGTAGAATCTCTTGAACCAGGGAGGCGGAGGTTGCAGTGAGCCGAGATCACGCCACTGCACTCCAGCCTGGTGACAGAGTCTATCTCAAAAAAAAAAAAAAAGATGACACAGCCCTGACCTCGGGGGCTTCCTAGACTCTGTGGAGAGGTAGCCATTATAGCTGGTCCAGACCAGAGAAGGCTCCTGTTTCCCTGGCCTCATCGGGTCCCCTCGCCCCAGCTTCTCTGCTTCCATCCCCAGTGGTTGTGAAGGAGCAGAGGATTTGAAGAGAAGCCTACCCCTAGTCCTCCCTCTGACTGCCCCATAGCTATGGGCAGGTTCTAGGTGCATGGGCAGGTAAAGGGGACTTAAACCAGGTGATGAGTGTGAGAGATGTTAATGATAGGTCTTCAGGCCGGGTGGCAGGCTGCTGGGAGTGTCTTGGTATCTCCCAGAACAGTAACTCCAGCATGGTTGCCTCCTGATGCCCCATCTAGCTGAGCTCTGTACATGGCCAGCCCCCATCCCCTCAGGAGGTGGTTATGGCTCATATCTGTGCTGAGCCTCCCCCTCCAGGAACTCCTCACCTCACAGGGCAGGTATGGAACATAGGCTGGCAGGTTGTAGCTTTGGAAGCCTGAGCAGGCAGAGGGCAGTCTGGGGCCAGGCAAACAAATCCAGGATGTGACAGCAAACTCAGGAGCCAGGCGGGGCCAGGCTGCCTGAAGAGGAAGCTAGGGCCAACCTCCCAGCTCGCCTTCCTGCCCGCCTGCTCCTGCTCCTGGAACCCCCAATCCAGGGAGGAGTAGTGCTATGCAACTTTGAGTCCTGTTAGGGACCTATTGTGTGCGTGCTTGGGGAGGGGGAGTGCAAGGTAAGGGGCGGAGCTGAAAGTGGGTGTTTAGAGACCCTTTAGTTGGCTAGCCACCCAGCCAGCAACACCTGCACCCCTCCCTTCAGCTGTGAGAGCTGACATCAGCTGGCAAACCTGTTTCCCCAGTTGTGGGTCTGGGTGGGGATGGAGAGGGGGGAATAACTCCTTCCTGCCCTTCCTCTTCCTTAAAGACCCCAGGTTTAGACCCACCCACCCCCTCTCCCTGTGGGCCCAGCTCAACTGGGGGCCTCATAGTGAGGGAGGGGGCTGTGGGTGGCCGCTGAGGGAAGAGGGAAGAGTCAGAGCACCCCAGGACCTCACTCAGTTGGAGCTCCTTAGGGCCCTGGTGGGGAAACCAAGGCAGGGTCCTACCACGATTGTCAGACCTCACATGTAGTAGGTGCTCCTTGGGTATTAGCTGAAGGGTGGGTCCCATAGCAGTGACCAGTCAGGAAGTCACCCCAGAGGAGGCTGAGTTTGGGCTTTGAGGGCTGAGAGGAAGGAACAGCAGGAGCAGTGAGACAAGAAGCAAATTGTCAGGAGTTGGGGTAGGGCAGAGCTAGTCAAGCAGGCCTGGTGGACAGTGGGGGCTCATCCAGAGGACTCCAAGCCCACCAGAGCTCCCCCAGGGAAGGCATAGGAAGGACAGGGGAGTCTTGGGGGACTGGGGACAGCACCTGACAGGCTGGCAGTTGGGCAGCCCATAAAAGTTAATGCCACATAGCATGCAGATGAGTGGCCCCTGTTCAGGCAGGAGCAGCAGTGATGTTCAGCAACCCCCCCAGTGAATGGGGTCACAGAGTGAGGGGGCACTGAATGTGGAAGGGCACTCAGGGTCACAAAGTTCAGGGCAGAACAAACCCTCAGGTGACAGGAGGGAGCAGAAGCTGACCTGTCCAGCTATGCCACTGAGGCCTCAGAGGGGTCCAGGGAGGTTAGGTCAGGCTGGAGGCAACCTCGTCCTGCCCACACTTCCCCCAGTTCCTTCTCCCTAACTGATGATCTCTACTGCCTCTTAGAAGCCTGGTCAGGCCCTCCACTCCCCCTGGTACTTTATCTGGTCATATTCCTTTTTGGGCCTCAGTTTACCTTCCTGAAATGGGTAAAGGGAAGGTGGAATCACTTCCTTGGTGCTTGGTCCCCTGCCTCTATTACCAAGGTGCCTGAAGGAGGAGGGTCTGTAGTGACAGGGAGATGAGCACACAGCCCAGGCTTGGGTGGGCACTGGTCAGTCCTGGGGTTGTTATGACAACTGGGGAGCTGATGGGGAAGTGTGGAGTCCCCGGAGAAACAGGGTCACTTACCATGGGTCTATGGGGACCCTGGAAGGAGATTCCCATTTTCCATAGTGATAGTAAAAGGGGTTGGTCGACTCTTGAGCCACTTGCTTGAGCCTGTTTCCACTCTGTGGAGTATGCTTTCATTTCAATAAATCTATGCTTTCCTTGCTTTAAAAAAAAAAAAAAATAGTACAAGGGGATGGTCAGGCCCTGGGGCAGGGTGGGTGTCATGGAGATCAGAAGGTCTACCCTTTCAGCACCCCCTCTCCAGGTAAGGAGGAGAGACTGGCCCAGCCACCCAGGCACTCAAACCACTATCCTCAGTTGTCCCTGTCCCAGCAAAGTCCCATCTTCCTGCTTCATCCCATGGCCTAACATCCTCCAAGCCTGACCTCCAGTCCTGGTGATGTAGCCAGAAGTCACATTTAGCTTGACATTGTCCTCCCCATCCTGATACTGAATTGGGGGACCCCCTAGGCCTGAGATAGGCTATTCCACACAGACCCCACCCTGTCCCACTTCTGCTTGTCTGTCCCTGAAGATGGAGTGCTCACTACCACCCAGGCAGCTCTGACTGAGAGGAGTCACCCACTCTTGAGCTGTGCTCTTCTCTCCCTTCCTGCTCCTAGCTCTTCCCTGGGGTCTATTAATGCCTCTTACTGTCACTCACAGTGGGGGCTGGGGGTTGTTGCCTAGAATTCAGGGAGCTCGGGCAGGCCAGAGCCTCTGGATCTGGAGCTCCACTCACCTTACCCTGACCTCGAGTTGGGTAGGTGTGGCTGGAGAACTTCTACCCATGAAGCAAAGGGATGGTTTTAAAGCGGTGAATGTTAGGTAACAAGCCACCGAGAGTTAGAATGGGGACTGGACTCCGGAACCCATGTGCTCACCACTGATTTGGTTGGTGAGAGGCACCAGACAGGAATGGGTCTTACAAAGGGTGCTGATGCCCCTGATGGGGGCATTCCAGCAGAGCAAACAAGAGCAAAGCACAGGCAGACCCGTGGGGGTAGAGACAGCGAGTCACGCCCTTGGGCCCGGGCATCCTGCGGGTTTGGGGTGTGGAGGCTGGAGGTGAGGTGGGCACCACCCACACAGGGCCTCAGATGTGAGCTTGTGATAGGGCATGTGACTGGCTGATCAGGCTGTGATGGTGACAGACGTCTACTCGAGGCCCACTGTGCGCTGGACTTGGGGTATGTCAGGCAGGGTCTGGGAGCAGCATGGTGTCAGGCAGCTCAGTGATCCCTGTCACCTTGGCAAGCAAGGTGTACTCCCTGTACTCCCCACCAGTGTCACAACCACCAGCCCTCAGCCCTCAGGGTTACTTCAGAATTCCAGAGGAGCCTCAGTTCCATGCGCAGTCAGGGTCTGTTTGAGCCCAAGCAGCCCTCAGGAGCCCCTCACCCCCAGCACTCTCAAGTGCCCTCACAGCTAGTTGGGCATAAGTTGGGGTCTCTGGAGGTGACCATGAGACCCCCTCTTCCCAGGGACACCGACCTTCCCCATTCCCACAACCTTCTCCCCTGCTGCAGGACCTGGGCATCACTTACCTATGGGCCCTGGAGAGGGCTTGGCAGGTGTAGCTGCTCCCAGCCTGCCCTCAGTGGGGGACAGGGTTGGGGCTCTGACCCAGTTAGGTTGGGGCGAGGGGCTGGACTGTCCCTGACCCATGTTCCTCCTCAGAGCTGGCACAACTGACCAAGGCAGAGGCTCTGAGAGGGGCATGGGAAGCCTGAGCATCACGGCCACCCCTCCCAGGCCCTGGACCGTCACATGCAGCACTGCTACTATGCTCTCATCCCCTGCCATTCTCTGCCTTCTGACCCTGGCTCCCTGAGGGACTCCCATACCCCGACACATCGCAGTCTCAAGCCATGGGGCCTAGGCCAGAGTTGGCCTGAGGCCTTCCAGGGAGAAAAGGTAAGACCCAGGGAGGCAGGACAGGCAGCCACCCCACCCCTGCTTAATACTGTGCTTTGGAGACCTCCTCATCCCCTTTCAGAGCCCCTGAAGGCTGTCTTGATTGCCCCAGCCCTGAACCCAGCTCAGCCTAATCTGCTGAAAGTTTACAGGACTGGACAGGCCAAGGCTGTGGTTCTAGGGACAGAAAGCAGGAGTATGTGGAGATTGAGGGACCCACCCCTGTCCTGGGAAGGCTGATCAAGGTGATGGCCATCAGGAGGGTGGGAGGTTCCTGCTCAAGTACTATAAGCCCAAGTCACACAAGGCAGTAGGGCGTAGGGTGGGCAGAGGCCTGGACAAGAGGATGTGAACCACAGATGGGGAGAGGTGGAAGCCAGAGAAGCAGGTCCTGGTTGGACCAGCAGCCTGGAATGCCACGCTCAGCAGTCGAGCCTTTATGGGGAGGGGTTAGACATGGTCAAATGTGGACTTTCTGGTGCTCAGTAGAGCTGCAGCTGGCAGGAAGACTCCCATTTTGAGTGACTGGCTTGACTGAGGGGCAGAAGAGGGGAAGACAGCAATGGGACATATTTGAAGGCAGCCAGTGGTCTACGTGGGGCCACTGAGGCAAGGATCGGGGTCACATGGTCTGCATGGGCTGGCTTGCTAGCAATCATGAGTGGTCCTGGCCTAGAACTAAGGTCTGGCTTTCAGCATCCTCAAAAGTACACTGAAGACAAAGTAGTAGATAAGGCATCCCCTGTGGGGCCTCCTGTTTCCCCATCTGTAATGGGAGAAGTTCAGAAGAAATGGTCCAGGACCCCTGGCCGCCTCTGCTGTCTCGGGATCTGGGTATTTTGGGCTCCTTGCTGATTGTTCGGGAGGAGGCTGCCAGCAGGAGAGGGTGGAGAGGTCAATAAATGTAACTGACAGGCAAAATGTCATGGTTGTGTGGGTCTGCTCCATGGTGGCCCTGGCACCTCTCTGAGTTGTCTTCAGATCTGCACTAAAATGTACCAGGGAGTTCCCCAGTCACAGGGTGGATGGCTGCTCTGCCTAGGTTTTTTGGGGATCTGGCTCAGGTCTGCTGCGGTCAGGCCTCTTGCCCTGGGGCCATTCAGGCCTTGCCCTGTAGTTTGGGTCCATAGACTGCAAAAATTAGCCATCCATCCAAAGATAGTTCTGGAGGTCCTTGGGTATGAGGCCCACGGCCCCTGGGGAGCAGCCGCAGGCCTGCTGAGTACTGACCATGATGTGTCCCTTGCCTCTCCATCCTTTGCCCCTCGAGCTCCCCGGTCCACCTCTCGAACTCTAGGACTCAGCTGGTTGGGAGCTCCAGATGGGGCCAGCCTGGAGGAATTCCTGTATAAGCCACCACCCACCCCTATCCCCTGGGAGGGGCTTAGAGGTTAGAGGAGATGCGGGCTAGGCTAGGATTTATCAGCTGTGTTCCTGAGCAAAGAGAACTGCAGGGTCCAGATGAGGTGGCCAGGACATGGCGGTGGGGGCGGGACAAAGGTATGGCTGAGTCTTCTACATCGACCCCTATGGCCTAAGGCCTTGAGCACAGGTCAGGGAGCTGTGGGTGCCTTGAGTGACGGGTACTGAAGCAGCAGGATCAGAACCCTCACCTGGATAAGAGCTCTTCCAGGCGCCAACCTCATGCTTGTAAAACTAGTCTCTGGCCCACTAGCCCCACCCAGGATAGGTGACTCCACCCCTCTGTAACAGGTCCCACCCTCAGCGCAGGCCAGGTCGCTTGCAGCCTCTCTCACTGGGGCCCAGGGTGCCCCAGCCCCCCCACATCCCTGCGGTCTGCCGGGAGGAAGCGGTCCCCCTCCCCCACCGTGACTTTGCATTTCCTGCCCCAGCCCCGGGGCGGGAGGAGACGTTTCCCGTTCACACCAAAGTTTTCCTGGCAGCGCCTAGACCTGGGCTTAGCCACTGCCCCTCTTGCCCATGGAACCAGCTCTGGGGCCTGGGGTCCAGGTAACCAGCGAGGGTGGGTGGAGGTTCCCGGGGCAAGGCAGTGCTGTGCATGAGGATGTGTGCATGTCTGGGTCTGCCTGTCTAATGGTACACATGTGTCCCGGGATCCACAGTTAAAGAAGGTTACTGAAGGTAACCCCTTCTGCTGGGCTGGGTGACAATGGCAGATGAGGATCCAGCCCAAGGCTCTTGGTAGGGGGTGGCTGCTGTATGGGACACCTTCTCCAGCCCTTGCACCAGTGTGGGCCACAGCCACACCCCACTTACGCCCCTCCCCTGGCTGTGTCAGACTTGCCTAGGACTGCAGGCGTTAGGGAGGTGGGAGCAGAAACTAGGAGGCTGAGAGAAGCAGTGGGGTGCCTAGAAGAGTGGTCAGTATGTACCTAACTCTCTGATGCTGACCTTCCAATGTCCTGCCCTCCCTCCCCCATCCCTTACTCCCCTCCTCCACACCCACCACTCTGCCTTTAATCCCTTGTCCATGCCCTGTGTCCACCACCATTCATTCTTCACCTCTGTCTACATCCCCTTGTCCCTGCCCTGTTTATTGCACCCCTTCTGTCCCCCACCACTGATCCCCTGCTCTGCCTACAGAAGGACCTGGGTTACCTGCAGCAGTGGCTGAAGGCCTTCGTAGGTGCCTTCAAGAAGAGCATCTCACTGTCCTCTCTGGAGCCACGAAGGTGAGGCTGGATCTACACAGAGGGCAGGGACAGAGCAGGGAGATTGAGGGGTCCTCAGCACCCATGTCTCCCCTTTCCTTGCAGGCCAGAGGAGGCAGGTGCAGAGGTCCCGCTGCTACCACTGGATGTGCTGCATGTGCTGGCCGAGCAGCTGCACCAGGCCGACCTGGAGCAAGCCCTCCTGCTGCTCAAGCTCTTCATCATTCTGTGCAGGTGTCCCTGTTATCCACTCTCTGAGCAGGGGCCTAGAACTGTGGGCCAGAGGGAGCAGGGGTGGGGAGGGACATGGTATATTATTGTGACCTCTCTCCTCATTGACTCCCCCAGAAACCTGGAGAACATAGAGGCAGGCCGGGGCCAGGTGCTAGTGCCCCGAGTGCTGACACTGTTGACCAAGTTGGTGGCAGAGGTGAAGTGGCCTCTACCTTGGGGGGCAGAGGGTACATGCAGGGAGGCAGGCGGTAGCCATGGCAGGGTTAAACCTCTCTCCCCACACCTACAGCTGAAAGGATGCCCACCACCCCAGGACCAAGGGGCACAGTTGGAGAATGTGGCCCTACATGCTCTGCTTCTCTGCGAGGGCCTCTTTGACCCTTACCAGACCTGGCGGCGCCAGCGCAGTGGGTGAGACCCAGCCCAAAGGCAGGGAACCCAGAGGAGGGTGGGGAGAGGATGGCTGTGCTGGGCCCAAGGAGGGGTGAGAGCGGGGAGTGATGAGAGCCAGGCTGATGTACTTGGCCTCATTGCCCCCAGAGAAGTCATCAGCTCCAAGGAGAAGAGCAAATACAAGTTCCCTCCTGCTGCTTTGCCCCAGGAATTCAGTGCCTTCTTCCAAGGTCAGGCCCCGCCCCTACCCCCACTTGGCCCCACCTCCAAACCTAGGTCCCTTCCTGTAGTTCCTTGTTCCTGCCATACACAGGAACCACTTGGTGGCTGCATGCAGGTCTGGGAGAACCAAAGACTAGGCAGGAGTTTAGGGACAGACAGAAGAGAAAGGACATCTTGGGCTGGAGTGAGGGCATCCCATCAGGTGGAGGGGTGGGGTCAACCTGCCTACCCAGATTTCTCATCCTCTTTCCCTCCCATCTCCTGGATCCTTCTAGCCACTTGTACCCTACTCTGATCTTAAAACTCTCTGGTCCAATCCCTTTGTCCCCATAGCCTCCACCTACTCTCCACCCATCCTGGAGACACAGTAGGTATCTCCACCTCCTGCTCCCTGGCTGCTGGAGGATCCGATGCCCAGGACAGCTGCGGCCACCTGTTCACAGGTGGTCCTGTGAACCTGTTCTCCCTAGTGACCCTTCTCCCCTGGGTCCCCTCTCTCCTCTCATTGGAGGGAGACTGGCCAGGACTTTAGATAGGCTCAGGGTGGGACATGGCCTGGACAGAGGTGGGCAGGGTTGTGAGAAGGTGGTGACCTATTGGGATATTAAGTGTCTCAGTGATGCCCCCATGGAGCTGTGGGCCTGGATCTAGAGTTGGGGCAGCAGCTCCAGGAGAGGAGGCACCCCTAGGGAGCTCCCCACCTTTATTTTCCCATAAACAAACTGGATTTTATTCCTCCTCCCATTGTATCCCTTGATGTCAACCTGACACCCTCAAGATGAAATCCTACTCCTCCTACAGCCTTTCTCTCCACTTGTCCTGCTGCCCAGCCTCGCTTCTCTCCTCTCATTCCCAGACTGCTACCACTGACCCCACCTCAGGGTCTTAGCCCATGCTATGCCCTCTCCCCTCCTACTGCATTCTCAGGTCTCCCCTCAAAAGCCCCATCCCCAAGGAGGCCTCCCACCCATCCAACCAGAATCAAGCCCCAGCCCTACTCTTCTTCCTCCCTCAGGCATGTGACCCAGGGCTGGTCCCTTCTGCCCTCTGAGTTTCAGTCCCTGGCCTGGCATCCTGTCCAGCTTTGCTGGCGCAGGGCCAGGTGGGCCTCCTACGTATTAGGCTGTGAAAGCCCCTAGAAGTCCCAAGCAAAGGCCTGGGCGTGGGGGAGGTGGCATCGGTACAGGAGATACAGCAGAGTCCCCAGAGCACAGCATGGGAAGCACCAACCGTCACAGGGGCAGAGGGAGCAAGAGATTTGCATCTGAGAAACTAAGCCCTGGTCATCATGGGGAAGAGGAAGGATGTGCTCATGCTGGGGCCCTCACTTTGGCGCTTGAGGATCTAGGAAGCTGGCTAGACTCTCAGGGCTGGGCTATGTCCCCCTTAAGTCCGCCAAAGAAGGGTTGTGTCCCTTTCAGACCCTCTACTATACAGCCATAACTCCTTAGATGCCCGCCAGGGCAAAGCCCAGTCTTATCACTCAGACTGGGTCTTTTACTTGGCCCAGTTCCTTCTCCCCTCCTCCCCAGGGCACCCACCTCTTGTGCAGCCCCCTGGGTCCATAGCCCTGCAACCTTAGTGACATTACCCTGCCCACAACCCCCTACCCAGAGAGCCTACAGAATGCAGACCACTTGCCTCCCATACTGCTGTTGCGTCTCATCCACCTCTTCTGCGCCGTTCTCGCTGGAGGAAAGGTAGGCTGGGAGGTGAGCCTGTGGACTAGAGAGCAGCTCTTTCAGCATCTGTCTGCTGGGTGAGCCCCTTGCCCACTGCCCATCTCTGTCCATACCTGCAGGAGAACGGGCAGATGGCTGTAAGTGATGGCTCTGTGAAAGGCCTGCTGAGTGTGGTACGGGACTGGAGCCATGGGCCAGCCCCAGACCGCCGCCTAGTACTGCTGGCTCTAGAGGCACTGGTGGGTGCAGTCCATGTCTTGCATGCCAGCCGCACACCTCCTCGTGGCCCAGAGCTTCGTGCCCTGCTTGAGAGCTACTTCCATGTCCTTAATGCCGACTGCCCAGCTGGTCTGAGCTCAGGCCCCGAAGAGGCCCTTGTCACCCTCCGGGTCAGCATGCTCGGTGGGTATGGGCTCCCAGGCTCTTGGGGAAGGGGCATCATGAGGGAAAAGCCTAAGTGATGATGGAAGGGCCGGATGGGCAGCATACGAAGGAAGGCTTAAGGCTGCCTAGAGGGGTCTGAGCAGGGCTTGACCCTTGACACTTCCACAGATGCCATCCCTATGATGCTGGCATGTGAAGACCGGCCAGTGCTGCAAGCCACCTTCCTCAGCAACAATTGCTTTGAACACCTCACTCGGCTCATTCAGAACAGCAAGGTGGGTAGGGCCCAGCCTGGGGGTGAGGATCTGGAAGCCAGAGGCTAAGGGAGACATGCATAGGTGCCAGGCTGCTGCTGAGCAAACATGGGCTGGACAGAGTCAGTTGTTTGCAGCTGGTGGGATGGCCTGCAGTTCAGTGGGAGGGTCTGGGGCATGGACAAGGGCCCGTCCCTTGGGGCCTCTATAGGACTGGGCTTGAGGCTCAGGACAGCTCTGTGCCCCACGGAAGCGGGGCTTGTTATGGAAGGAAGGGAGCTGCTCTGGCGCCTTGTTTCCCTTTCCCTGGCCCCGAGTACAGGGGCTAGAGGAGCACACCACTGCTTTCAGATGCAGTGTCTGCTCCCACCCACTCATCCCCCCGATTGCCCATCTGAGCAGGGCACAGGGAGCTCAGCATCCTACTCTTCCCTAGTGCCAGACAGGGCACCTGGCAGCTGCTCCTGGTCCTGCTCTAACCCTGCCCTCTCCCATCTTCCTCCTCTCTCTTCTTTGCCTCCTCCACCCTGTGCCTCCCCCTTGCCCACAGCTGTACCTGCAGGCCCGGGCGCCCCCTGAGGGGGACAGTGACCTGGCTACCCGGTTACTGACTGAGCCCAAAGTCCAAAAGGTACCATCCTGGGGCTGACCAGCTCAGACACCCCAAGGACTTCCTCTTTGAGCTTTTCCTGCACTATAGCTGGGGGAATGAGCGGATGTGTGTAAGGCCTGGTGTGGTCTAGCAATGGGTGTGGGTCCTCCATGCTGTCTTGCCTGCCTTCCAAGTCCCCATCCTAGGGAACAGGACAGAAGGTAGTCTATCCCCTGCCTGGTGTTTGATTGGGTGTTGGGGTCTGGCTGTGCCAAGTGGGATAGAACCTTCGAAACTCAAACTACCTACCTCATTTCTCAGAAGGGGAGACAGAAGCCCAGACACTCAAGGATTTGGCTGTAGTCACAGAGAAGGGGGTCTCCCTCATGGTGCCATTTCTTTCTGTAGATTCTTGCACCCACCCTCAGCAGGTCACTGGGTGCCCCCAGCCAGCCCCTGATGACGTGCTCCCTGACTCACCTTGCATGTGGGCTGTAGGCAGCTGCAAGGTGTCAGCTGGCAGCTTCACAGCGGGCACCCTTTCTGGGGGCTCAACCTGTGGGCCCCAACCTCCATAGCCCCTACCCTGGCTCTGTCTTCATGAGGTAACCTTATGTGTTCACTGCACACGGTCATTTTCTGAGAGCTTGCACGTCTATTCATCTGCAAAGCAGGCAGGGCAAAGTGACTTCCCTCTGTTTTTACAGATGAGGACACTGAGGCCTGGAGGGGGAAGCCTGAGGTCACTTGGGGAGTCAGGCAAAGTTGGGACCAAAGGCTCTATGGAGCCAAATATGACCTAGTCCCTGCTGAGAAACTCTCCAAGCCCTCCCAACCCCTGACCCCCTCAGGGTGGGGCAGAAGAGGGAGCAGCATGCCTCTGGCTCTCAGGTTCAGCCAGGCTGAGCCTCAGTGTCCACACCTGGATCTAGGGGGAAAGGGCAAGGTGGGACTTAAAGGTCTCGAAGGTTCTTTTGGTTCTAACACCCTGTGATTGATTGTCCCTGAATCTCTGACCCCTGTCAATCACTGTGGGTGATGGGGCACTTGCTGGCCTGTCTGTACTCGTGTGTCTAGCTTTAGGGAGACAGGTTGCGGATGGGGCCCCAACTCCACCACAGAAAGGGGGACTGGAGGGTGCAGTGAGAGTGTCCACCATTAATCTGTCCCAGTGAGGCCCTTCCCAGCCTTTGTTAGACTGGGTCTTGCTGAGCTGCTCAGAGAGGGCCCTAGGTCATGATAGGGTCACAGCAGTTGGGGCAAGGAGTAGAAGGCCTGGTTCTCCGACAGAGTTGCTGATCTAGCACATGCCACATGCCTTGGGGTGCTTGGCTCTGCACCTTTTTTACTGCAGGGGGCTGCCAGCTGTGACACCCTGGCCCCTGCCTCTCCTGACGGCCCCTCCCAACCCCAAGGTCCTGGACCAAGACACGGACGCCATTGCAGTCCATGTAGTCAGAGTGCTGACCTGCATCATGAGTGACTCCCCCTCAGCCAAGGTGAGGCTGCTGCACTGCAGCTTTAGTCGGGGTGCAGGGTGGAGTTCAACTGACCATATCCCCAGAACAGGCCTGGCCGGTGGCTATAAGCATCCTGTTCCCTGGAGCAAAGCGAGCTGGGGAGGTGACTGCCCTGCCCTAAAGCACACTGGGCAGGTGTGGTCGCCAGTCTGTCCTGGGAGCTGCATCTCCTCTATCAGGGCTGGATGGGGAATGGACACTTGTAGGCCCACCTCCATCTAGAGCCTTCTGAGATGGACTCATGTCCCCCCCATCCCTCTGCAGCTCACTGCCCACCAGTACTGTCACCCAGAGGCGGAGCCACGCAAGGGAACCGCAAAACGTGATGCTCCTCCAGGGTTTCCACAGGGCCTGAGTTTGCCCTGGGGCACATGTATATGTTCACTTCTTCCCCATACTACCTTACACAGGAGGTGTTTAAGGAGCGCATCGGCTACCCTCACCTGCAGGAGGTTCTGCAGAGCCATGGTCCCCCCACCCATCGGCTGTTGCAAGAGCTGCTCAACATGGTGAGGGAAGGGGCTTGGGACCAGGGTCCCAAAGGCAACCAGAACTGAGTCAGGGTTACCACAGATGGTGAGCTTTCCACCCTGGGGGACCATGTTGACTGCGGCCAGTACATAGTGTGACCTGTAGCCTGGCCATGTCTGTCAGTGTCACTGGAATGAGGATTCCGGCCCTGTAGGGATCCCGGAAGCAACTGCATGTTAGCAAGCCCCAGGATTATCTTAGGAACATGCAGTTAGGGGTTAGGCCAACCCAGGCTGAAAACTAAGGTTGAGGGATTCACAGTACTGAAGGATTCTTAGTAGTAGTGATCGTCATCTGTGCCCCTCTGACTTTCCTGAGCCTCACACACAACCTGTGGGCAGGATGGGGTAGATCATGTTGCTGACTGCTGCTGTAGGCAAGTAAATGGAGCCAGAAAGTCCTACTGTTGACAGGGTGCCACAACTGACCAGGGACTGTTATTCTGTCCACCCACAGGCCGTGGAGGGTGACCACAGCATGTGCCCACCTCCACCAATCCGTAACGAGCAGCCGATACTGGTGCTGGTGCAGTGGCTGCCGTCATTGCCTACCGCTGAGCTGCGGCTCTTCCTAGCACAACGCCTCAGGTGGCTCTGTGACAGCTGCCCTGCCAGCCGTGCCACCTGTGTGCAGGCAGGCCTGGTGGGCTGCCTGTTGGAGACACTCAGCACAGGGCTAGCCCTGGAGGCCCGCTGCCAAGAGCAACTGCTGGCACTGCTACAAGCACTGGGCCGTGTATCAATAAGGCCCATGGAGCTGCGTCACCTGCTGCGCCCTCCGCCAGGATTGGACTCGGGACCAGGTGGAGCTGAGGCTGGAAAGGCCCGACACGCAGGTGCTGTCATCCGCTCATTATCAGGCATGGCCAGGCACCAGGGCCCTGCACGCGCTCTACGCTACTTTGACCTCACGCCCAGCATGGCGGGCATCATGGTACCCCCCGTGCAGCGATGGCCAGGGCCTGGCTTCACCTTTCATGCCTGGCTCTGTCTGCACCCCATGGATATAGCACCTACCCCTGCCCCCACCCGACCACTCCAGCGAAAGCAGCTGTACAGGTGAGTGACTGCCAGGGCCCAGGGACCTACTGCCAGGGTCAGCAGGAACAAGCAGACATAACTGGCTCGCCTGCCCCCAGCTTCTTCACCAGCAGCGGCTCAGGGTTTGAGGCCTTCTTCACGGCGGCCGGGACCCTGGTGGTGGCTGTGTGCACACGGAAGGAGTACTTGACCATGAGTTTGCCCGAAGTGTCCTTTGCTGACTCTGCCTGGGTGAGACCCCATTCTTCTCATGTGGCCCAGTAGAGAGAGAGGGGTCCTGAGTCCCAAGTATGGCCTAACATGAGGCTTCTGTTCTAGCACTGCGTGGCTATCGTCCATGTGCCTGGGCGCCGGCCCTTCAGCCAGAACCTGGTCCATGTCTACAAAGACGGCCATCTGGTCAAGACAGCACCCCTTCGCTGCCCCTCCCTCAGTGAGGTGTGCCAAGCAAGGTTTGGGGAGGCCTTGGATAGATGGGGGGACTTGGAACACAGTGGGCAGGGTGTGGCCTGGAGCCCTTGTGTCTCGTGCTGCCCCACAGGCCTTGGACTTTAGCCACTAGGCTCCATGCAGCCATGGGGGTCACTGTGAGGAACTGCATGTAGGCGGAGCCCCAGGTTCTGCTGTGACCTGACCGCTCCCCCAACCCTGGTCCTACAGCCTTTCTCCTCCTGCTGTATCGGCTCCGCTGGGCACCGCACAACGACCACCACCACGGGGCTGCCCATGCCACCAGTCCCCGCCACCCTGGCCTACACTCACCCTGCCCTCACCCGCTCCCAGTCAGTCCCAGCCTCCACGGGGCTTGGCTGGGGGTCCGGGCTGGTGGCCCCCCTGCAGGAGGGCAGCATCGACTCTACCCTCGCAGGCACCCAGGACACTCGGTGGGGCAGTCCCACGTCCCTGGAGGGTGAGCTGGGGACTGTGGCCATCTTTCACGAAGCCCTGCAGGCGACGGCTCTGTGGACCCTGTGCACCCTGGGTATGCAGCATCCTTCATCTCTCCCCAGCCCCAGGCCAGAAGCTAGGGGTCCAGGGGTGAGAAGGCATCTCTGGGGGTCTCTCCTCTGGTCAGACAGGCTCTGGACGGGGTTTGGCCAGAGGTCTAGCAAGGTCTGAAGCCCCCTGCCCACCTCCCAGGGCCCAATGAGATGGCACCCTTCAAGCCTGAGGGGGAGCTGCATGAGCTCAGCACCAGGCTGCTCCTCCATTACTCACCTCAGGTATTTGGGGGCCCCAGGGGAGTGGTTGGCTTGATTGTGCTGCTTCCCGGCTCCCACACTCTGCCTGCCACCCCTCCTCCCTCTGACCCTGGCTGCCCGCCCATTCCCCTATCCCTAGGCTTGTAGGAACAACATCTGCCTCCCTCCTCCCTCTGACCCTGGCTGCCCGCCCATTCCCCTATCCCTAGGCTTGTAGGAACAACATCTGCCTGGACCTGTCCCCCGGTCACGGGCTCGATGGGCGCCTGACGGGCCACAGAGTGGAGACCTGGGATGTGAAGGTCTGTGAGCACATGTGGGTGGTGTGTGCAGGAGGCATGAACATGGGGCACATGTGTGTTCGGAGTCGGCTGGGGAGCAGCGCTGTGCCTGGGGAGGGTTTGGACAGTCCAGCTCGAGAGAGCAAAACTTCCCTTGTGGGTGGTCTGCTGGGGTGGAGCAGTGCAGGAAACTGACTGGAAGGCCCCCCTCACTGCCATCCTCCTTCCCCCAGGATGTGGTGAACTGCGTTGGGGGTATGGGTGCCCTGCTGCCCCTGCTGGAGCGAGTAGCTGCACAGCCCAAAGAGGCTGAGGCAAGTCCAGCTGAAACGCATGACCTCGTGGGTCCTGAACTGACCTCTGGCCACAAAACCCAGGGCCTGGTTCTCCCATTGGGTAAATCTTCAGGTAAGTGTTCCTGGTGCCTATGTTATGGGGCAGGAGTCTTGGCATGGTAGGGGGGTGGAGTGCCCAAGGTCTCCTGGCCACTGGCAGGCCCTTGACGCACCTCTGTCCCCTTCCTGGTGGCTGGCAGAGGAACGGATGGAGAGGAACGCAGTGGCTGCTTTTCTGCTGATGCTGCGGAACTTCCTTCAGGGTCACGTGGTGAACCAAGAGAGCCTGGTGCAGTGCCAGGGGCCTGCCATCATCGGGGCCCTCCTGCGAAAGGTAGGACCTGGTGGGGCAGGCATGGGGGATTAGGGATATGGTCAGCCTGCCTGACCAAGGGGACTGAGTGGGGAACCTGCTGCCCTGTCAGTCATGGAGAACCTCCTGGGAGAGTTGATACTTGAGTGGGCCCTGAAAGGCCGAGCTGGGTTGGATCTGGAAGATTTGGGGAAAGGCCTAGCACAGGTTGGGGTGGAGACCCGCACAGCAGGCAGGAGACTTGCATGTCAGAGGTGGCAGGGAGCCCCCAAAGGGTTCTGAGCCAGTGGGTGGCCATGTCGGTGGCCGTCATGGCTGTGTAGGGAAGGGTGACAGCTGAAAAGTTCAGACAGCAGGTGGGCAGAGCCTGAGCCCTCACTCCAGCTCCTGTCTCGCCCCAGGTCCCCAGCTGGGCCATGGACATGAACGTGCTCATGTCCGCCCAGCTGCTGATGGAGCAAGTGGTGGCTGAGGGCAGCGGGCCCCTCCTGTACCTACTCTACCAGCATTTGCTCTTCAACTTTCACCTCTGGACCCTCAGTGACTTCGCCGTGCGCCTCGGTAGGTGTGAGGACCTGAGCAAGGGGCTGGCCATAGGGTGGCTGAGCACTGAAGTTAGAACCCTGCTCTGGGGGATCTGAGGGACTCTCCTGATAGGAATCCAGAATGTCATGGGGTGGCTGAGGGGACTATGACCCTGCCCTGGAAGTCTGACAGGCGCATGGCCCTGGCCTGGAGGATCTGAAGGGCCCAGCTCAGCCTAGTGGCCTGAGCTCCTGCTCATTCCTGCTCAGGCCACATCCAGTACATGTCCAGCATAGTTCGGGAGCACAGACAGAAGCTGCGGAAGAAGTACAGCGTCCAGTTTATCCTGGATGCTCTGCGCACCCACTACAGGTGAGGCCAGGGGGGCCAGATGGGCCATGGGGGGCTGACGCTGACACAGTGGCTTCTGGCTTTAGGGACTGGGCGATGTGCTTACCTGACTCACCTGCCCACCCTCCCTTCCCCTCTCTCCCCACCTTTCTCTGGACCTGGCTGGGTGTGCCTGCTGACCTGCCAGCCCGCAGCGGGAGCACCCCCTGGCTGCTGACGACCTACGCACCGTGCAGACCTCCCTCCTGGGCCTGGCAAGGGAGTTCCTGGTGCGGAGCCTCTCAGCAGATGACGTGCAGGTCACGCAGATCATACTGAGCTTTTTGGCAGCCACAGGTGATGATGGCCAGGTAGGCTGGAGGTTGGGGAAGGGGAGGCTTGGGTGAGGGGGGCATGGGGGCCTGGCACAGTGTGAGACTCTGCATCCCTAGGTGGCGGGTGCGCTGGACCTGCTGCTGGCCCTGCTGCACGGTTCCCCGGCGCAGGAGTCCTTGGCTATCTTTCTGTTGGAGCCAGGGAACCTCGAAGTGCTGCTGGCCCTGCTAGTGCGGCCAGGGTCACTGCCCCTGCTGCCCGATCGAGTCTGCAAGGTACACCCAGCCCATCCCCTCCCCTGGCATCCCATTCACTGGGGCCCCTGCCTGGGGTTCAGGGAGGTACAGCAGGCCTTGGGCCAGCAGATGAAGCTGTCTTCAAGGGCCTCTTGAGCCACACACCTGCACGGTGACTTCCCCTCCTACAGTAATTCCTTCCACTTGATGACAGTCCTCCGATGACCCCCACACAGATCCTGCGCAGACTGCAGCAGAACGAGCGGCTACCTGAGCGGAGCCGCCAGCGCCTCCAGCTGCGGGAGTGTGGTCTCCAGGGTCTGACTGCCTGCTTGCCTGAGGGGACTGTTTCCAGCAGATGAAGCTGTCTTCAAGGGCCTCTTGAGCCACACACCTGCACGGTGACTTCCCCTCCTACAGTAATTCCTTCCACATGATGACAGTCCTCCGATGACCCCCACACAGATCCTGCGCAGACTGCAGCAGAACGAGCGGCTACCTGAGCGGAGCCGCCAGCGCCTCCAGCTGCGGGAGTGTGGTCTCCAGGGTCTGACTGCCTGCTTGCCTGAGGGGACTGTTTCCCCGCAGCTCTGCCAGGGCCTCTACAAGCTGTTCCTGGGGGCAGGTACAACCTGGTTACCGCCAAGTGGAGGGGGTGACATGTCAGAAAAACAGGGCAGGCAGGCAGGAAGAAGGAAGGTAGTAGCATAGGGGCCAGAGCTGGGCCCCACCCTTCCTAGTCGGGTCAGTCCCTCAGGTCCCCCCAACCCATCCCCCCAGATTGCCTGAACCTCTCAGATCTGCTGGCTGTGGTACAGCTGTCCCTCCAGGCTGACCTCAGTGTTCGCCTAGACATCTGTCGCCAGGTGAGCAAGAGATGTAAAGGCTTTGGGGGAGGGGGAGGGTGGCTTCTACCCTCTGGCCTTCACCTTGCCTGTCTCATGAGGGGTCTCTGGAGCCCTCCTCTGCAAAGGCCCCGGATGAGGGTCTGGGGCAGGCAGTTGGATGCGTCCTCACGTGCTGTGCTCTTGCCTGCAGCTCTTCCATCTCATCTACGGACAGCCAGATGTAGTGCGCCTTCTGGCCCGACAGGCTGGCTGGCAGGATGTGCTGACCCGGCTATATGTCCTGGAGGCTGCCACAGCTGGCAGTCCCCCTCCTTCTTCCCCAGAGTCACCCACCTCCCCCAAGCCAGCCCCACCCAAGCCACCCACTGAGTCACCTGCCGAGCCTTCAGATGTCTTCCTGCCCTCAGAGGCCCCCTGCCCTGACCCTGATGATGGCTTTTACCATGCTCTTTCCCCATTCTGCATGCCCTTTGACCTGGGCCTGGAACGGTCTAGTGTAGGATCAGCCAACACTGCTGGTGGTGGCGGCAGCAGTGGTACTCTTACTCCAGCCAGCCAGCCTGGCACTCCTTCCCCACTGGATGGGCCGAGGCCCTTTCCTGCTGCCGCTGGCCGCCACAGCTCCAGTCTCTCCAATGTGCTGGAGGACGGCAGCCTCCCAGAGCCCACCATTAGCGGGGATGATACCTCGAACACCAGCAACCCACAGGTGAGGTGGGCCCACCCTCTGCCACTGCATGGTACCCAAGGGAGTACACTTCTGTTACACAGGGCTGGCAGTGTAGCCTCTCCAAAGGTGTGGCCCTGTCTGACCAGGGTGGCACTGCCAGTCAGGCCTGTTGCTGTCCCATCATAGCTCTCATCTACAGTTGTGTTCCCAGAGGGCTCCTGGAACAGGGTGAGTCATGACGAGCCAGAGTGGGTGACACCCGCCAGGCTTCAGAAGGGCCCTCAAGAGAGCCTGTAGGGCAGAGACCTCAGAGGGTCCAAGGGCAGTAAACGCCAATGGCCCTGCCCTGGGCTTCTGGGTTTGGGGATGGGCCTCCGCTCGTTCTATATGAACTGCCTCATCTCTTCTTGGGAGTCTGGCGAGACCCCAGGATTCTGCCTGGAACTCAGGTAGTAGCTGAGACCCCTAAACTGTTCTTCCAGGCCCTTAGTGCCAGGCTCACTGTTAGCCAAATGCTCTGCCTCCTGGGTGGCTACCCCAGGAGAGGTGCTGACTGGGGATGGATGGGCATCAGCCTGATTCCCTCTGTGGCCCACAACCCATGCCCACATCACCCACCTGTGCCCACAGCAAACCTCTGAGGAAGAGTTGTGCAATCTGCTCACCAACGTGCTGTTCTCGGTGACGTGGCGCGGTGTGGAAGGCAGCGATGAGGCTGCCTGGCGGGAGCGTGGCCAGGTTTTCTCGGTGCTCACCCAGCTGGGGGCCTCAGCCACACTTGTGCGCCCACCAGACTGCATCAAGCGCAGGTGAGAGGGCAAGTCTGGAGTGGGAGGGGCTTCAGGGAGCCTGGGGGAAAGGAAAGAAGACAGTCAGGTAGACCCTTGAGTTTCCCACTCACCCGCCAGCCTCCTGGAGATGATGCTGGAGTCAGCCCTGACCGACATCAAGGAGGCCCCTGTGGGGGTCCTGGCCAGCCTCACCCAGCAGGCGCTTTGGCTGCTGCGTCTGCTGCAGGACTTCCTGTGTGCTGAAGGCCATGGTAACCAGGAACTGTGGAGTGAGAAGGTGCGGCCCCTCAGAGAGGCGTGAGCCACATGAACACTCAGGTTTACACAAGGCTGCAGGGATCTGGTCTGGGAGGTGGATGGGTACACGTGTGCAGTTGTGGGGGTGCATCAGCATGAATGCCTGTGAGCGTGGACTTGCCTGTGTGCACAAACCCTACCTCGCCCCCAGCGCAAACTTTACTCTGCTCTCTTTCCATGGACTCCTGGCCTCCCCTGGTGATGTCTGTTGGGAACCTGTTGTCTGTGGCAGCTCTTTGAAGGTGTATGCAGCCTACTTGATCGCCTAGGAGCCTGGCCCCACCTGGCCAACGGCACAGCTGATCTCCGTGAGATGGCACAGATTGGCCTGCGGCTTGTGCTTGGCTACATCCTGCTGGAAGACCCACAGGTGAGCACAGGGTGAGCGTGGGGGCAGGGGGCATGGGAGGTGTGGGGAGCTCCAAGAGTGGCTGGGTGCCACTCATCTCTCTTGCACCCTCAGCTGCATGCCCAGGCCTACGTGAGATTGCACATGCTGCTACAGACTGCAGTGCCAGTCCGCCGCGAGGAAGCCTGCTATGTGCTCTCCAAGCTGGAGGCTGCACTGGGGCGGGCGCTGAACACCTCTTCCTCCGAGTCAGCCACTGATAAGGCAGGGCCCCCACCTGCAGCCGCAGCAGCTGCAGAGCGCTGCTCCTGGCTGGTGCCGCTGGTGCGCACGCTGCTAGACCGTGCCTATGAGCCGCTGGGGCTGCAGTGGGGACTACCCTCCCTGCCACCCACCAATGGCAGCCCCACCTTCTTTGAAGACTTCCAGGCTTTTTGTGCCACACCCGAATGGCGCCACTTCATCGACAAACAGGTGCCTGGAGGTGGGGGCGCAGGAAGAGGAGTGAGGAGTGGGGACTGGGGCCCATATCGAGCACTGTTCTCCTCTGACCAATCCTCCAGGTGCAGCCAACCATGTCCCAGTTCGAAATGGACACGTATGCTAAGAGCCACGACCTTATGTCAGGTTTCTGGAATGCCTGCTATGACATGCTCATGAGCAGTGGGCAGCGGCGCCAGCGGGAGCGTGCCCAGAGTCGTCGGGCCTTCCAGGTGTGCCACCTGGGATGGGGATGGGAAACTGATCCACACATGCGCCCAGGAGATGGCTCACAAGGTGGAGAAATAGGGGTAGGACAGGCAGCAGCCAGGGGACTGACCTATTTCCCCCACCCTAGGAGCTGGTGCTGGAACCTGTGCAGAGGCGGGCGCGCCTGGAGGGGCTGCGCTACACGGCAGCGCTGAAGCAGCAGGCAGCGCAGCACTCCACGGCCCTGCTGCACTGGGGCACACTGTGGCGCCAGCTCGCCAGCCCATGTGGGGCATGGGCGCTGAGGTGGGCCGGGCTTGAGGCAGTGTCACTGTGGAGGGGTGGGACTTGGGAGGGAGGGTGTCACCTGGAACCCCAGACTGCCTTTGGGGTGAGGCCAGGGAGGGATGGGGGTGTCTACAGCCTTCTACCGACCCATGACCTGGGGGACATTCTGCAGGGACCCTCCCACCCTCCGCTGGAAACTGTCCAGCGCTGAGACATACTCACGCATGCGTCTGAAGCTGGTGCCCAACCATCACTTCGACCCTCACCTGGAAGCCAGTGCCCTCCGCGACAATCTGGGTGAGGGAGTGTGCTGAGCTGGGTCCGCCCAACTCGACTGTCCTGTGTCCCGTCCTGCCTTGCTTCATCTGAGTACGCTTGGCCCCTTGCAGGTGAGGTTCCCCTGACACCCACCGAGGAGGCATCGCTGCCTCTGGCAGTGACCAAAGAGGCCAAAGTGAGCACCCCACCCGAGAAGCTGCAGGAGGACCAGCTCGGCGAGGACGAGCTGGCTGAGCTGGAGACCCCGTGAGTGGGGCCCTGGAGAGATTGGGCTAGGGTGGTGGGCAAAGGGTCTGCTCCAGTGTGTGCATGCCTCTGTGGGATCAACTCCCTCTTCTGCTGCCCGACTACATCCCCCTGAAGGGACTGTCCAAAGCCAGATGGGGGGTGGGAAAGTCTCCTAACAGGGCTGAGTTGCTCTTTTAACAGCCAGGCACCCGAGGACAGCACTGAGAAACAAACCGGAGTGGGAAGGGGCCCAGGGAGTGGGCAGGGGCTGGGTGAGGGGAGCAGGGGACAAGGGTTGGCATCCTGGCAAAATATTCAGAAGCCTAGTGGGTGGCAGGCTGGGGACAGGGGCTGGGACCAGTAGGTTCTGGACCCTAGACAGCCCCTCCCCATCTCTGGGAGTCATGAGAGTATATACCCCATGACTCAATGGCACTTAGATGCCCTTTGGGCTTGTGAAGAAGGGGGTCCCAGAGCCTAGAGCCTGAGGTGGGTTGCTGGTCTTTAGGATGGAGGCAGCAGAACTGGATGAGCAGCGTGAGAAGCTGGTGCTGTCAGCCGAGTGCCAGCTGGTGACGGTAGTGGCTGTGGTCCCAGGGCTGTTGGAGGTCACCACACAGAATGTGTACTTCTACGATGGCAGCACTGAGCGTGTCGAAACCGAGGAGGGTGCGTCCTGGTGGTGTGGGTTGGGAAGATGGCAGGGAATGGCTGAGGTCTGGGTGGGCCTGGGGTGAGTGACTCCTGTACCTGCTGTTCCTCCCCATAGGCATTGGCTATGATTTCCGGCGCCCACTGGCCCAGCTGCGCGAGGTCCACCTGCGGCGTTTCAACCTGCGCCGTTCAGCACTTGAGCTCTTCTTTATCGATCAGGCCAACTACTTCCTCAACTTCCCATGCAAGGTGGGCACGACCCCAGCCTCATCTCCTAGCCAGACTCCCAGGCCCCAGCCTGGCCCCATCCCACCCCACACCCAGGTACGGAACCAGGTGTACTCGTGGCTCCTGCGCCTACGGCCCCCGTCTCAAGGCTACCTAAGCAGCCGCTCCCCCCAGGAGATGCTGCGTGCTTCAGGCCTTACACAGGTGAGAGCCCGGAGTGTGAGGGATGTGAAGTTGGGACCCTGAATCGGGAGCAGTGCTGGACAGCCCACCTGGCTTACATCTTGTCTGCCCCTGTCCCCAGAAATGGGTACAGCGTGAGATATCCAACTTCGAGTACTTGATGCAACTCAACACCATTGCGGGGCGGACCTACAATGACCTGTCTCAGTACCCTGTGGTGAGGGCCTCACTCTGCACCCCTCCACCCCTGCCCCTCTGACCTATCAGCCCTTGGTTCCCCCAAGTGTAGGTACCTGCCAGTTGGCCAAGCCCTGAGCTTGGTCCTGGGTAGGTGTGCCAATGAAGACCTGGCCTCTGTTCCCTGCCAACCCCCAGAGGTCCCCAGCCTCACTCCCTTCCCCTCCTCACCTAGCCTCTATTCCTCAAAAGGAATCCTGTTCCAGGACAGTCTGTCTTGCTCCCCTGTGACCCCTCTAAGTGGTGCTCCCCCAACCTGTGGGCAGGTTCTGTGCCTGCCTTCTTGAGGGTGAGGGCAGGGCAGGGTGGGCTGGTAGGCCATCAGGGCCCTCATGCAGCCCCTGCTCGGGTGGGCGGCCAGTTCCCCTGGGTCCTGCAGGACTACGTGTCCCCAACCCTGGACCTCAGCAACCCAGCCGTCTTCCGGGACCTGTCTAAGCCCATCGGTGTGGTGAACCCCAAGCATGCCCAGCTCGTGAGGGAGAAGTGAGCATGCGGGCAGGGCTGGGCTTAGCGGGTAGGGAAAGGCGAGGGGAGGGCTTCTGCTGACACGTCCAACTGTGGCCCCAGGTATGAAAGCTTTGAGGACCCAGCGGGGACTATTGACAAGTTCCACTATGGCACCCACTACTCCAATGCAGCAGGCGTGATGCACTACCTCATCCGCGTGGAGCCCTTCACCTCCCTGCACGTCCAGCTGCAGAGTGGCCGGTACAGCCCAGGGGCTGGTGGGCAGACTGGGGGGCAGACAAGGGGAGGAGGCTGGTCCTCCCCACATCCTGGGCCCACCCTTGGCTCCCTTCTTCCCTCCAGCCACAGCATCTCCCTCCCTGTCCCCGTTCTCCCCACCTCACCTTGGCCCCATGCCCCTCCCCCAGCTTTGACTGCTCCGACCGGCAGTTCCACTCGGTGGCGGCAGCCTGGCAGGCACGCCTGGAGAGCCCCGCTGATGTGAAGGAGCTCATCCCAGAATTCTTCTACTTTCCTGACTTCCTGGAGAACCAGAACGGTAGGTGTGAGGTGCTGGCACTGGAGCGGGCAGGTGTGGGGATGGAGAGCAGATGGTGGAGTGGCCAGGGGGCAGTTGGGATGGACAGGGAGACCGCTGACCTAGTCCTTTGTGCCAGGTTTTGACCTGGGCTGTCTCCAGCTGACCAACGAGAAGGTGGGCGATGTAGTACTGCCCCCGTGGGCCAGCTCTCCTGAGGACTTCATCCAGCAGCACCGCCAGGCTCTGGTGAGGAAGCAACCACAGGCAAATGGCAGGCAGCCGGGGTTCTGAAGGTCATGGGGGTTCAGTCGTCCCCGCACTGATTGCTGCCTCCCTACTCCCAGGAGTCGGAGTATGTGTCTGCACACCTGCACGAGTGGATCGACCTCATCTTTGGCTACAAGCAGCGGGGGCCAGCTGCCGAGAAGGCCCTCAATGTCTTCTATTACTGCACCTATGAGGGTGGGCAGTGTGCTGGACTCTAGTCGGGGCCAGGACAAGATCGGGAGGGGTGGATGCAGAGGGCACATAGGGAGCCCTGACTGCTCTGCCTACCTTCCCAGGGGCTGTAGACCTGGACCATGTGACAGATGAGCGGGAACGGAAGGCTCTGGAGGGTATTATCAGCAACTTTGGGCAAACTCCCTGTCAGCTGCTGAAGGTAAGGCCAGCTTAGAGGATAGTGGCCAGGGATGCCCATGCCATGGTGCTGACCAGCCACTTGCCCACAGGAGCCACATCCAAGTCGGCTCTCAGCTGAGGAAGCAGCCCATCGCCTTGCACGCCTGGACACTAACTCACCTAGCATCTTCCAGCACCTGGACCAACTCAAGGCATTCTTCGCAGAGGTAAGAGGAAGACAGGACCTCAACTTTATATTATGTGAAATGGGTTTAACCCCACTGTCCTTACCAACCACTTGGGGCAGATGGGAATCCTAATCAAGGTCACTGATTTCAAAGCACCTTAGAAAATGAGCTAAACATGGGAAGAGTATGGGGGCAGGAGGGGTGCCCTCTTCATCAGGGCCAGGATAAAGTGTTGACTCACCTAACAAGCTCTGAAAGCCTTAGGGAGATCAGGAGGGAGGAGATCTGTCCTTGGACCCCTTCCATCGCCTTCCTAGGCAGGAACATTCCTGAATGTTGCCCCCAGGCCTGACTTTTTTTTAGGTTTCCTTCTCTTCCTGCCTTTGGGCTAGGGGGACAAGGAATAACAGGGTGGGAGGACCAAGGTTGAAACTAAGCATGATACTCTGGAAGCATCTTCCATGTCTGTCCCAGCTTCTCACCCACTTTCTGAGATGCCCTCCTAAAGTCTCTGCCTGTTGCTTGGAGGGACCTCTGCATCTGTGACACCTACTCCGTGACCCCTGGGGACTGAGGGTAAAGGAAGGGATGATGCTTCAGGGAGAAGATAGTGTAATCTGATAGTACTCAGGCATAGCTAGGCCTGCCCTTGTCCCTGCAGGTCGTCAGTGATGGTGTACCCCTGGTGCTAGCTCTGGTCCCCCACCGGCAGCCCCACTCCTTCATCACCCAGGGTTCCCCAGACCTGTTGGTAAGTGCATTGTGCAGAGCCCCAGCTCAGCTCCACTCCCCCTCTGCCTCTGCCACAAACCCATCTCTGCCCCCTCCTGCCTGCAGGTGACTGTGAGTGCCAGTGGGCTGCTGGGTACCCACAGCTGGTTGCCCTATGACCGCAACATAAGCAACTACTTCAGCTTCAGCAAAGACCCCACCATGGGCAGCCACAAGTAGGACAGAGGGCTGTGGGTGGGGTGGGCTACAAATGCCCTGCACCCTGAATTATTCCTCTCCCTAATCAGAATGTAGGCCAGCTGCAGGGGAAAGGTCTGACCAGGCTCCCTGAGGGCCTGGGTCTCTTCCATGTGGCCTGGCCTCACTTGCCATCCCCCTCACTGGGTCAGGACGCAGCGACTACTGAGTGGCCCGTGGGTGCCAGACAGTGGTGTGAGCGGACAAGCACTGGCAGTGGCCCCTGACGGAAAGCTGCTATTCAGCGGTGGCCACTGGGATGGCAGCCTGCGAGTGACTGCACTACCCCGTGGCAAGCTGTTGAGCCAGCTCAGCCGCCACCTTGGTATGAACAGCCTTGGAGGCACGCAGGTATGGGGCCGGGTTCTGAGGCTGGCCAGGGCGGATGTGACTCCTCCATTCTGCCTGTACCCTCCCCTTACCGTGCAGATGTAGTAACCTGCCTTGCACTGGACACCTGTGGCATCTACCTCATCTCAGGTTCCCGGGACACGACATGCATGGTGTGGCGGCTCCTACATCAGGTGTGCCTGGTGGGTGGGCAGCTGTGTGGGGTCCCCATAGCCCAGACCTGCAGCCCATCCGTCCCTCGGTGGCCTTCCAGTCCTGCCCTCCTGTCTTTCCCTTCCCTTTGTTACCATGAGCAAGTCTGGGGTTCCTTGACCCTCCAGCTCTCTAGTCTTGGACAAGGCCTTCGTTTCCTGAGCCTCAGGGGCCAGTCCTAAGCCAACCCTGGTTGTCCACAGGGTGGTCTGTCAGTAGGCCTGGCACCAAAGCCTGTGCAGGTCCTGTATGGGCATGGGGCTGCAGTGAGCTGTGTGGCCATCAACACTGAACTTGACATGGCTGTGTCTGGATCTGAGGTGTGTGTATGCATGTGCCCTGGGGAGGGTGAGTTTGCTGGGCAATCCCCCTGGAGCCCAGATTCCTGCCCAGGACCCTAAGTTGCCTTCCTGCAGGATGGAACTGTGATCATACACACTGTACGCCGTGGCCAGTTTGTGGCAGCACTACAGCCTCCGAGTGCCTCAGCGCCTGGACCTATTTCCCACCTGGCATTGGGGTCCGAAGGCCAGATTGTGGTACAGAGCTCAGCATGGGAACGTCCTGGGGCCCAGGTATGGGGAAAGGGTACCCAGCAAAGATGGAGGGGCAGTTGGGATCCTGGCCTTGCTGACACTCCCTGCTTCCTCCAGGTCACCTACTCCTTGCACCTGTATTCGGTCAATGGGAAGTTGCAGGCTTCACTGCCCCTGGCAGAGCAGCCTACAGCCCTGACGGTGACAGAGGACTTTGTGTTGCTGGGCACCGCCCAGTGCGCCCTGCACATCCTCCAACTAAACACGTAAGCCCCCCCCATTTATGAGTTCATGGCCCCTGAAGGTGGTGGTCATTGGTGTAGAATAAAGGGGGGGACTCCCCCTAGGAATCCACACACCATACATGTTTGTGGGCACATATTTCAAGGTTTGTTACCTGTCCCCTCATCTTCCCATGGGGAGGTCTTGCCCTGGGCCTCCGCTTAGCCACAGTTGTGGGAGATTTCTTTGTGTATAAGTTTCAATTTAGCCATCCTTAAAATGAGGACAGAGAGGGTATATGGGATAAGGGATATCTGCTGGTCGCAAAGCCCCCTTGCAGTCGCAAGTCGGTGTATATCCCCTCTCCATTGCAGACTGCTCCCGGCCACGCCTCCCCTGCCCATGAAGGTGGCCATCCGCAGCGTGGCGGTGACCAAGGAGCGCAGCCACGTGCTGGTGGGCCTGGAGGACGGCAAGCTCATCGTGGTGGGCGCCGGGCAGCCCTCTGAGGTGAGGATGGGGCGGGGGTGGGGAGGCCCCTCGAACGGCGCGGGGCGCAGCGCGGCGGTCCTGGCTGACCCTACTCAACCCTTACGCCCACCAGGTGCGCAGCAGCCAGTTCGCGCGGAAGCTGTGGCGGTCCTCGCGGCGGATCTCCCAGGTGTCCTCGGGAGAGACGGAATACAACCCTGCCGAGGCGCGCTGAACCTGGCCCGTCCGGCTGCTCGGGCCCCGCCCCCGACGGGCTTGGCCCGGAAGGCCCCGCCCAGATGTCGGCGGGAACACCCCGGGGTGGGCCACCCAGGGGGTGGGCGGGGCCCTACCCTGCCCAGCTCAGGTATTGGCGGGCGATGTTACTCCCTCAGGGATTGGCGGGCGGAAGTCCCGCCCCTCGCCGGCTGAGGGGCAGCCCTGAGAGCCGGCGCTGGCGTCTGCGGCCGCAGCAGCACTTTTTGCACAGTCTGGGGCGGGGTTCCCCGGCTTCCAAGTCCCCGTTTCGTCAGAGCAGGAGGGCCGCCTGTGGCCTTAATTCCTAACGGCGGCCCCGGTTCTCCCTTATCGGCAATAAACCTGGCCTAGTTTTGTAGCTGCTCCGTCTCCTACTGTACGTGCGCGCGCGCGCGCGGCGTCTCGGACTGCCGTAGCCACCGTCCCAGGGTCGCGGTCTCAGTCTGGCCTGGCTCGCGTTCCCTTGGTTCGTGACCCCCTCTGGCCTCACTCGCCCCCCTCCGCGTGGCCGTCGCTGAACTGGGGCCTCAGTTTCCCCGGCCGTGCAGCCCCTGCCCCACATCTCGCCCCGGCTCGTGGTTTCCCCAAGATTTCATCTCTTCATCGGTTCGCCCTCGCACGCCATTCGTCCAAGACCGCAACCCGGCCAGGCGTCCCGCAAGCGCGTTTGCATTCCTTCGCCGCGGGGGGTGGGGGGCGACAAGACCTGAGGCCGCGCCCCTCCAGCTTGGCCCTGCCCCCTCATTGTCTTGCCTACTTCTTGGGCCGCCCTGTGGCGCCACTGTGGTCGCGAGGTTGGAGTTGGGGGCCAGAACCACCCCAGAGACTCCAGGTTGTCTTCTCGGAGGGCTTGGTCCTGCCCTGCTAAGTGGATCCATCCAGGCGGTCACCGGTCAGGAGGAGTTAGGGGCAGAGCCCTTGCTGAGCGGAGGGAGCCGGGGGCTGCCTCTCTGTCCCACATCTCCAGACTCGTGATCCTGCAGGTGTTGTGTGTGCTGGTGTCGGCGTGTGGGTGAGAAGTCAGGGTGGTGTGAGTGTGGCAGGGTGGTTGCATTATGTGTGCGTATTCGTGGGCCTGGAGACGGATGGGAGGTGGGACGGGTTCCCTCCCGCTGCTCAGAGTGGGCTGGGCGGAAGCCAGGCCTGTCTGCTGCTGCGTCCTGGTCACAGGCCCATCGACCATCCAGGATCTTGCAGGGTCCCTTAATGTAAGTGACTCAAATGTACACACCCCACATGTGGCAAGGGCCACCAGGTCGCACCAACTTGGCCACAGCACTGTGTTGCTGACTTAGCCATACACATGGGGACATGGTGTGGGATAGACTGGTACCCAATATGTGGTGGTGGATACTGGGGAGTTGGAGGGCCTTCCCGGGTGTCTCCTCCATTCCTTGCCTCCAGGCAAGCTCTCCTTAGTCTAGACGAGGTGCTTCTCTTCCTCAAACCTCAGGAAGTGGGTCCCATCAGATTCAGCACTATAGAATCCAGGTAGAACTGAGTAGTCCTATCCTTTGAGTCTCAGGCCCTCTCTGAATTTCTGGATGAAGCAGGATCAACTAGAGGATCTCTGGGCCCGTATCCTCTATTCCCTTGCTGAACCCACCAAGGTAGCATTCCACCCAGTGCCTGATCAGGAGAGGGCTGGACACTGACCCTTGAGGAAGGACTGCGAGGATGGTCACTGCAGAAAGTCCTCCTGCCTTGGGGCTTCAGGATGTTGGGTTCCTGAACTATAGCTGAAAAGCCTGGCAGTGAGCCTCCCACTGGCCAGTACGTCTCTCCAGCCTGGTTCTGGCTAAGATGGAGCTAGAAGGCATGTCTCCCCTATCCTCCCTACCATCCCTGGACTCAGACCAGGTGTTTCGCAACATCTTTGAGACAGGGTGGTTTCCAACCTGTTTTCCATCCTGAGCTGTACCTGACCCTTCTAACTTTGGCCAGCTGGGACCACCTCTGTCACCTCCACCCCATCTGACACAGGAGGAAACTGGTCCAGTGCTAGAGTGAATCAGGTTGAAGTGAGAAAAGGGGGACAGACTACCCCAAGGGACTGCCAACGTCAGGCCTGGAGATTTCCCCCATATTCCTCCTGCACACAGCCCTTTTTGGACTGAGAGAAGCAGCTCCCAGCTCCCCTGCCTGGGGGCTGCCTAAAACTCTCTAACCTCTTCTCCAAGAAACAGCCCCAGGGAGCATTACCCACTAACAGCCATGCTTCACAACTCTAGCCACAGCAAAGGCCTGGCCTATGTGGGTAAGCATACCTTGATTCAGATCATGGGCACCAGGCAGGCTGAGAGGTACCCCAAGTGGGTAGGTCACACCCAAGTCCAGCCACAGGTTCTGGAGTCTCTCAGATCCTGTGTACCCTGACTGCACTAGATCGGGAGGACAAGTCGCTTCCAGGCAGAAGAAAGCAACAACACTTCCTTTCCAGTTCAGCTTTATTTTGCAAAAATTTACAAGGCCTCCTTTGCACAGAGATGCTTGTGGGGACCACATGAATCAATGTGCCCTCACGGTCCAGACTTGGTGGCAGAGACAGGACACAAGTGCCATGGTAGACAGTGCCATGGTCTTTCTTACTGTGCTCTGGATAATTGGATTTAAAAAATTGGATTTAGTGCTGTGGTAGACAGGAGGTGCAAATGGACCCCAAAAAGGAAGAAATCAAGGAAGTCTTCCCAGAGTAGAAGATTCTTGCCAATATGCCAGATGGAGAACGGAGATTGGCAAGAGCAGAAATCTGGAAGGTTATGAGAACAGGGTAGGAAGGACAAGGTGTCCAGAGTGGTAAGCAAAGGGGAAGTAGATGAAAATGGAAAAATAGGCCAGACAGCTCCTGATGCTGTGGTATAAGCTTTTGACTCTACATAGTAGGGACCACTGGCTTCAAACCTTTTCAGCAACAAAGTTTAGGTGAGGCTACCCCAGGGACCCTAGCCTTGGTTCCTTGCTCCTGACCTGATCTGTCTTTTCTTCCACAGGTAAGATCCTGAGGAGGCAGGAGAGGGACAGGGAAGGAGTATGGGTAGGGGCAGGGGGAGCCCTGTACCCCAATACTTCCCCTTTCCTCCTGGAGCCTCCAGTGTCTCAGGCAGCATTATCCCAGTCTACTGTACCCTCCTGGCCACTGTGGTCCTCGGTCTGCTTGCCTATGTGGCCTTCAAGTGGTAGGTGGTCTGGGCACTGCCTCGTGGCACCCCCTTCCCTGTCTGGACTCCCAACCAATTCCCTGTCTTGAAGGTGGGGGCAGGTCGGTAGGTCTCCCTTTCTTCCCACAGCTGGCGCTCACATAAACAAAGACAGCAGCCGGCCAAAGCTCGAACTGCAGAGCTGGGAGGTCTCAACAAGGACCAGATGCATAGGGATAGCAGTGTCTTCCTGGACTCTCCTAGCAGTCTGGAGCCCTGTGCCTCCAACCAGGGTAAGCCCCTTTCCCAGAACTGCCTCACCACCCAGCCCTTGTGTGATCCTCGTATCTCCTGCCTCAGGACCACATCCTGAGCTTGGGTGCCAACTTTACCTTAATCTCCCTCGGCAGCACCAGGAGAAAGTGGAGCGGCTGCTAGAGGTGTCCGTTGAAACTGAGAAGTGCTGGCGGGGACTGGCAGACCATCTGGGCTACCAGGCTGAGGCTGTAGAAGTCATGGCCCAAGGCCAGGTGCGAGCCTACACACTGCTGAGGGACTGGGCTATCCAAGAAGGCAGTGGCGCCACCCACAAGGTGCTAGAGAATGCCCTGGTTGCCTTGGGCCAGGAAGATGTGGTCCAGGTCCTGGGCCCCCAAGCTGAGGGCTGCTCTGTGACGTGAGTGCTGCCTCCATAGCCTGGCTCCTTGGAGCCTGCTCCGGTGCTCCCGTACCCCCATCTCATGTATCTTTCCCTTCATGGGCTTCCTGGGGTTGCTGGGCTCAGCCTGCTCTGTTCTGGGGAAGAAAACCCAAGATCCAGCCACCATTCACTTCCCCTCACCCACCCATCCCCTCCAGAAGAGGCCCCAGGATATGGTGGGGAAATGGGCAGTGAGTAGTGGTCCTGCCCTTTGGATCCCTACTCCACCTCCTCTTAAGCCTCAGCTGGTTTTGCTCCTTTTGTAACCCATATTAAAGGTGATTCGGACTTTTCTGCTGGCTCTATCTGGCTGCTTGGGCCTGTGAGACAATTGGGTGGGTAGCTATGAGGGAGAGGCCCAGAAAAGGGCTGGGGGTCCCTAGGCTGTGGGAGGGCCCTCTCCAAGCAGCACCTGGGATGGCAGGGAGTGTGATCCTACAGAAGATGCATGGGCTCTGGAGGCACAGATCAGAGTTCATATCCTGCGCCTACCATCTGCTGGCTTTATCATGTTTGGAAGCTTTTTTACCTTGCTGATTATTTTACCTTCGTATTTTATCAACTTCCTTAGCTGGAGAACAGTAAGTTTAGGTGACACATTCAGTAGTTTCCCCCACACCTAAGACTCCCAGGTTGGTGCTGAGAGACCCCGGGTTTGAGGTCATTTTCCTGACTTGTTCTGTGAGCAGCACCAAGGGGAGGCTGGAGGCCTGTTCCTCTAGACAGGAGGCAAGAAGCAGGCTGGTCCTGGGCAGTTAATTACCAAGGGCCTCAGGTCACCTCTAGATAAAAGGAAACGCTCTTTACAAGACCTGAACTCAGGACAATGCGTTCCAAATGTACTTCCACATCTGCTCATGTGGTTGCTGCACACGCCAAGAACAGGTGGGTCTCCTGGGCAGCTCAGGACAAGGCAGGTGCAGCCAAGTCCATGCATATGTACTCCATGCATATGCCCACCCCAAAGGGTAGAGGCAGGTAGGTTGGCACAGTAAGTGCCTTTTGAAGAAAGTGCTATAAAAGACAAGCCCTGCCTAGGAAGAAACAATGCCTACTATCCTGGCATGTACCAGCATAAGTAGGCTTCAGAGGCACAGTCATCCAAACTCAGAAGACATGGGCTCCAGTCATGGTCTAGTGGGGCCCAAGGTAGATCCTGTCCCTCTGCTGACAGGAGATGCAACTGAGATTGACTACTCTGAGGACCAAGCTCATCAGACTGCTGCTACTGCTACCCTCAGAAATAGCTGACCAGGGCTGCTTAACACTCTGTAAATCTTACCCTTAAACTAAGGAAGAACCGGAGGAAGAACCGGAAGTTTATAGCCACCTTCCTCCACAGATGACCTTAGGGCAATAACCCTGAAGAATCAGGAGAGGAAGCAGGGAAGATATGCACCAGCTGTTGGAGACATTGTAAGCTGGAGCTTTGGGTCAAAACCATGCATTTGATTTGGTTGCAAGCAGCAGTGCATGTGGTTGTACCCCTGCACTGCAAACCCACTGAAAAGAGAAATGCCCCCTTGCAATGTGCTTAAGCACATTAACTAAAATATTCTCTAACAGACATAATTCCAAGACATTAGGAGGGTTGAGCAAATTACAATCTGTCCATGTGATATAATAATATACTTTAGGCCGGGCACGGTGGCTCGTGCCTGTAATCCCAGCACTTTGGAAGGCCAAGGGGAGTGGATCACCTGAGGTCAGGAGTTCGAGACCAGCCTGACCAACATGGAGAAACCCCATCTCTACTAAAAATACAAAATTAGCTGGGCATGGTAGTGCATGCCTGTAATCCCAGCTACTAGGGAGGCTGAGGCAGGAGAATCGCTTGAACCTGGGAGGCAGAGGTCGCAGTGAGCCGAGATCATGCCACTGCACTCCAGCCTGGACAACAAGAGCGAAACTCCGTCTCAAAAAAAAAAAAAAAGTGCTTAAAACAGTTTTGAAGGCTGCAGTATCATGAGAAAACAATAGCATGTCTAAGTTTAAAATAAGGATTTTCCCCTCTTTTAACACTTCCTTTAATACAAGGATATTAAAAGAGTTACTAAACCTCTCTGACCCTTAGTTTTCCTCATCATAGTGCCAATTCCTGTGCCTCAGGACTGTGACCACAACCTGAGCTCTAAGTGCTCAGCACAGTGCCTAGCAGGAAGTGACTGCTCTAATTGCTACTCACCCTGCCAAAGATTTGGCAGGCCACAACCTGACCTGACCTCAAGAACACTGCTGCAGTGGGCAGAATAACCCTGGTGAGAAACAGGCGGGACCAACCTTTTTGCAAAGATGGGCCCCAGTCTGTCCTGAAGCCCTCAGTCTTTCTCACTGCCTACGTAACTGATCCAGCAAGTAGGAGAGAGGTCTCTCACGAAGCCCTGCATCTTCCTGGGAATGTTCACTATCATCATAACCTGTGTACTATAATACCTCTTTTATAGGGGTCCTATTCTGTCCTCTAGTGTCCAACCCCAGTGTTAGGGAGCACAGTGGGAAGCTAGGGAACCCAAACATCAAATGAGCATTTCAAACCATGTGTCCAACACTTTGGGATTCGAAAGCAGGAGCATTACTTGAGGCCAGGAAGTCAAGACCAGCCTGGGTAACACAGCAAGACCCTGTGTCTCTACAAAAATTTAAAAGGCCGGGCGCGGTGGCTCAAGCCTGTAATCCCAGCACTTTGGGAGGCCGAGACGGGCGGATCACGAGGTCAGGAGTTCGAGATCATCCTGGCTAACACGGTGAAACCCCGTCTCTACTAAAAAAAAAATACAAAAAGCTAGCCAGGCGAGGTGGCTGGCGCCTGTAGTCCCAGCTACTCGGGAGGCTGAGGCAGGAGAATGGCGTGAACCCGGGAGGCGGAACTTGCAGTGAGCTGAGATCCGGCCACTGCACTCCAGCCCGGGCGACAGAGCGAGACTCCGTCTCAAAAAAATAAATAAATAAAAAAAAATAAAAAAAAAATATTACTAGTAGTCCTAGCTACTCCAGAGGCTGAGGCAAGAAGATTGCTTGGGCCCAAGAGTTCAGGGATGCAATGAACTATGATCACACCACTACACTCCAGCCTGGGCAACAGAGCAAGACCCTGTCTCTCCACCCCAAAAAAGCATTCCAGTGGGCTCAGAAAAATCAAGTCCATGGGGAGAAAAGATTCAATGCTTCTCTCCACCCAGGAGAAAGTATCAAGGGAGAAGATAAATTTGCCTTTCTCTTGACTGATGATTAACCAAAATAAAGAAGCCTAGTGCCAAAGACGCCCTAGATGCTGCTGCTTTTGCTCTGGAATGCATGTGCAAATTGACCCAATGCCTGAGCACAGTCATAAGATCCCAAGCCTACAAGTGTCAGTCACCTGGCAAATGTCTGCCTAAGTCAGAGTAGGACCTGTGGAGAATGAACAAGTCCTGTAATAAAATCCACAGGGATTAACCTTGGACTTCACACATCTAAGGCCACTCTCTCTCCTTTTTCCAGTGACATCATTACACACAAATATGCTCGATTAACTTTTAGGGAACACACATGCCAATTTCTTTAATTGATTTTATTTTTTTACATAAAAAGTTCAGTAAAAATTGGATAAAGTAAAGTGATTTTAAGCAGTAAATCAATCTTATCAACATAGCACAAGGCTGGCCAAAACCACAAGGCAGCCTGCTTTGGAATATTTACATGATAACAAATTAAACCTTGCAGGAGAACTTAAACTGTCCTTACAAAGTCTTCCTGTGATCCTAGCATGTAGAGGCTAAAAGCAAAACGAAAACCAAACAAAAACCAGGAAAAAACAAATTATTTTCAATATATTCACATATACATTAAAATATAATACAGATCATCAGGGTAAAGGGTTGTGGGTGGGGATGCGCATGGGTCTGTGCGCTGACAGCACCGCCAAGGAGGAGACCCAGGTTTAAGAGTGGAGTCAGGTCTGGCCAGGGTCTTTTCTAAGCCCTTGCACCTCTGATGGCTTCTAACCACATGCCAACAGCTCACAACTAGGTAATCACTTGTAGATGGAGTTCATTTTTGTGGCCTTCGGTTGACATCTTCAGGGTTGAATTCCCCAGGGTGATGTGTCATCAGTAGCACAGGGCTGACAGGGGTGGGGCAGAAAGGCCCACAGGATTTCCTCTCCCTAGAGTCTGTCTTACCTGACCACCCATCCTCCCACCCTGGCCCAACAGTCACTCTAACTCAGTGTCCTCTTTGGGTTTGTAAACAGCCCCAAACTTCTGCATGTACTTCTTAATGTACTCCTTGGTTTTGTGTTTCACATTCTCATTGCACTCCAGGTCCTCAGGATTCTTACAGTACTTCAGCTCCTTATTCATAACACCGTGAGTCAGCTGTCCAGGGCACAGGAAGAGAGACCACAGCCACCAATCAGAGCAGAAACGATTTGAGGGGGAGGATAGGGGTGGTAATCCAGCCTGCTGCTTCAGGGCCCTTCTCACCAAGACAAGGAAGTTAATAAGGGGGTAGATGTTGGGGCAGGCTGGTGCTAGGATCACCAGAAAGGATAAACTGAGCTCTGAAAATTTCTTAGATAACTACTGCTCTCATGTAAGGGTGTGCATCCCTCCCCAAACCTTCCCTCCCCATTCCTGGGTCCCCAGCCCTGACATCTGACAAGAAAAAAAAGAAAAAAAAACTTTCTATGATGAAAAGGGCTTCTTAGAAAGTACACAGTTTGCCCAGAATGTTGCCTGGTGGGCTACCAAAAGCAAGGGGAGTACCTTGCGAGCCAGATGTTTAAAGTCTTCAGTTGTGGTAATTCTTCCCACTTTGCAGTCAGGTTTCCGGTAAGGGTTCAGGCACTGGACGATGAACTGGGACATCTGCAGGCAAAGAAAAGAGAACACATTGCTCAACAGTCCAGAGAGGGCGAGGAGTTGTACTGAGGAAATAACTAGAAAAGGTAGTGAGTAAAGTCAGCCAATCCTTTCTCCCTCAGGTTGGCTGGTTTGGACAGTGGAATACTAGTAAGCCAGTAAGATCTAAAAAAAGGATACGGGCTCAGCCTGAGAGGGAAAGAGCTCCCCTGGATGGACTAAGCAAGGCTTAAAGGAGGCTGGAGGGACTCAAAAGCATGACTTCAATGTCAACTCCTTCAGCAGCCCCAGGTTTCAGCCAATGAATTTTGTGTCCTCGGCATAAAGACAGTAGCTAGGTTCTCTGGGCCCTGGAGGCAAGGCAGGGCACAGCAGGTGTTCCAGAGCTTCTATGAGGCTTAGCAACCCCAGGAACCACAGGAATTTTGTCATTGAAAGGTACTCAGATTCTTTAAGTGGTCATACCACAGCATGTGAAGCAGATCAAGCATGATATGACAGCCAGCAAAGGAAAACCTGGGCAGAATCATTTTCATTCCACCACTTACTATGTCCTCCCTGGGCTGTCTAAGTATGGTCTGTCCTACCCAGGTGCTCCGAAACACTCTAGGAATAGGACCTTCAGAGGTATTTGTGGTGCTAAGATCACCGAGGACAAAGGGAATAAAGAGGCCAGTCACAGCCATTTCATCAGAGAGCACTCTGAACAAGGTCTAACCATGACTAAAATTCAGTGAGCCTTCAGGTGTTCAAAGAACAAGGCTATATCACAAGGGTAGGCACTAAAGAAACAGCTGCTGGTTGAATGAGCTGAAATACCAATATGTTCACAAAGGGATCGTAAAAAACTAAACTTTATCCCTGGATAAGCCTTTTAACTCAAGGTTTTTCTGGGGTTTCCTGGCCTCCAAACTCTCTTCCTTATCCCCTCAAACACAGACAGGGATTTCATTATCCCCTGCTTAAAATCCTGCAATGGTTCCTGATAACCCAGAGAGACACAGAGTTCCTATAGGAAGAAGCACAATACCATTCCACCTCATTTTCAACAGCCCTCCCATACCTTGTGATATAGCTCATCGGGCCACTTACAACTCCCTGGAAGGGAAGATGCTCTCTCTTGCCTCTCTACATTCTGTTGACGTAAGTTAGGTCCCCTGCTGATCCATCTGGCCAACTCCTACCCCTGATTCAAGCACCCTTCCTGACAGCCCGGATTGTGACTCCCAGCCCTAATATGGCATACTTTTCACACACTGCCGTTACTTATTTACAGGTCTGTTTCTTCCAAAACACTACAAGCCCCTTCAATGAATGAAGATTGGAGTTTAGAATCTAGATGCTATGAGGCAGACAAGTTTAGTGTCTTGATGGCTGGTAAGACACACTTCTGGTAGCATAAAGAGGAGCAGTATTCTCCCAAGCCCTGGAAAATTAGGCAGCTACCAAATGAGATATTACAGAAACGGAAGTGGACTTTGAGCCAGAAGGCCTGAGTTCAAATCTTTTGTCTAGAACTTGCCTTCTCTGAACCTTGAGTTCTTTCACCTGAATAAAAGGAAAGGCAATCTGTCTTGCCTACCTCAAGGGCTGTTGTGGGGACAAAATGAGTCAATGGGTAACCAGTTGAAATGAGTCAATGCTTAACCAGTTGAAAAAGGCCACACCTCTTTCACATAACAACTAAGTCAAATCACAGAGGCAAGAGGAATACCCAAAGACAAGGCAGCCTACCACTACATACAGCTTTCTTTTGCCATAGATGCTACAGAAGGCCAACAGTCAAACAAGCAAATGTGGTCTGAGACTTGGCTCCTGTCAAGCCAAGAAAAGATGGCTCAGGAGTTTTCAGTGGGAAAAGCAGCACTTCAGCAAGGCACACACATGCAAGGAACACCTTGTGTTCCTGCCTATCTTGGGGCAAGAGATACTCGACATACTTAGGACAAGAAAGGAAAGGGTTCAGATTTAAGCCTGAGGTGCTTAGTGCTTACATCCACCAAACCTTACCTCTTTTCTGAATACTTCTTTGCTTTTCTTTGCTAGTTCACTGGAGGTGTCTGCTTCTGCTGTCTTGGGCTTTTTCGAGGTCTAAAAATGGAAGAGAAAACACAGCAGTGCTGGCATGAGAAGTCAGTTTAGTGACGCCCTACTGTCCCAGAACCCTCCTTTCTTTCCCCTAGCAGGGATACATGATTCTTGGTATTAGAATCCATTTAGAGGCCCTGACTCAGGTACAAGGCCTGGAGTCAACCTGGCTATTATGTTTCAAATTCTGTTATATGGTTTGGTTCTCCTTCTTACAAGTTCCACTTCTCTACCCTAAGTCAAAGCTACAACTTTGATATAGCCACACATTTCAGAGTCACTCATATCCCTGTTCTGGGTTCAGCTCCCTGAACTATCAAGCGAGGCCTGCACAAAACAAGCTCCATCTCTCCCACCTCTGACATTCTAGGATTCCAGGACAGAGGCAAAACACTCTGTTTTGAAGACTCTTAAATACTCATCACCTTTCCTCCAAAGGTGAAGTTGGCTAGACTGTAGAAGACAGTCTCAGGATGCAAGAGAGGCTCCTTGGAGGTTGGTACCTTCAGTTTAGGAACAGAAAGATTAAGGAAGTATCACAATATTAGGGGCAGGTGATGAGGGTCATCAAAGCCAGTGAACAGATAAGTAGACGATGACACAGAAGATACTGTGTCCCCAGCTGGCAAGATAATGACAAACCCAGGAACATTCCTTCCAGCACTGCTAGAGGGAGGCTTCCAACTTCCCTCTAACTAGGTACTGCACCAGGAGGTGATGAGTTGGAAGCTCTGCTATTCAGAGTACCTGTCACGCAGGCCATCTCCCCAAACCTTTGCCCACCAATAGCCATCAGGCCCCTTCCCAGTAAATGTGCTTTTCCATTGAAAATAATAATTATGAGCATTCCCCTCCAAATATAAGTTACTTCATAATGGATCTAGAAGCTGGAGTTGATATTATAGGTACTACACGCTTTTTTGTTAGGGGCACAGGGCAGAATAATTTTCCTGCTCCCCACCCATCTCCTGGTTCTGTTTCTTCCATTTCCATAAACAATATGAAGGCTCTGGTTCTAAATCAGCTTGACTAGCTCCAGAGAAAGGTGGCACTCCCTTGGCTTTAGGTTGTTACATATCAGCTTTCTCTGCTGTGTCATAAAAGCTTTACGTATTTTCCATTTTTCCAATTTCTTCATGTAGCTGTATGGGGAGATTAGGGGGTAGAGTAAAAAGAACATAAAGATCCAATTTGTCTTTTTAAGAAAACAAAATTAAGCAAAAATAATACTATTCATATAAGTTAAGTCTATTTTCAAGTGTTTTGCTTTGGGATTTTATTTTTTTTTCCCAGTTGTACAGGGTATGAGTATGCTCCGCAGTAAAACCTCAGGTAGTAAGGGATCAAGAATTATTTGAGTAAGTCAAGAAAACTTCAACACATCCCCAGCTGTTCTCTTGTAGCTCTCAGAGGTGAGCAGCAACAGAAATGAGTACAGAAAGCCCCTGCAGGTCTGACAGCTATCTCAAAGATCTGGGTCTTATGGAAGAGACCAGGCTCTAAGTGAGGGTACTACGTAAATAGAAATGTCTTGTTTCACTCTGGATAGGGTATGCATTCACAAAGCTAAATGAACCCAAAGCATTGTTAATAGATTTATAATTTAATCCCTGACTTGGTGAGGTTGGCAGTGGGGTGGCCTTTAAAAACACAGTTATAGAATACAATCCACTGAGCTCTGCCTAGGAGCTATCTTGGTCCTCCTGAGTGCCGAGCAATTGGGATCGAGAAAGGAAATAAAATGAGGGGTCTCCAGACTTACATCATGGAAATCATGAACCAAAATGAAATACTCTTGAGAGTACTGAAATTCACGAAACCCTCTCTTCATGGTCTGTGGTTTGCAAATGGCACGGGAAATAATTTCAGAAACTGACTAACATTTACTCAAATCCAAGGCCAAGCAAAGTAACCAGAGTCAGAGTTGAGGATAGCACTTGTTATTGACATAAACAACCTTAGGACCCCCCACTCCAAAAAAGTCCCATTTAAAAATTTAGCAGGTAAGGCTGGGCGCGGTGGCTCACGCCTGTAATCCTAGCACTTTGGGAGGCCGAGGCAGGTGGATCACGAGGTCAAGAGATCAAGACTATCCTGGCCAAAATGGTGAAACCCTGTCTCTACTGAAAATACAAAAATTAGCTGGGCGTGGTGGCGTGTGCCTGTAGTTGCAGCTACTTAGGAGGCTGAGGCAGGAGAATCGCTTGAATCTGGGAGGTGGAGGTTGCAGTGAGCCGAGATTGCGCCACTGCACTCCAGCCTGGGAGACAGAGCAACACTGTCTCCAAGAAAAGAAAAAAAAATTAGCAGGTGGGGC
>NW_012114932.1:5494019-5495948 GCF_000951035.1 Colobus angolensis palliatus | reverse complement strand
GAAAAAGATAATTATATTTTTATTATAAACTATTATTAAAAAATGGAAACATCTTTTAAGTGTTGAAAGGAAAAAAATATAAATTTAGAATTCCATATCCAGTGAAAGTATCTGTCATAATAAACCTGCACATGGATGTTTTTAATAGCTTTATTTATAATTGCCAAAAGTTGGAAGCAACCAAGATGTCCTTTGGTAAGTGAATGATAAATAAACTGCGGTACACTCAGACATTCAGTGCTAAAAGGAAATGAGCTATCAGGCCATGAAAAGACATGGTAGAAGCCTCAATGCATATTGCTAAGTGAATGAAGCCAATCTGAAAAGGCTGCCTACTGTAGCTAACTACTGGAAAAAGCAAAACTATGAAGACCATAAAGAGATCAGTGGTTGCCAGGAACCGGGAAAGAGAGATGAGGAGAGAAGGCATGATGAATAAGAGGTGGTTCAAAAGGTTTTTAGGGCAGTGAAACTATTCTGTATGTTACTATGATGCTATATAGATGACACAATACCTTTGTTAAAATTCACAAATGTACAATACCAAGAATGAATCCTAATGTAAATTACAGACTTTGGGTGGTAATAATGTGTCATAGTAGATTCATCAATTGTAACAAATGTACCACTCTAGCGCTTTGATGTTGACAGAAAGGGAAGCTTGTGCATGTGTAGTGGCAGGGGGTATATGGAAACTCTCCGTACTTCCCGTTCAATTTTGCTATGCCAAAGTAGAACTAAAATTGCTTCAAAAATAAAGGCTATGGCCGGGCACGGTGGCTCACGCCTGTAATCCCAGCACTTTGGGAGGCCAAGATGGGGAGATCGCTTGAGCCCAGGAATTCAAGACCAGCGTCTCTATAAAAAAATTTAAAAATTAGCTGGGCATGGTGGCTGTGCCCATGGTCCCAGTTACCTAGGAGGTTGAGGTTGGAGAACTGCGTCAGCCTAGGAGGTTGAGGCTGCAGTGAGCTGTGATCATGCTACTGCACTCCAGCCTGGGCAACAAAGCAAAATGCTGTCTCCAAAAAGAAAAAAAGCACTTTTAAGGAAACCACCAGAGAACAGGGTGGGGGCTTTGATACATAAAAAAGCAAAGTGCTTCCAGATCCTCAGCAATAAACAATAATCAGTTTGCCTTTTCTCTATTTTGGCTTATACAGAGTATCAGTCAATTAAAGATTCTGGTGGAAATCTATGTGAGGCAGCGGACAGTTAGGAGTACACAATGAAATGAGCAAAGGGCCTGGCAGAAAGCCAGAGCTTACTGCCTTTAGAAGATGACCCTGCTGTCAGCCTTCATCTGTGGCACATCTGGATTCCTAGGAAATCTGTTCTGATTATGACAAGGCAGGCCTGAGTACCTTTATATTACCCAAGGTGAAGCTTGAGCCCTTCTGGATTAGTTGGCAATGGACTAATTGGCAGTTATTGGGCAGTTCTGGTAACCAACCACACACAGGCTGTGTAACACAATAGAATCATCCTTTATTATAAACATTGACATGACTATGTCACAAAGCCCATGTGACTTGGAACCAAGAGGGTATGGCTTGAGTTACAGAAATGAGTCCTGACAAAGGCAGAGCAGGACATACTCAGCTAATGCTTCTCTCTCCCTGTATTTAATTACTGTTTAGAGGGCCAGGCACAGTGGCTCATGCCTGTGATCCTAGCACTTTGGGAGGCTGAGGCGGCTGGATCGTAAGGTCAGGAGTTCAAGACCAGCCTGACCAAGATGGTGAAACCCCATCTCTACTAAAAAATACAAAAATTAGCCAGGTGCGGTGGTGGGCACCTGTAATCCCAGCTACTCAGGAGGCTGAGGCAGGAGAATCGCTTTAACCTGGGAGGCGGAGTCTGTAGTGAGCCGAGATCATGCCACTGCACTCCAGCCTAGGTGACAGAGCAATACTCCGTTTCAAAAAA
>NW_012114932.1:5490834-5491958 GCF_000951035.1 Colobus angolensis palliatus | reverse complement strand
AAAAAAAAAAAAGCTTGTCCAGACTTGTGCTTCTGGTCATGACAGATTAACTGTTAAATGAATTAGCCCTCTCAGAGTTAAAAACTGGAAAACTAGACAAAATACATGAAAAGGGCAGTTTGCACACACTGGACATTAAGCAGCACTAAACTATGATCCTGAGACAAGGGACAAAATGAGGTAAGCTAACAATTCACAGAGCTCACAGAAGGCTGGGAAACAAGTGAGCTTCCACCAGCTAAAGTGAAGAGATCTCCATTAGATAACCTGTGGCATTCAATGGAGATCTCAGACAGGCAATGACTTAGGAGATACCCTACAGAAAAAATTATTCTTCACTCAACCCAACAAAGATTAAGAACAGCCTCTAAAAAATCAAGGTGATCCACAAGTAACTTGACTATCAGAACAAAGTTCAACATTCTTTAATGGAAAGTAACAAAATTTTGAAACTCAACAACGTAACAGTCACAATGTCCAGTGTTCAACTGAAAATAGCAGGCAATTATTAAAAAGCTATTATAAATCTTCACAGTTATGAAAGAAAACATGAACACAGTGAAGAAATTAAAACTACTGGGCCAAAGGAAAAGAGAAGCACAGGTGGCACCATGTTCCTGACTACCCTCCCCAACCACAGTACCATTCCTGGTGGCAGTAGATTGGTCATCTGGAGAACCACTACTGGCTGAGCATGCCCTACCTGACCATGGGGCAGGAGTATGGCCACACTGTAGTGCACAGGGCAGAGGCCTTTGGGGCCATGAAGACAGCCAACACTTCCAAGTTTCCCTCACATAGATTTGTTGTAGACCAGCTCGACCATCTCAGTGTCACCAAGAAATGGTTCTAACCCTGAGCTATCAAACTCCCGCAAACTTTTATTTGTAGTTTTTTTTTGGAGACAATGTCTCACTCTGTCACCAGGCTGGAGTGCAGTGGCATGATCTTGGCTCACTGTAGCCTCGACCTCTGGGGCTTGGGTGATTCTCCCACCTCAGCCCCCGAAACAGCTGGGACTACACGTGTGCACCAAAATGCCTGGCTAATTTTTAAAAAAATTTTTATAATGGTTTTGCTTTGGCATCCCAAGGTGTTAGGATTATGCAGGTGTGAGCCACTGC
>NW_012114932.1:5488907-5490169 GCF_000951035.1 Colobus angolensis palliatus | reverse complement strand
AAGTTAGTTTGCTTAACTGCCTACACTTAAATGCAGTTTTTCAGTTAAACATATTCCTAAAAATAACATTTTATTCTGGGACTTGACTACAAAAAGGGGACATTTAAATGAAGTAAAAATGGCCGGATGCGATGGCACACGCCTGTAATCCCAGCACTTTGGGAAGCCCAGATGGGCAGATCACTTGAGGTCAGGAGTTTGAGACTAGCCTGGCCAACAGGGCAAAACCCCATAAAAATACAAAAATTAGTTGGGCTTGGTAGCAGGCGCCTGTAATCCCAGCTACTCGGGAGGCTGAGGCAGGAGAATCGCTTAAACCTGGGAAGCGGAGGTTGCAGTGAGCCGAGATTGCACCACCGAACTCCAGCCTGGGCAACACAGTGAGACCCTGTCTCGAAAAAAAATAAAATAAAATGAAGAATACAATGAAGTGAGAGTACTGTTAAAAATAAAACAGTAATTAAAACTATTAAAAATAAGCAAATTAAAATTTGAGAGCAGAAAAATATAACTGAAATTTTAACATGAATCAATGGATGAGCTTAGCTAATTCAATACAGCAGAAGGTAAATCAGTGAACTTTAAAAAGAAGGCAACAGAAACCATGCAAACTGAAGCATAGGGAGAAAAGAGCTGAAAAAAGTTTGACAGAGATGTGGTGCTCTGTGAAACAGTATCAAGCGGTTTAATAACATGTATATAATTGGAGTCCCAGGAAAAGGGACAATGGTATAAAAAGATATATTTGAAAAAATTTCCATATTTGATGAAAACTACCAATCATGGATCTAAAATGTACAAGAATCAAAGCAGATTAAACACAAAGAAAACAAAATCAAAGTATATCATAAACCACTAAAAACTGTTTATAGGCCAGGCACAGTGGCTCACGCCTGTAATCCCAGCATTTTGGGAGGCTGAGGCGGGCGGATCACAAGGTCAGGAGATCGAGACCATCCTGGCTAACATGGTGAAACCCCGTCTCTACTAAAAATACACAAAATTAGCCAGGCGCGGTGGCGGGCACCTGTAGTCCCAGCTACTCGGGAGGCTGAGGCAGGAGAATGGCGTGGGCCCGGGAGACGGAGCTTGCAGTGAGCCAAGATCACACCACTGCACTCCAGCCTGGGTGACAGAGCGAGATTCCGTCTCAAAAAAAAAAAAAAAAAAAAAAAAAAAAGCTTGTCCAGACTTGTGCTTCTGGTCATGACAGATTAACTGTTAAATGAATTAGCCCTCTCAGAGTTAAAAACTGGAAAACT
>NW_012114932.1:5482342-5488062 GCF_000951035.1 Colobus angolensis palliatus | reverse complement strand
CACGAGGTCAGGAGATCGAGACCATCCTGGCTAACACAGTGAAACCCCGTCTCTACTAAACAATACAAAAAATTAGCCAGGTGTAGTGGCGGGCATCAGTAGTCCCAGCTACTTGGAAGGCTGAAGCAGGAGAATGGCGTGAACCCGGGAGGCGGAGCTTGCGGTGAGCCGAGATCATGCCACTGCACTCCAGCCTAGGTGACAGAGCAAAACTCCATCTCAAAAAAAAAACAAAAAAACAAAAAATACCACTACTTTTTAAGAAGTGGTAAGATAAATACCTTTCTTCAGACAAAAGCTGACAAAATGCATCAACAGTAGATCTGAAATACTAGAAAAGTTAAAGGAAATTCTTTAGGTTAAAGGAAAATGATTCCAGATGGAAATTCAAACCTACATGAGAGAATGAAGAGTGCTGGAAATGGTAAATATGTGGGTAAATACAGGACTTAATGGTAGATTGTGATAAGATAAATAGGCATACTGTAAACTTTACAATACTGTTTTTCAAATGTGTAGGTCTCAAGATCCCTTTATACTTTTAAAACACTGAGGACTGCAAAGAGCTTTTATTCATATGGGTTATAGCTATCAAAATTTTTCATATTAGAAATTAAGTTAAACTGAGAAAAAATTAAGCATTATTTTAAAATAACATTAGCAAATCTATTATATAACAATAATATAATTTTTTGTGAAAAATAACTGCTTTCCAAAACTAAAACAATTCAGTTAAGAGTGGCAGTTTTACATTTTGGAAATCACTTTTAACGTCTCACTTAGAATATAGCTGAAGTCTCACTGCCTTCTGTATTCAAGTATGTCATGTGCCCCCTGGAAAATTCCATGGCATATTTGTGAATATACCAAATGTGACAGAGGAACGTAACGTTTTCATATTATTATTAAAACAGCTTTGACCTTGTGGCTCCCTTGAAAGGGTCTTAGGAACCCTAGAGGTCCCCATACCAAACATTTTGAGAACCACTGTCTTAACCACCAAGAAGTAAAGCAGGCCAGGTGTGGTGGCTCACACCTGTAATCTCAGCACTTTGGGAGGCCACAACAGGAAAATTGCTTGATACCAGAAGTTTGAGACCAGCCTGGTCATCAACACCACAAGACCCTGCCTCTACAAAAATGTACAAAAATTAGCTACTCGGGTGGCTAAGACGGGAGGATCATGTGGGCCTGGGAGGTGGAGACTACAGTGAGCCCTGATGGTGCCACTGCACTCCAGCCTGGGAAACAGAGTGAGACCATGGCTCAAAAAAATAAAAAATAAAATAAAGAGGTATGGCTAAGTCAGTAGGAAAAAAACAAAACTAAAACAAAAACACTGAATACTGAAATAAATTCTAAATCAATCCAAAAGAAAGCAAAGACAAATAAAAATTTAAAAACAAATAATAAGGCTGGCCACCTTGGGAGGCTAAGGCAGGTGGATTGCCTGAGGTCAGGAGTTTGAGACCAGCCTGGCTAACATGAAATCCAGTCTCTACTAAAAATACAAAAATTAGCCGGGCATGGTGGCGGGTGCCTGTAATCCCAGCTACTCAGGAGGCTGAGGCAGGAAAATTGCTTGAACCCAGGAGGCAGAGATTGCAGTGAGCCAAGATCATGCCACTGCACTCCAGCCCGGGTGACAGAGCAAGACTCTGTCTCCAAAAATAAATAAATAAATAAAAACAAATAACAAGAGGGTGGATCTTAAGTCCAAACCTACTGATATGTTTAACACACCAATTAAAAGGCAGAGGACTGTCAGAGTCATGAGCAGCAAAAAGGTGTTATAAAATAACCATCCTGGCCAGGCAGGGTGGCTCACACCTGTAATCCCAGCACTTTGGGAGGCCAAGACGAGTGGATCACCTGAAGTCAGGAGTTCCAAACCAGCCTGGCCAACATGGTGAAACCCCATCTCTACTCTAAATACAAATATCAGCCAGGTGTGGGGGCAGGTGCCTGTAATCCCAGCTACTCAGCAGGCTGAGGCATGAGAATCGTTTGAACCTGGGAGGCGGAGGTTGCAATGAGCTGAGATCGCACCACTGCACTCCAGCCTGGGTGACAGAATGAGACTGTCTCAGAGAGGGGGGAAAAAAAAGCCATCCTTAAAGACTGAATTGCTTTGCGCAAGTACTTGTCAATTCCTTTATTTACAGTATCATTTCTGAATTTTAGGGCCTACAGACATAAGCCTCGAGATAAATTTTACTAAAAAAAATTCAAAGGTTTCCCACCATACAAAGGTTCATATTCTTTTACATTTTCAAATTCCCAAGGTCTATCCCCAACAATGCCCTTCCAACTTCATGCTGGATTACAAGTTTTATGATGCCTATGTTCCACCTACAAGTAAACAGAGCTATTCCCCAAACATATCCCAAACATTCCCCTCCTTCCCTGCCTTTGCTCCAGCTTTCCTTTTAGCCTATCTTTGCTTACTGAAAAATTCCTCATCCTTTAAAGCTCAAATGCTTTAAAGGACTTTCTCACAAAGTCCTCATAACTTCCTCTGGTTGAGTTACTTCTCTGTTCCCAGGATGAAAAAGCAAGACAGAGCTATAAGCAACCACTTGTACCATGCTGAGGAGGCAGGTGGTGCAGGACTGCCAGTGTAGGCAGGGACAGACTTGAAGGAGAAGTAATCTAGAAAGAGGCTGGTCTGAAGTCTAGGGGAATGTGCGTATCTCCTAAGAACTCAGCTCTTGGGTATACAGAAATTAATCTGATTGATTCTATGTGTGAATTTCTGACTGAAAACCAAGACCAAATCTTAACACTTGCACTCAAGTAACTAAAGTTATAAGCCCTGTCGTGGTTTGATCATATTCTCTCTTTTTATTTTTTTTGAGACAGAGTCTTGCTCATGTTGCCCAGGTTGGAATGCAGTGGTGCAATCTCAGCTCACTGCAACCCCTGTCTCTGGGGTTCAAGCGATTCTGTTGCCTCAGCCTTTCAAGCAGCTGGGATTACTATGTGCTCAGGCATGTGCCACCATGCCCAACTAATTTTTCTATTTTTAGTAGAGACAGGGTTTCACCATGTGGGCCAGGCTGGTCTCAAACTCCTGACCTCAGGTGATCCACCCGCCTGGGCCTCCCAAAGTGCTGGGAATGCAGGCGTGAGCCACAAGGTTTCACCATGTTGGCTAGGCTAGTCTTGAACTCCTGGGCTCAAGTGATCGTGCCACCTTGGCCTCCCAAAGTGAGCTGCCGTGCCTAGCCTATGATGATTCTTTTTGGGAGAAAAGATCTCTACCTTTATTTGTTCACAACAGGAAATACATTTGGCAGCTTAATTCTTTGTACACTCTCATTATTATTATTTGAATCCCAGGAGGGATTTATGTATACATACAATGGCAGAAAAGAATAAAAGGGCCTCTCCAATCTTCTCTAACAACTGAGTGAAGCTGACACCTTTGAATCTCCATTAGAAGTGCTACTCTATAACCCCCCGAGGCAGTTAAGAGCTAGTATTAGGAGGAATGTTTTCTCTTTATAATCTCCCGTTCCCTTTCATTTTTATACATGTACCTCCCCCAACAAACATGAACATATCAATATATCAGAATTAATTGTGAATTAAGTGTTAGATTTAGTTTAGTGCTCTTTTCCTTCCTAGGATAGACTATATTTTCTTTTGCAGGCCTCTAAAGTCCTTGTTTGTTGTCTTTACAAAAATTTTTAAAAATTAGCCAGGCATAGTGGAACGTACCTATAGTCCTGGCTATTCAGGAGGCTGAGACAAAAGAATTACTTGAGCCCGGGAGTTCGAGGTTACAGTAAGCTATGCTTGTACCACTGTACTCCAGCCTGGGCTACAGAGTCAGGGAGACCCTGCCTCTAAAAACAAATCAAAGCAAACCAAACGACAAAATAAATAAATCCCTCAGTTTACCACTTAACCACATAATACTGTACATTTTCAAACCTTACCTTCCTATGACCCCTGGGAGCAATAACCTTGCCTTATACTGCTTTTGTATCTCCAGGTCTGGGCATGGCATTTGTGTGGAATAGGAACTCAAATGTCTGATAAATAACCAAAATGTAAAAGAGTGAGATTAAGTTCAGATCTGTGTGATTTAAAATGTGTATTTAGATATCCAAAATTCCAAGCTAGTGGATTATAATTCAGGCATTGCCTTTTGGATATAATACTTCCAACAGCCTACTCCCCAGGCACACATGCACCTAACGGTAACAGAGGAGTAAAGATCAAACATAACCTGACAAATACACTCACTCTGGGTGGTTGGATATAGTAAAGTTTTATGATAATACTTCTCTTACAGTCGATCACAAACAATACTGCCAATTATTTAGACTTGAATGTGTAATTACCTTGGGACCTTGTATCACTTCAGATTCTGATCTACCAGGTCTGGGAAAGGGAGTGAGAGTCTGTGTTTTTAACAGGTGGTGCCTGGTGCCATTGGGTGCTGAGTAGACCTAACTATTACAATAAGCTCATTGTGAAGGTGCCAGCTCTAGAGTCAACCCCTCCAGTCCATCTCCAGCAGACAGCCTTGTAAAAGGCAAATGTCACTGCTCAAATCACTTTAAAGGTTTCCCTTTCTCACCAGCTAGCCAGAGAATGAAGGTCTAATTATGTAGCATGGCACATAAGCTGCCCTTTTACTTGGCTCCTACTTCTCAGCTCCTACTTTATGCTTGGCTAGTTTGACAACCTGGATTTCCTAATACAGGTCTTCATATAAGAAAGGCAATTCCTTGAGCATTAAATAAGCAGCAGTGAACTTCATGCCCATTCCTCATTCGTTCTGAAAGGCCATAATTTAATATGCATATACTAGACCAAAAGACTGCATCGAGATTAATAGTTATGGTGCCCATGAACTTGGGCTTACAAGAAGGGTAAGGCCTCCAACATGCTTTATAAACTCGGTCCCAGAACTCAGCTATATTGCTGCACCAGATCTTTTCTTAATCCCTTTGTTTATTTTTCAAAAGATGTAACTAACACAGTACAGAAGTCTGGAAATGGGAGTTGTGATTTTTGTTTGTATTTAAGCTTACATATAATTTAAATGGCAAGTGCTTAGCAGGCTTGGGCATATTCCTAAATGATTCAGGAAACAAGACAGCACAACAGCTAGAGTGAAGTGGCTACGTGATTTATGTGATTCATTTGAAATTTAGCAGACTCCACATGGATTGAACTTAAGTGTGTATCTTTTTGCAAATGCCAAACACGTGTGAAAAGAGAAAAACATTTCCTCCAAAAGTGAATAAAATATAAACAGAAGAATGAATTCATTTCTACTTTAATCCCTTCTCACTCCAGCTCCTTGTCTTCCCTCTTCCTTCTTCCACCTATTCCCCATAATTTAACCAGTGAAGTACTTAATTATTTTCAAAATTAAAAAAATATTATTCAGGTTTTAGAACATAAAAATATGATATCTGATGTCATTCAAGACACTTCATATGGTCAGCTGTGGTAGCTCATGCCTGTAATCCTAACACTTTGGGAGGCTGAAGCAGCCAGATTGCTTGAGGTCAGGAGTTCAAGGCCAGTCTGGGCAACATGACGAAATCTCATCTCTACTAAAAATACAAACATTAGCCGGGCATGGAATGCACATCTGTAGTCCCAGCTATTCGGGAGGTTAAGGCAGGAGAATTGCTTGAACCCGGGAGGCAGAGGTTACAGTAAGCTGAGATTGTGCCACTGCACTCCAGCCTGGG
>NW_012114932.1:5474064-5480122 GCF_000951035.1 Colobus angolensis palliatus | reverse complement strand
AAAAAAAAAAATTAGTTGGCCGTGGTGGCAGGCACCTGTAATCCCTGCTACTCAGGAAGCTGAGAGGCAGGAGAATTACTTGAACCCTGGAGGCAGAGGTTGCAGTGAGCCTAGATTGCGCCACTGCACTCCAGCGTGGGCAATAAGAGTGAAAACTCTGTCTCAAAAAAAACAAAAAAAAAAGTTCTGGTTAAACCACACATAGTTTTTAAAATCATTACACATTCAATTAGCAACATAATGAGGGCTCATTTTATAAAAGCCTTTTTGTTTTTTGAGACAGAGTCTCACTCTGTCACCTAGGCTGGAGAGCAGTGGTGCAATCTTGGCTCACTGCAACCTCTGCCTCTAGGGTTCAAGTAATTCTCCTGCCTCTCAGCTTCCCAAGTAGCAGGGATTTACAGGCACTTGCCACCACGCCCAACTAATTTTTGTATCTGGAGTAGAGACAGGGTTTCACCATGTTGGCCAGGTTGGTCTTGAACTCCTGAAATCAGGTGATCTGCCCGTCCTGGCCTCCCAGAGTGCTGGGATTACAGGCGTTGAGCCACTGCACCCAGCCTATAGAAGCATTTTAATGCGAATAAGGAAGGCCCTTCTAAGCAGAAAGCATAAAGGGAAAATATATGAAAATTTTAAACTTCTTTATGTCACAAGACAAAAACATCTGCAATACTCTTGATAAAGAAATCTAACACTAGACAGAAAATGGGTAGATGCCCCAAACAAGTAACTCACAAAAGATACAAATGACCAACAATCCAACGAAGACATCCCATCTCAATAGTAAAATAGCTGAAAATAAAAATATTTCCCACCTGTTAGACTTGCAAGATTAAAAGAGAGGACATGATGGAAAAGGATTTTTTTTTGGTTTTTTTTTTGAGACAAGGTCTTGCTCTGTCACCCAGCCCGGAATGCAGTGGGGCACGATCATGGCTCACTACAGATCTGACCTCCTGCCTCAAGTGATCCTCTTGCCTCAGTCTCCCAACTAGTTGTGACTACAGGTGCACACCACCATGCCCAGCTAATTTTGTATTTTTTGTAGAGATGGGGTTTCACTATGGTGCCCAAGCTGGTCTCAAACTCCTGGGCTCAAGCGATCCTCCTGCCCCAGCCTCCCAAAGCATCAGGATTACAGGCATGAGCTGCTGTACGTGACTAAAAGGAACTTATACACACTTTTTTTTCTGAGAGTCCAAATTGATACAAACTATTGTTTAATGGTAAGCTGACAATATTTCTCAATTTAAAATGTGTACCTGTTTTGCCCAACAATTCCACTTCTAGGTACCCTCTTGAAGAAGTAGTAAGATTAGTGTCCCTAAGGATGTCCAGGGTTATATAGTTACATATAAAATAGTGAAGATCTATCCATCAGAATGAGTTAAATACAATTTGATATAGCTATACAATAGAGCAGGGGTTGGCAAACTTTCTCTGTAAATGATTAGATGATAAATATTTTGACCTGTGAGCCATATGGTTTCTATCACAACTACTCTGTCATTGTAGTGTGAAAGCAACCGTAGACAATTTGTAAGCAAATGTGCATGGTTGTGCTCCAATAAAACTTTATTTGCCAAAACAAGTGGCCTGTGGGCATAGTTTGCCAGCCCTGCAACAAAGTATAAACAATTACTAAAACTAACAGTCGTAGCTGGGTGTGGTGCCTCAGGCCTGTCATCCCAGCATTTTGGGAGGCTTAGGTGGGAGGATCGCTTGAAGCCACGAGTTCGTGAAGATCAGTCTGGGCAACAAAGCAAGACTCTGTCTCTACAAAAAAAAAGAAAAAAACATTTTTTTCAAGAAAAAATTCCATAGGACTATGTTAATTGATAAAGCTCTATAAAATAGATTAGTAAATAAAGCAGACTACAAAAACATGTATCTTAACAATTTACATAAGAGTATATAGATGAGTGTATACACACACACACACATATACACACACACACACACACACACACACAAAGTACATATACCTACATAAAGCTATCTGTCTAAAAGGTATTTTAAAAACATTAGCTATCTCTGAGTAGTGGCAGCTCCAGTAATTATACTTCCTTTTTAGTACTTTTCTACTATATTTGCTTTCTATAACAAGCGTAAATAATATGTGTCAAGGATAAACAATCTAGCTATTTAATTTGGAAATAGAAGAGTGCTGTCAGTAAAAAAAATTTAACAGCAGAGTTGAGTAGCTATGATACAGACTGCTTGGCTGGCAAAACCCAAAATATTTATTTTCTGGCCTTTTACAGAAAAGATGTCTGTGACCCCTGATACTTTACAATATTAGATGAAGTAACATTTTAAAAATCTCCTTAGCTTTCTCCAAGAGTCTTGTGGATTAAAAATATACCAAAACTGCCGGATGCGGTGGCTCAATCCCAACACTTTGGGAGGCCAAGGCAGGTGGATCACCTGAGGTCAGGAGTTCGAGACCAGCCTGACCAACAAGGTGAAATCCCGTCTCCACTAAAAACACAAAAATTAGCCAGACATGGTGGTACATGCCTGAAATCCCAGCTACTGGGGGAGGCTGAGGCATGAGAATCACTTGACCATGGGAGGTAGAGGTTGCAGTGAGTCGAGATCACACCACTGTACTCCAGCCTGAATGACAAAATAAATAAAATAAAAATACACTAAAACAAATTTTAAAAAACTCAAAGTCTAAGGTCTAAAATACATTTAAGATGTCATTCTGAAGGCCGGGCGCGGTGGCTCAAGCCTGTAATCCCAGCACTTTGGGAGGCCGAGACGGGCGGATCACGACGTCAGGAGATCGAGACCATCCTGGCTAACACGGTGAAACCCCGTCTCTACTAAAAATACAAAAACTAGCCGGGCGAGGTGGCGGGCGCCTGTAGTCCCAGCTACTGGGGAGGCTGAGGCAGGAGAATGGCGTAAACCCGGGAGACGGAGCTTGCAGTGAGCTGAGATCCGGCCACTGCACTCCAGTCCGGGCGACAGAGCGAGACTCCGCCTCCAACCAAAAAAAAAAAAAAAAAAGATGTCATTCTGGAAATCCAGCAGCCTTCAAGTGCAGTGAATAGCTAATGACAAGAAGTTTACAACTGTAAAACTCCTCTTATAGTGGCAACTTCTTTGATCAAGTAAAAGCAGACTTTTGTATGGGAATGCCCATACAGCTCTTCTTACCTTGTGATCACATGGTAGTAATAAATCTTCCCTTCTGGATCTCGGGCTGTCTTCCAATTGGGAGGTAAGACAATGGTTTTTGGTTTGGGTGGAGAGGGGGGCGGCAGATCCAAGAGATTATTTGTCACAACCATTTCAGACTACAAAGAAAACACACACATTTTTGATCAGTGATATCTCTGTTAATCTGGCTGAATAGGACAAAGTAGTCCACTTAAATACGCAAAAATGTACATCTACCTCCTCTTTAAAAAAGGATAAAGGAAAGGTACAATATAGGAAATAAGGGGCAGTATATATAAAGAGCTTTACAGAGCTATCAGAAAACTGACAGTTGGCTCTAAGTTTACCATCCAAAATACCATATTAAAAAACAGTCAGCAGTTTATCATATAGAGCAGCATTTTTCAGCTTTAAAACACCAATTCTAAGGCAAATGGGCTCCAGAAATATCTTTATCTTAAAAAAAATAAAAAAGAAAAACCAAAAAAACCCCTGAGAAGCAAATGTGACAGAATGTTAACATTTATCCATTATATTTTTTCTGTACTTGAAACCTCAAAACTATAAAATATTAGTGCCACATTCTGAAAAACATAAAAACCTCAAAATCACTTATGGACTGATTTTTGTTTCCCCAAAACATGTATGTTGAAGACCTAATCCTGCTGTGACTGTTATTGGGACACAAGGCCTGTAAATAGCTAATTAAGATTAATGAAGTCATAAGAGTGAGGACTTTATCTAATAGGATGGTGTCCTTATTAGAAGAGAAGTGACACCAGAGGCCATTCGCAGAGAAAAGGCATATACAGCAAGAATGCAGCCATTTGCAAGCCAAGGAGATATGCCTCAGGAGAAACCAACACTGCTGACACCTTGATCTTGGACTTCCAGCCTCAAGAACTGTGAGAAAATTTCTGTTATTTAATCCACTCACTCTGTGGTATTTTGCTACGGCAGCCCTAGCAGACTAGCAATCACAAGAATATATACTTGTTCCTTCTTTCAAGCCTATTAATGAAGAATACTTTTTTCAGCTTTACCTTTACTTGCATAGTTAAAGAGGAACCTGAAGACCCCAGGCTCAGATAAAATGTGTTCACTTTTTAAGCAAACATGGGTCTTTGAGCATTCTTGCTTTGTATATACTCTTCTTTACTCTTATTTCACCTAGCTGGGGTTTTTTGGCCCAGCTTAAGTTTTAATTCCTCCATTACCCCATCCTTTAGCTTATAAAGTGACCTCTTTTCCCCAAGCTTCTGTGTCACTTAATATTCCAAACCATTTATCTCTTAATAGTTTAAGGCAAAAAAGAAAAAATATATTCCAAACCATTCAGTACTTATTCCCAACACAAAACTCTATTTTTAGTGCAGTCATCATTTTCTCTTGTGACCATGATCTCTCTCTTATTTGAAAGATGAGCTTTTAAGAATATAAATGGAAACTTATTTATGTTTGTATTAAAAATGCCTAGTCAGCTGGGCACAGTGGCTCACGTGGTCAGGAGTTTGAGATCATCCTGGCCAACATGGTGAAAGCCTGTCTCTACTAAAAATACAAAAATATTAGCCGGGTGTGGTGGTGTGCACTTGTAATCCCAGCCATTCAGGAGGCTGAGGCAGCAGAATTGCCTGAACCTGGGAGGCAGAGGTTGCAGTGAGCTGAGATCAAACCACTGCACTCCCGCCTGGGCAACAAGGCAAGACTCCAACTCAAAAAAAAAAAAAAAAAAAGGCCTAGAAGGGCTCAACTCATAACAACTACTCAAACATCTGCTCTAAGTACACATTATCTTATTGTCCTGTTGTCTCACATACAGTATTTTTAGTCCATCTTCACTAATCCTGTCTAAAGCCACCATCAATTGCTGGATTGCTACCAGAGCTTTCTCCAGAACTGTCAGTGTTCTAAAGTGCTGATTTGACCACACTATTCTGTTCAGTTTTTCAACTGTTTCCCATGCCAACCTCTTATTTTCCACTTTATCTGAAAACAACAACACCACTTTGAGATTTCACCATATCCTCCTACATATGTTGCAGAATACCAAAAGCTTATCTTAATATTAAACATTGCATAAAAATTTTTTTAAAAACATTGTACATGTATAGTGAAGTATATCACACAATTCTACATGCCTAGTCCATGGTGACTAGTACAGTATCATATTCTAGCACAGGTTAAGCAGCCCTAATACAAAAATACAAAACATCTTGAGTGCTGACATGACACTCAAAGGCCATGTTCAAAGGAAATGCTTATTGGAACATTTCAAGTTACAGATTTTCAAATTAGGGATGCTCAAGCGGTAATTATAATGCAGATATTCCAGAATCCATAAAATTCTGAAATGTGAAATACTTCTGGTCCCCTAAAGCTCAGATAAGGAATACACAACCTGTAAGTGGTAAATACTAATAGATAGCTGGTCTAGAAAATTACTACTTTGGCCAGGTGCAATGGCTCACGCCTGTGATCCCAACACTTTTTGGGAGGCCTAAGCGGGAGGATCATGAGGTCAGGAGTTCGAGACCAGCCCGGCCAACATGGTAAAACCCCATATCTAAAAATACAAAAATTAAGGTCGGGCGTGGTAACTCACGCCTGTAATCCCAGAACTTTGGGAGGCCAAGGTGGGCAGATCATGAGGTCAGGAGATTGAGACCGTCCTGGCTAACACAGTGAAACCCCGTCTCTACTAAAAACATAAAAATTAGCCGGGCGTAGTGACGGGCACCTGTAGTCCCAGCTACTCGGGAGGCTAAGGCTGGAGAATGGTGTGAACCCAGGAGGCGGCGCTTGCAGTGAGCCGAGATCCTGCCACTGCACTCCAGCCTGGGCGACAGAGCAAGGCTCCGTCTCTTAAAAAAAAAAAAAAAAA
>NW_012114932.1:5472603-5473703 GCF_000951035.1 Colobus angolensis palliatus | reverse complement strand
GGAGCAAAATATATATTAACAGAACTATAAATTCTACAGAATTAAAAATTTTTTTTTTTTTTTTTTTACAAAATGGTTGAGTTCACGCCCTCAGGGTGCTCAGGTGAATTTGGTGGCTATTCAAATTTAAAAAAAAGGCCGGGCGTGGTGGCTCATACCTATAATCCCAGCACTTTGGGAAGCTGAGGTGGGTGGATCACCTGAGGTCAGGAGTTCAAGACTAGCCTGGTCAACACTGGCAACTCTGTCTCTATTAAAAACACAAAATTAGCCGGGCATGGTGACGCGCACCTGTAATCCCAGCTACTCAAGTGGCTGAGGCAGGAGAATCGCTTTAACCCAGGAGGTGGAGGTTGCAGTGAGCCAAGACTGTGCCTCAGCCTGGGTGACAGAGCGAGACACCATCTCAAAATAAGTAAGTAAATAAATACACAAACAAAATAAAAAAAATTTTTATTTATAAATAAACAAAGAACATGTGAAAAAGAACCCAAAAATAAAACCCGAAACCAAACCAAACCAAAAAGAAAACCTTCTAAAGACAAAGTAGACAGTCAATAAGTTTTACCAACTGAAATATTTCTTACTGGCTGCAAGGGCTGAGGCTGCCCTGGTGCAACTATTGTAGTCACTGCTGTGGCTGGCTGTACCACTACTCCTTGTGGATGAGCTGTGAAAATCTGTTGCCCCTGGATATACTGAAGACTTGGCTGGGCATAACTCTAAAAGATAAAATGAAGAAATCAATAATTTAAACTTTTGTCACTTTAATAAACAGACTGACTTCCAAGACGGCACAATCTTAAAGATATACCCATAACATTTTTAAATGTTTTAAATATGTATTTGGACATAAATGTGTAAAACAATTTTTTTGTTTCAAGCACCAAGGTTTCTGCTTTGACTAATTCCCTATTCATTTACTTAGATTTTATTTTATCATAAGAAAATAAAAAACCTTTTTCTTTTTATTGTTCATAGAAAGTCTCCAATTGTTTAGCTTTCAATGATATTGGAAAGACATTGAAAATTAAACAGTTGCCGGGCGCGGTGGCTCAAGCCTGTAATCCCAGCACTCTGGGAGGCCGAGACGGGCGGAT
>NW_012114932.1:5469722-5472053 GCF_000951035.1 Colobus angolensis palliatus | reverse complement strand
ATACTTGTGCCACGTTGGTGTGCTGCACCCATCAACTTGTCATCACCCATCAATTCGTCATTTATATCAGGTATAACTCCCAATGCAATCCCTCCCTCCTCCCCCCTCCCCATGATAGGCCCCGATGTGTGATGTTCCCCTTCCCGAGTCCAAGGATGATCAAATTTTAAGCTACCTTTTGTGTTAGCTTTTTGTAGTCTTCTATAATAAAACTCCTTGGCAGAAAGACAGCAGAATCAATGCATCTGAAATTCTCACTACACACTAACTTATACAGTGTTCTATGATACAAGAAGCCCCTTAACATACATCATCTCATTTAGTGCTGACCACCATCAAAAACAGGTACTGCCTATGCCTGGAGTTTCGTAAGAAATAAGTACTATACTAGGGCTTATACCTACTCTGTAATTATTTCTCAAGCATAGAAAATCTGCTTAAAGAAGAAGAGATGACAAGAAGACTGAAAAATAGCCTTGCTGTCCTAAGAGGTGGTGACTGCTAAGGAACTGAATAGACATGTATCCTGTACTTAAGGAGAGATTTTGCTCCTATGGACTGAGATTCTAGCAGGTAAAATGATACAGAAATATTAAATGGTAAGTACTCAAAATATAAAATATAATTCCAAATGATACCAGTAAAAACTCAAGTAGTCTGAATAGGCAATGCAGCTACCTAGCAGGTTTCTGGATGAGTAATTACTGACAGGACACAGGAAAAAGGAAAAGAATATCTAATCTGGTATTCTGGATCAGCTTAATCTACTCAGATAATAAACCAGACTGAAAAACGTTAATTGTTAAGGCAGAATTATCATCAGAATAGTATCACAAAGCCTGAGAGGAAAATGTACAGTCATGTATTGTTCAACAAGGAGGTACTTTCTGAGAAATGCGTTGTTAGGAGATTTCATTGTTGTGGTAACATCATAAAATGTACTTTCACAAACCTACTAAGTGTATGAGGTACTTACACATCATACAGTGTACTTCACAAGTCTATTAGATACCTAGGCTATATGGTACAGCCTGTTGTTCCTAGGTTACAAACCTGTACAGCATGTTTCTGTAATAAAGACTTGTAAGCAATTATAACAGTATCTATGTGTCTAAACACATTTAAACATGGAAAAGGTACAGTAAAAATCAGTATAAAATTTTTTTAAGCCGGGCACGGGGGCTTACGCCTGTAATCCCAGCACTTTGGGAGGCCAAGGTGGGTGGATCAGGAGGTCAGGAGATCGAGACCAGCCTGGCTAACACGGTGAAATCCCGTCTCTACTAAAAATACAAAAAATTAGCCAGGCATGGTTTCAGGCGCCTGTAGTCCCAGCTACTCAGGAGGCTGAGGCAGAAGAATCGCTTGAACCTGGGGGGCAGAGGTTGCAGTGAACTGAGATGGTGCCACTGCACTCCAGTCTGGATGACAAAGCGAGACTCCATCTCAAAAAAAAAAAAAATTTGAATGATACACCTGTATAGGACAATAACCATAAACAAAGCTTGCAGGACTGGAAGTTGCTTTGAATGAGTGAGTGGTGAGTGAGTGAATACGAAGGCCTAGGACATTACCGTACACTACTGTACACTATAAACACTGGGCTATATAAAGTTAGGCTACACTAAGTTTATTTATAAAACATTTTTCTTTCTTAATAAATTAACTGTAACTTATTTTAACTATTTTACTTTATAAACTTAAATTTTTTCAACTTTTTAACTCTTTTGTAACACTTATCTTAAAATACAAACACATTCTACAGCTGTATAAACAACCCTCCTCCCTGGTTCATGCAATTCTAGAAGGAATCTTGCTCTGTCGCCAGGCTGGAATGCAGTGGCGCAATCTTGGCTCACTGCAACCCCCACCTCCTGGGTTCAAGCGATTCTCCTGCCTCAGCCTCCCGAGTACCTGGGACTACAGGTGCATGCCACCACACCCAACTAATTTTTTGTATTTTAATAGAGACGGGGTTTCACCATGCTGGCCAGGATGGTCTCCATCTCCTGACCTTGTGATCCACCCACCTCGGCCTCCCGAAGTGCTGGGATTACAGGTGTGAGCCACCACATCCAGCCTATATTTTTTTTTAAATAGAATCTCGTTCTGTCACCCAGGCTGGAATGCAGTAGTGTGATCATAGCTTACTGTAGCCTTGAACTCCTAGACTGAAGCAATCTTTCCATCTCAGCCTCCCAAGTATGTGCTACCACGCCCAGCTAATTAAAAACAAATTTGTGGCCGGGCGCGGTGGCTCAAGCCTGTAATCCCAGCACTTTGGGAGGCCGAGATGGGCGGATCACCAGGTCAGGAGAATGAGACCATCCT
>NW_012114932.1:5465174-5465702 GCF_000951035.1 Colobus angolensis palliatus | reverse complement strand
GGTCTCGATCTCCTGACCTCGTGATCTGCCCATCTCGGCCTCCCAAAGTGCTGGGATTACAGGCTTGAGCCACCGCGCCCGGCCTACAATAATCTTATTACATATTTCAAAACAGCTAGAAGAGAATAATTGAGTGTTTCTAGCATAAAGAAAAGACAAATATTTATGGTGATGGATATCTCAATACACTGATTTTTACTAATTATATGATTATCACATGTACCCTGAAAATACGTTCACCTATTATGTATCAACATAAAAAAACAAAACTAAGACATAAACACACACATTAGCCTATGCTCACACAAAGTCAGGATCATCAAGATGTCACAAGGCCAGAAGAATTTTTCACCTCCATAATAATTTTACGAGGATCACTGTCATAAATGCCATCTGTTGTTGACCAAAATGCCATTGCATGGTACATGATTGTATTTATGTACAGGTTGAGCATAAACATTTCTGATTTCCCTAATCAGAAATCCTAAATGCTATAAAATATGAAACTTTTTGAGTGTTCACATGGTG
>NW_012114932.1:5454116-5464354 GCF_000951035.1 Colobus angolensis palliatus | reverse complement strand
CTCACAACAGCCTTGACCTCGTGGGCTCAGATGATCCTCCTGCCTCAGCCTCCTGAGTAGCTGAGACTACAGGAGCATGCTACCACATCCAACTATTTTTTCTATTTTTTGTAAAGATAAGGTTTTGCCATGTTACCCAGGCTGATCTCAAACTACTAGGCTCAAGCAATCCTCCCACATCAGCCTCCCAAAGTGCTTAGATTACAGGCATGAGCCACCATGACTGGCCAGTCTCCTACTTTTGCCCTTGACTCCTGCAATCTCTTTTACCCAGAGCAGCCAGTGATCCTCTCAAAACATCTCAGATCATGCTTTCTTCAATTTTAACTGCTTCAGTGGATTTCCACATTACTCAGTCTAACAGCCAAAAATCCTCTTAAAGCTCCTCCTAAGACCCTATTGTAACTTCTTTGACTTCATTTCCTACTACTGGTACCTTCAATTATTTGGAATAGAATGGATTTCATAATTACCTCACATACTCTGAGTGTGAACATTTAATATTCCGATATTCTGATTTTATAAAACAAGAAAAAAGCTAGTTCAAACTCTAATTTTGAGGGGAAAAAAAAAATTCACCACAATAAAACATGTTATTTCTAGAGTGACCAGGAAGTCAATCATCCAAATGTACGATAGAAAACTGTTAATATTTTGGAGGACAGAATTTCTTTGGCCATCATTGACAATATATTCATGAAGAATTTTTCTGACAAGATCGGATGTTTAAGTAAGGCTCATTATGCAGACACTAGTATTTGACTCATATGGAATAAAGCTGTGGTTTAGAAGACCACTTCCAAATGCTAGCTGGGAGATAACAACGGCAGTATCTAATTATTTTTTTAAAAAAAGACTTCTAGGCTTTTAACAGTATGAATTTGGTTTCTATAAACCAAGAAGGAAAAGCGATTTGCAGTATGACCGGAATAATGCAGAAGATACACACGTTTGTGAGACATGTACATATTATCATGTGACTTATCTATTTGCTAAGGAAAAACCTACATGAGATTTCTGTTTTATTTTTTCTGTATCACAGAAAAACATGAATGTTTGTTTTTCTGTACCCAGGCTGGAGTGCAGTGGCACAATCTTGGCTTACTGCAGCCTCAACCTCCTAGATTTAAGCAATCTTACCATCTCAGCCCTCCCAAATAGCTGGGACCACAGGCATGTGCCACCACACTCGGCTAATTTTGTTTACTCTTTGTAGAGACAGGGTCTCACTATGTTACCCAAGCTGGTTTCAAACTCCTGGGTTCAAGTGATCTTCCTGCTGCAGCCTCTCAAAGTGCTGGGATTACAGATGTGAGCCACCACGCCCGGCTGAAAAACCTGTATGAGATTTGAAGAGCGTGCTCATTCAAATGACTTAAATTACACAAATGAGGCCAGGCATGGTGGTTCAAGCCTGTAATCCCAGCACTTTGGGAGGCCGAGGCAGGAGGATCACCTGAGGTCAGGAATTCGAGACCAGCCTGACCAACATGTCAAAACCCTGTCTCTACTAAAAATACAAAAAATTAGCTGGGAGTGGTAGTGCACACCTGTAATCCCAGCTACTAGTGAGGCTCAGGCAGGAGAATCTCTTGAACCTGGGAGGTAGAGGTTGCAGTGAGCCGAGATTGCACCACTGCACTCTAGCCTGGGTGATAGAGCCAGACACTGTCTCCAAAAAAACAAAAGAGGAAGAAGAAAAAATTTTACAAAAATGCTAATTTCTCAACTATATATCCGCTAGAAGTATCTTTAAACTGTGACTTTTTCTGGGGACGGAGTCTCGCTCTGTCTCCCAGGCTAGAGTGCAATGGTGCCATCTTGGTTCACTGCAACCTACGCCTCCCGGGTTCAAATGATTCTCCTGCCTCAGCCTCCCCAGTGGCTGGGATTACAGACACCCGCCATCATGCCCAGCTAATTTTTGTAGAGATGGGGTTTCACCATGTTGGCCAGGCTGGTCTTTAACTCCTGCCCTCAGATGATCCGCCCACCTTGGCCTTCAAAAGTGCTGGGATTACAGAAGTGAGCTACCATGCCAGGCCTAAAATGTGATTTTTTTTTTTTTTTTTTTGAGACAGAGTCTTGCTCTGTCGCCCAGCCTGGAGTGCAGTGGCGCGATCTCAGCACATGCAAGCTCCGCCTCCCGGGTTCTCGCCATTCTCCTGCCTCAGCCTCCTGAGTAGGCGGGACTACAGGGGCCCACCTCATGCCCGGCTAATTTTTTTGTATTTCTAGTAGAGACCGGGTTTCACCATGTTAGCCAGGATGGTCTCGATCTCCTGACCTCGTGATCCACCTGCTTTGGCCTCCCAAAGTGCTGGGATTACAGGCGTGAGCCACTGCGCCCGGCTAAAATGTGATTTCTAATGGGAATTACAGAATAAATCTGAGAAGGTCCAATAGATTTCAGAGGGAAAAATACAATTTTTCTGTCACCACTTCTAGAAGAATAAAAAAATCATTAAATTACTTTGTATCTGAATCACTTCACTTTATATTAGGTCAGTACAAAAGTAGTTTTCGCCATTTTTAACAGCAAAAGCCATGACTACTTTTGAACCAACCTAAAATGAAAAATTACAGTCTAAGCACTCAAACTCTTGAGATGTAATTTAGTATAACTCTGTGAGAATAAGTCACTTATTAGTGTCACAAGACCAGTACAAATTACATGACCTGTTAAAATTGAGCTTTTCTGTTTAGTATGCAGTTGTGTAAAAAAAAATCAGTCACCTCTGATAACACATTTGCTCCAAATATTAAAGATACCGAATATATTATATCATGTTACATATTACTTCACCACCAAGGCTATCACAGCTTGTGAACTCTGAGTAGCCACACTGTATGGTTAACATTGGGCTTCAACAACACAGACTTCAAGGCTCCTAGAGGTCAGATTTTTAGGGCCAGACACCAGAAGGATGAACATGACCAGATGTTATTTCACAGCGCATTACTGTCAATAATTTCCTCTCAATACTATTAAGGTAACTATGTGTATAACTGGTTACCATCAAGGTATATGGTGCCTTGAATCTATCATTATTAACATCCCTTATCTCATGCAAATCAAAACCATCCTGAGGCATTCTGTTTATTTTATAGATGAGAAAACAAGGACTCAAGAATATTAATGCCTGTTTCTAGGATACACAGTAAACGATAAACCAGGACTCGAAACACACACTAACAATATATTCTATATTTCTCAATACCCCCAAAGCCCAATATCATCTGATCAACTAATCTCACACAGTGAGGAATGGAAGGATAGTTGAACCATCACAGCCCATTTACCTACTACTTAAGTACACACAAAGTAGATTAGGGAATCAGTAAGTACTTCTTGATAGGGACAGACTGAAAGACTAGAAGCGAGTAAATTGTGATGCTTGGCTCCTATGGCTAACGAATAAACCCAAAATAATTTTTTTTCTCATTGGGAAGGAATAAATGGATTTTATTTTATAATAAAAACCATATGACCAGTGAGCTCTTTACTGTCTTTAATGGATACCTTTCATTGCTGTTGCTTAGACTCTAGCGCTAAGAGAGGACATATTTCAGGAATAGGAATGAGGAGAGATGTAAACCATTTTTACTGTATCCCTGACATATATTTTTAGGGAAAAACTCAAAACTAATGGCTTGGCCAAGAAAGAATATGGCTCATATCCAAGTCAAATTGACAGTAAAACAAAACCAAAACCCAAAACATTCTGTAGGAGGCAGAATTAAACATACCCTGTCCCTACACACACAGACACACACAAAATTCATACCTGATGACCAATGCCCATATTTTCACTAGCCTTCTGTAACAATGTAACAGTCATTTTAAACCAAACAACAAACAAAAAGCAGAAAAAAACTATAAGCATGTTTAATGGAATGCTATTTATAATTATGAAAAATAATTTTCCATTTAAATGAGTACCCCCAGTGAAGTGGATGACTATATAAGCAAACAGGGTATTATACCCATTAAAACATTTATGTATGTGTATATATATATGTACACACACATATAGTACAATAGTAAATAATTTGAAAAAGTGGTTACAAATCATTTTAAGGAATTGAGTCAAATCTCTTTTCCTTACTCCAAGTCCCACCACAGTCGTCCCCATACTTATCCCCTCTGGCTCCTCTTAAATAAAGTCTGACTTACTATCTTTAAAAAAAAAAAAAAAATCATTTTAAGTAGGAAAACAAGATATAAAAAACCTCGTCAAGACAAATATATAAAATATATAAAACGTGCTTTAAAGGATCATAAAAAATGAAAGTAGTTAATACAGTTAGAGTTTTAGTAATTAAAGCAGAATACCTTGTCATGGCCATTTTAACAAATGTTTTAAATACAGCTTCATTATGAAAACATGAACAGAAGTAAAAATTACTGTTAAATACTAAGTATTATGTGCAGGAAACACTCTGTTCGGAGTCTTTAATATCCACAATACTTCATTTTTACGAGGTAACAAGGAGTGCTGGGAGAGAGAGAGAAATGCTGTGATGATAATGCTTTCAATGTTTTTGTTTCTACAGCTTTAAATGTACTGCTGGCCAGGCGCAGTGGCTCATGCCTGTAATCTCAACACTATGGGAGGGCCAAGGTAGGAGAACTGCTCTAGGCCAGGAGTTCAAGACCAGCCTGGGCAACACAGTGAGACCTCATCTCTTAAAAAAAAATTAGCAGGGTACAGTGATGCACACCTGTAGTCCCAGCTATTCGGGAGGTGGGAAGATCACTTGAGCCTAGGAGTTTAAGGCTATAGTCAGCTATGATCACATCACTGTACTCCAGCCTGGGTGGCAGAGCAAGACCTAATCTCTTAAAATAAAATAAAAAATAAAAAAAAGTTCTGCTGGCCAGGCACGGTGGCTCACACCTGTAATCCCAACACTTTTGGGAGGCTGAGGTGGGTGGATCACAAGGTCAGGAGATCAAGACCATCCTGGCTAACACGGTGAAACCCCATCTCTACTAAAAATACAAAAAATTAGCCAGGCATGGTGGCGGGCACCTGTAGTCCCAGCTACTCGGGAGGCTGAGGCAGAAGAATAACATGAACCCAGGAGGTGGAGCTTGCAGTGAGCTGAGATCACGCCGCTGCACTCCAGCCTGGGCGACAGAGCGAGACTCCATCTCAAAAAAAAAAAAAAAAAAAAATTCTGCCTTGTATAATTAAAAAAACAAACAAACAAACAAACTTGATTTTATTTATTTTTTGAGATGGCATCTCGCCCTGTTGTCCAGACTGGAGTACAGTGACACTATCTCGGCTCACTGCAACCTCTGCCTCCCCAGTTCAAGTGATTCTCCTGCCTCAGCCTACCAAGTAGCTGGGATTACAGGCATGAGCCACCATTGCCAGCTAATTTTTTGTATTTTTTAGTAGAGACGGGGTTTCACCATGTTGGCCTGGCTGATCTCAAACTCCTGACTTCAGGTGATCTGTCCACCTCGGCCGCCCAAAGTGCTGAGATTACAGGTGTAAGCTACCACAGCCTGGCCTGACCATGATTTTAGAAAACACAAAAATATTACCATGATGAAGGGTTCTCCCTTGGCAGAAATAGAGGCCTGCTAACAACGGTGTGAGTAAGTTGGAAAGTGAATCCTTTATATCTAGTTCAGCCTTCAGATGACTGCAGCCATGGCTAACAGCTTGACTGTAATTTCATGGAAAAACCTGAGCCAGATCCACGCTGCTAAGCTGCTTCTGAGTTACTGACCCATGGTAACTGTGAGAAAATACTTACCTATTGTCTTAGCTGACAAGTTTTGGCAATATTTCACACAATACATAACCAATACATACAAAGTTCATCAACATATGCAAGTAGTCCATGGTAGGACTTCCTCCCCCTGTGCCAGATTTAACGAACATCCCATGAAAAGACCATAAAGCAGAAAAGCGAAGTTTCAGAATTAGTTACCTGTACAATTGGTGGAGTTGTCTGTGAATAAGGTGATGTCACACCATAGACTGTTGGACATGTCTGTCCTTGATAATATATGGTTGCTTGAGACTGTGCAGGAGAGTACTGCTGCTGTACACTGACAGACTGCTGGTTTGAATCCCAGACACTATAATTCTGTCCCTGAACTGGGCCGGGGGCCGGCACTGGCAAGACAGCAACGCTGGAGTCTTGGTGTACTACACCTTCACTCTGGGTCACATACTGGGAACTGGAAACTTCCACAGGAGCTGCCACATGTGGCACCACTGGTACTGGTGGTGGGGCAGAAAGGGGTTCTGTAGAATGTCCCACCATGGGCTGAGCATGATCATAAGGAGCTGGAGAACACACTGGGTCCATGCTGGGTGTGGGCAGGAGCACCTTTCCAGCATTAGGGTTGCTGGGATCCACATAGGCCTGCATGGGATAACCCGGTGGGTAACCAGCAAAAGGATGATGTGGGGCATTATAACCAAGAGAGTCATAGGGCAGTGGTGATGTCATTCCCAGGTTCTGCATCTGTTGCTGTTGTTTCTGAGCCTCCCGTTGAGCCACCTCTTGCTCAAACAACTTTCGGCGTTCCTCTGTAGAAAGTTTATTGCGGTCTTTAATTCGTACTTTCTTTTTAGAAGTTGGTGTATCATATCTAGAAAGAAAATAAGGACCACAAAAAGTTTCTCCCTAAATCACAGACATAATCAAAGCACTAATAAGTATTATGTCACTCGTGACTAAACCACTAACCACACCAAACCCCATTTGGCACTAGTTTAAAACTATACACAAAATTACTCAGCTTGTCTTGCAGACAGAACAGAATCCCAAGGAACTGATAATGAGATGAAAATAATTTCATCTCTTTCCTTAGGTTTCTAGAATTTTAAGATTATAGATAGATATAGCAACCTATCCTTTATAGCTGGGGACATTGCTATAATCACAAATTCTAAAATTAAAATAAAAAACAGAGTAAGTGTTATAAATCAAGAAATAATCCAATACTCAATCCAATTTATTGTCCCTAAATTCCACAGTATGGTCAAGCAGGAGATCAGATATGAAGAGAAATACTTGAAAAGTAACCTTCAAATTCAAAAGTCTAATGAATTCCAACTAGGAAAAGAAAAAGAAATCCTCATAAAAATATACAGTAGAAAGCCATATACAAAAAGAACATCTTAAAAGTAGACCAAGAGAAAAGCCAGATTAGAGAAGGATGAAAATTAGACCAAGTCTCACAAAACCAGTTAAGGGAAGCCAGAAAACTGAAGAATAGAGTCAGAATGTTGAGAGAAACTATTTCCCCCAGAAAACTTTCTTTCAAATATGAGCGAGAGGCCAGGCATGATGAGGCGGTCAGATCAACTGAGGTCAGGAGTTCAAGACCAGCCTGGCCAACATGGTAAAACCCCGACTCTACTAAAAATACAAAAATTAGCTGGGCGTGGTGGCGTGTGCCTGTAATCCCAGCTGTGCAGGAGGCTGAGGCAGGAGAATCGCTTGAACCCGGGAGGCAGAGGTGGGAGTGATCTGAGATCGCGCCACTGCACTCCAGCCTGGGCAACAGGGCAAGACTCCGTCTCAAAAAAAAAGAAAAAAAGAAAAACGGAGAATATTCACATAAGACTTGTACATAGCAGCAATATTCACAACAGTCAAATGTCTCTGAAATGATGAATTTATAAACTATGGTACATGAATACAATGGACTACTCAGCAATAAAAAAAAAAACCATTGAGACACACAATAACATAGATGAATGAATCTAAAATGCAATATGACAAGTGAAAGAAGGCAGATTCAAATGCTACATACTATATACCACTTTTTTGACATTATGGAGAAGACAAAACGAGAGGGTCAGAAAGCAGATCAGTGGTTGCCAGCAGTTAGGGATGTGGAACGGACTGACTACAAACGGGCACAAGGGAATTTTGTTGTTGTTGTTAAGACAGTCTTGCTCTGTTGCCCAGGCTGGAGTGCAGTGACGCAATTTCTGCTCACTGCAAGCTCCACCCCCGGGTTCACGCCATTCTCCTGCCTCAGCCTCCCGAGTAGCTGGGACTACAGGCGCCCACCACCACGCCCAGCAATTTTTTTTTTTTTTTTTTTTTTTGTATTTTTAGTAGAGACAGGGTTTCACAATGTTCGCCAGGTTGGTCTCAATCTCCTGACCTTGTGATCTGCCCGCCTTGGCCTCCCAAAGTTCTGGGATTACAGGTGTAAGCCACCACGCCTGGCCTTTTTTTTGTTTTGTTTTTTTGAGAGGGAGTCTCGTTCTTGTCACCCAGACTGGTGCACAATGGTGTGATATTGGCTCACTGCAACCTCCACCTCCCAGGTTCAAGTGCTTCTCCTGCCTTAATCTCCCCAGTAACTGGGATTACAGGGGCGCATCACCATGCCTGGCTAATTTTTGCATTCTCAGTAGAGACAGGTTTCACCATGGTGGTCAGGCTGGTCTTGAACTCCTGACCTCAAGTTATCCGCCTGCCTCAGTCTCTCAAAGTGCTGGGATTGCAGGCGTAAGTCACTGCACTTGGCCAGGAATTTTTTTCTTTTTTTTTGAGATGGAGTCTTGCTCTGTCACCCAGGCTGGAGTGCAGCGACATAATCTCAGCTCACTGCAGCCTCCGCCTCCCGGGTTCAAACGATTCTCCTGCCTCAGACTCCTGAGTAGCTGGGACTACAGGTACACGCCACCACACCTGGGTAAGTTTTGTATTTTTGGTAGAGATGGGGTTTCACTATATTGGCCAGGTTGGTCTCAAACTCCTGACCTCATGATCCACCCACCTTGGCCTCCCAAAGTACTGGGATTACAGGCATGAGCCACCATGCCTGGCCGGGAATTTTTTAAGGCGATGCAAGTGCTCTGTATCATGCTTGTGGTGGTGGTTACAAAACTGTATGCATTTTATTTATTTATTTTTTCAGACAGTCTTGCTCTGTCACCCAGGCTGGAGTGCATGGTGTGTTCTCAGCTCACTGCAACCTCCGCCTCCTGGGTTCAAGCGACTCTCATGCCTCAGCTTCTCAAGCAGCTGGGATTACAGGCGTGAGACACCATGCCCGGCTAATTTATTGTATTTTTAACAGAGACAGGGTTTCACCATGTTGGCCAGACTGGTCTTGAACTCCTGACCTTAGGTGATCCGACACTTAACCTTAGGTGATCCAACAGCCTCGAGACCCAGGAATTCAAGACCAGCCTGGGCAAAATGGCAAAACTTCCGTCTCTACAAAAAAACAAAAAAAACAGGGGTCGTGGCGCTTCCTTGTAGTCCCACCTACTGGATGGGGGCTGAAGTGGGAGGATTGCCTGCGCTGGTGCAGGTAAAGCAAGGCTGCAGTGAGCCATGATCATGCCACTGCACTCAAGCCTGGGCAACAGAGTAAGACCCTGTCTCAAAAGAGACCTAATTAGACAGAGATAAGCATACCCAAAATTGTATCAATGTTAAGTCGCTACAGAATCATCTCTTTGGTGGGTAGGGTTCTAAGGAAGCAGATTCTAAAGAAGAATAAAAGTCTGAGAAAAGACAAGATTTCCCAGAGGAAAACCAAAAAAGGGGTAGTGTTTTGCTACGAAGACCTAATAGAAGCTACAGTCATCATGAGCCCCAGAAAAAGGTCTTCCCATATATGAAAATTTGTGGGAGAGAGGCAGCACTGCAGACAAGTGAAAAGGATGGGTTTTCAAGTAAATGGTGCTGGGACAACTGGATATTAGAGAAAAATAAAACTGAATCCCTCCCTTATAATATATACCAAAATTAATTCCAAATGGATTAAGGATTTAATTCTCTTAAAATACAAAAAAAATCTCCTTCTCAAGGGTAGGGAAGGATTTCTTAAGACACAATAAGCAAAAACCATAAAGAAAACATACCATATATGATACATTCAGCTAAATCATAAAATTCTATTTATCAAAAGGTACAAAAAGAGTCAAAATACAAGCAGAAAACTAGGAGAAGATATTTGCAACAATTATCACCAAGACAAAACTATATTTAGAATATAAAGGACACATACAACTAAAAAAGACAAATAATTCAATGAATGAACTACACATATAAGATACTTCACAGAACAGCCGGGCGCAGTGACTCATGCCTGTAATCCCAGCACTTTGGGAGGATAAGGCAGGCGGATCACGAGGTCAGGAGATCGAGACCATCGTGGTTAAAACAGTGAAACCGGGCCGGGCGCGGTGGCTCAAGCCTGTAATCCCAGCACTTTGGGAGGCCGAGACGGG
>NW_012114932.1:5429565-5453238 GCF_000951035.1 Colobus angolensis palliatus | reverse complement strand
AAAAAAAAAAAATACTTCACAGAACAGGAAACAGAAATGGCCAATACAAAGCTATAGTAACCAAAACAACATGGTACTGGCATAAAAACAGACACATAGATCAACAGAACAGAACAGAGAATGCAGATATAAATCTACCCATTTACAAACCAACTGATCTTCAACAAAGGCACCAAGAACTTACAGTGGGGAAAGGACAGACTTTTCAATAAATGGTGCTGAGAAAACTGGTTAACTACATGCAAAAGAAAGAAATGGACAATAAATACATGACAAGATGTTCAATCTATTTAGTAATCAGGGGAATGCAAATAAAAATCACATTACATACCCAGATAGTTTAAAACTAAAAAATTCTGCCAACTGCAGTGTATAAATGCTTTATCTCAATTTTTTAAAAAGCAAATTTAATTTAAAAAGAACTTGTCTGGAATAAATGTTTTCTAGCCTCCAGTAAATGATAACATGGTTTGTTTTTCTACCAGCATATCAAGAGAGCTTCTGACTAGATTTATTAAAAATCAGCATTTTAATTAGTATGGCACAAAACTCACAAGAAAAGCCAGAAAAGTTCTGGCTTTTAAAGAATCACCATTATCTTTGAATACTTATCTCCTACCAACCCCCATTGCACTTGAAAGAACAAATCTTTGGCTCCCAAAATGACATTTAAATATTATCAAATAGGAACCATTCAAGAACCAAAACCTATTAATCTTCACAGCTACTACTACTGTCAACAGAGAATCTATCTTAAGATTTATCAGTAAAGTTGTATACTCACTCATCAAAATGCAAATACTAATTCCAAAAGTCCTTGGTGTTCAAAATCAGAAGTATATGACTTGGGTACTTTTTAACTTGCTCAAAACAAAAACAAAAACAAAAAAACTCACACAGGCCACTTACCTGTCATCTGGCCTTTTTGTTCCCCGCTCATAGGCAGAAGGTGGTGGTGAGAGGGAGCCTCTTCGTTTCCTTTTCTCTTTATTTTGAGTTTGCTTGTCTGGGTCTCTCTCTCTTGACCTATTAGGAGTCTTTGGGGCAGGTGTTTGATCTCTGAAGCCAACAGCATCCCTTCCTCGTTCAGCTGCTAAGAGAAAAGGTTGTTTTTGTTGTTGTTTTTAAGTTTATTTGGTGGACTTTTCTCCATCATGATAATATATCAACTGTATAATAAAACTTCTGTCCAACAAATGTATCTATGGACTCCTCCCTCATATACCCAGTCCTGAATTTGAATGAGATACAAGGTCTTATGTCTGTGTGTAATCTATTCACTAAAAGTCTCTTTCACAAATGCCCTTTTCGTCTCTTTCCCACCAAAGACTCAGTCTAAGCTGTTAACATTTCTGTAAGTTCTGTGGGCACATGCATGCAAGATATTCCCATTACATTTAGCAAGGCAGTTTACTTGTCAGTTAAAAAATGTAAAAGCCTTCAACTACCCTATAACTCTTCATATTTATAATCTACAGAAAAGCAGCCTGATGTCCTAAGCATAAGAACCTCAATGAGAAAAGCCTAATTTTTTTTTTTTTTTTTTTTTAAAGGTACGCATGGTGGCTACAGTCCCGGCTACTTAGGAGACTGAGGTGGGAGGATCGCTTAAGGCCAGGAGTTCAAGGCAGCAGGGAGCTATGATTGCACCACTGCAGTCAAGCCTGGGCAAACAAAGCAAGACCTCATTTCTTGAAATTAAAAAAGTGGCTTATCAAGCAACATTTTAATGAACTACAGTTATCTCTCGGTATAAATGGGGGACTGGTTCCAGGAACCCCCTTCCCTCCACACCAGAATCTGTGCATACTCATGTCCCACAATCCACCTCACAGAACTCACATATACAAAAAGCTGCCCCTCCTTATAGGCTGGTTTCATATCTTATGAATACTATATTTTCTATGCAGATTTGGTTGACAAAAAAATCCACTGTATATGTGGACTTGCGTTGTTCAAGAGTCAAAGGTATAACTATAAAAGAAAAATATCTCAAACTCAGGTGATAACTTTGGAAGTCATCAAAGCCAGAGAGCCACATCTTAAAAAAACATAATACCAGGCTGGGCATGGTGGCACACACCTGTAGTCCCAGCTACGTGCAAGAGGCTGAGGCAGGAAGACTGCTTCAGCCCAGGCATTCTAGGATGTAATGAACTCTGTTTATACCACTGCACTTCAGCCTGGGCAACAGAGCAAGATCCTGTCTCTTAAAAAAACAAACCAACAAACCAAAAAATCAGATGCCAGCTTCCTATTCAAAGATGGTATTAATAACCTTCTTAATTTACAGTGTCTCTCTTTACCTAGAATGGTTCTTAATCTCACTGTTTTCACTTACCCAATTCCGTTCCAGTGCTCTCCGAAGCTGTCCTAAGTACTACTTTTCACTGATCACACCTCCTAGTTGCTCATCTCCTTAAGAAGTCTAAATCTCGGCCAGGTGCTGTGGCTCACACTTGTAATCCTAGCACTTTGGAAGGCCAAGGCGGGCAGATCATGAGATTAGGAGTTCGAGACCAGCCTGGCCAACACAGTAAAACCCCGCCTCTACTAAAAATACAAAACTTAGCTGGGCATGGTGGCAGGTGCCTGTAATCCTAGCTATTTGGGAGGCTGAGGCAGGAGAATGGCTTGAACCCAGGAGGCAGAGGTTGCAGTGAGCCGAGATGGTGCCACTGCACTCCAGCCTGGGTAACACAGCTAGACTCCATCTCGGGAGGAAAAAAAAAACAAGTAAATCTCACCACTAAACATTTCAGTATCAGTTGACTGGCATAATATGCTGTTGCTTTGTGTATGTTGGTATTGCTCTCTTATTGAGAATTTCTCTCATAGGACAAGGAAGAGTCTCAATAAACATTTACTGCTTTTTCTTTTTCTCATCTCATAAAAATGTGCTATGGGTTGTTTTACTCCCTCAGCAACTGAGTTAGGTTTCATAAGCCTTTCTCACGATTCTCCTTTGAGGTGGCCCAAAATCCCAAGTATTTGCAACATGGTTACTAATCTATAGCCAGGTATGAACATCTGTCAATGAGAAGCTAACATAACTCATTTGTACCACATGCTGGTAGAAAATGCAGTATAATTAAATCAACTGCTCCAGCTCACAAGACATTAGCACTACATCCTTTTATGAGGTACCATTATACAGTTGCATCTGGATCTACCCATGTCTATCTTGTTTTCTCCTGCAAACCCAGGATTCTTACCTAGTATAAATTTCCTTAAAATTGACTCTTTCTTCACTATACCCTGATAAAACAAAAAAGGAATCATACCAACAGTTCACATTCTGACTCTGCATCTTAGAATATGTGAGGCAGACAAGTCATTCCATTTATTCAGGCTGATTTCCTAATATTATAAAAATGAGGGTAGAGTTAGATTACGTATTTCCTGAAGTGTTTCACAATCCTTCTGAACTTTTTTTTCTTTTTTTTTTTTTGAGACGGAGTCTCACTCTGTCGCCCAGGCTGGAGTGCAGTGGCGCAATTTCAGCTCACTGCAAGCTCGCCTTCCCAGGTTCACGCCATTCTCCTGCCTCAGCCTCCCGAGTAGCTGGGACTACAGGCGCCCGCCACCACCACGCCTGGCTAATTTTTTCTTTTTTTGTATTTTTAGTGGAGAGAGCATTTCACTGTGTTAGCCAGGATGGTCTCGATCTCCTGACCTCGTGATCCGCCCGCCTCGGCCTCCCAAAGTGCTGGGATTACAGGCATGAGCCACCACGCCTGGCAATCATTCTGAATGTTAAAGGTTCTAAGCTTTAATTGTTTGACATTAAGAAGTGGAAACCAGGCATGCATATATATATATATTATTATATATATAAAATTATATACTATATATATAATTATAAGCATTATATATTATAAGCATTTTCTTATTCTAGAAACCTGAGACTGAGACGGAGGGTTCCACATGTGAAAGAGAGACTAACATCGGCAGAAAAGAGGCTACTCTCTGAAAAGATATAATTGTTCATTACAGATCATCCTCTGCATCTCATGGATGCAAAATATTTCTCCACAGTATTTTGCAAATATCTAGCCACACGAGACTAGATATTTGCAAAATATTGTGAAGAAATGCTCATAGGTATTTAAGCTTTGCTTGTGTTGCTACTAATAGTTTTAACTCCTCAGTGATCCCAGAAAGCTAGCTTCTGATAATCCTATAGTGGTGCCACTGGTTTTGCCAACCACTATTGCCCAGTCCTGCCTTCTTTTTTATAGGAAGAGTTCTCTGCAGCCCTAAGTAGAATATGCAGCTATGAAGAGACTAAACCAGAGAGTGGAACTAAAAATACTCGAAAGATAAACAGTGGTGCAAAGGATATCTCACAGGTCTTTAACCAAAAAGACTAAGATTATATAAAAAGTTATGCACACCAAAAATAAAAAGACAAAAAAAAATTGTCACACTGGCTTCTTCATTCTATTTATAGTGGGTCAGTGGTGGAGGTACTCATGAAATCAATAACCACAATAAGTGATCCCATTCCTTGAATCTCTAAGTTTGCTGGAGGAAAGGAAAGAAATTCTTAAGGCTGGGCATAGTGGCTTATGTCTGTGATCCCAGCACTTTGGGAGGCTAAAACAGGAGGAGCACTTAAGGACAGGAGTTCAAGTCTAGCCTGGGTAATACAGCGAGACTCTGTCTCTACAGAAAATAAGTAAATAAATAAATAAATAATTAACCAGGCATGGTGGCACACACCTATAGTCTCAGCTACTCAAGAGGCTGAGGCAAGAGGATCGCCTGAGCCCAGGAGTTCGAGGCTGCAGTGAGAACTATGATGGTGTCACCGTGCTTCAGCCTGCATGACACAGTAAGACACTGTCTCTGAAAAACAAATCAACAAAAAAGTTTGTTGGAAATGTAACTAAGTAGTAAAGTCCAGAAACCAGACTCCCATGGCCTCCCTGCTATCCATTCTGAAGCAATGATTCTAACCTTTTCAGGGGTGACTGAGAATTTGATCAAAGTTTTGAATTTGCCTCAGAAAAGTAAATACAGTCAACCCTTGAACAACATGAGTTTGAACTGCATGAAAGTCCACTTATATGTGGATTTTCTTCTGCCTGTGCCACCCAAGACAGCAAGACTAATCCCTCCTCTTCCTCCTCAGTCTGCTCAAGGTGAAGATAAGGATGAAGACCTTTATGATGATCTATTTCCACTTAATGAAGAGTAAATATATTTTCTCTTATGATTTTCTTAATAACATTTTTATCTAGCTTACTTTAAGAATATAGTACACAATACACATAACATACAAAATATGGGGAGTTAAAAGTTATATAAGGAATTTTGACTGCACAGGGTATCTGTATGCCCTGTGTTGTTCAAGGGTCAACTGTGTACATACAGAATTTTACACGTAAACATCTTTTTTCCTTTTGGAGACAGGGCCTCACTTTGTTGCTCAGGCTGGAGTACAGTGGCACGATCACGGCTCACTGCAGCCTCAATTTCCTAGGCTCAGGTGATCCTTCTACCTCAACCTCCTGGTAATTAGGATTACAGGAACATGCCACTGTACTTGGCTAATATTTTCGTATTTTTTGTAGAGACAGGGTATCACCATGTTGCCCAGGCTGGTCTCGAACTCTTGGGCTCAAGCAATCCACCTGCTTCAACTTCCCAAAGTGCTAGGATTACAGGTGTGAGCCACCCTGCCCAGCTGCATATAAATATCTTGAGGTAAAGACCCTCCCAAAGACATCTAGAAGTATAGATTTAAGAACGTCTACTCTATCTGGTGTGAAGGAAAAAAAAAAAATCAAAATCACAATAATAAAAGAAAAAAAGACTAAATAAAAAAATAAAGAATGTCTGTTCTAGAGGACAAATGAATAGAAAAAAACCTAGTAAAGACTGAGTTCAAGGAAGCGACAACGAAACAGTGTAAGAGACAGTTCCTTTGGCAAAACGTCATTAAGAATAAAAGCGCAAGTTTCCAAACTTTTACACCAAATATTTCATTTGCCTAGTTATATATTCTCTAGTTTCAAAAACAAAAACACTCAAGTTCTTATCAGTTACCTCTGCACATAACAAAAGAATATTTGTAAAGCCATCAACACAGAGTATCTCTGAATACCTACTTGTGTTCTCCTTTTCGGCTTGACTTTTCTTTGGAATTCGATATACCTCCTGCAAAAAATAAATCAGAGGGAGGGTTATTAGTGAGAGTGGAAATGGTGATTGCTTTGAAACTGATTGTTTTCACATGACAATAAAGAAATAGAAAGGAACAAGCTGGCACTTATTCTCTAAAATTTGACTTATATCTGGGCTTTAAATAAGAATATATCCTGGCCCCTTAAAAACAAGTAAAAAATATATAGCACAAATATATATATTTACATCTATCCAGCTTGTATGATCTCACTAGCAAAGTAGCATACTAAATGACTGGGCAAGAATACGCTTCCTGACAATCTTTTTTTTTTTGAGATAGAGTCTTGCTCTGTCACCCAGGCTGAAGGGCGCAGCCACGATCTTGGCTCACTGCAACCTCTGCCTCCCAGGCACAAGCAATCCTTCCACCTCAGCCTCCCAAGTAGCTGGGACCACAGGTGAATGCCACCATGCCCAGTTAATTTTTTCTAATTTTGTAGAGATGGGGTTTCATCATATTGCCCAGGCTGGTCTCAAACAATCTGCTCAGCCTCCCAAAGTGGTGGGATTACAGGCGTAAGCCACCATCCATGCCTGGCCAAGTATTCATAATTCTAATGTGCACTTGCCATCTCTACTTACAGAAAGAAAAGGTTAGTAACTACCCAGTTATATAAAAACACTTCAGAAAAATTGTGTGTGTAAAGACAACTCCTACTATTCAGTGTATTTTTCTAAAAATGCAAAACCAACATGACTAATGGCCAAAGTAATATTTACTTTTACATTGTGATTGTTATAAAAAATATAAAGGTTAAGCATTAGTTCACTGCTCCTCTTGATCACTGTACCAAAATTGATCCTGAGAAATGTGAACTGTTTTAAAGGCTTTTAAGTACCTTTTCTCGTTGTGTTATCTAAGGCCTAGGACCTATTTTGTTTTTTAACAGCTCTTCACTATTCCACAGTCCATCGAGTAACTATCGGGCACAATACTTTCTTATCCAGTCATCTTAAGTGAGCCAGTAACAAACCCACACACTCTCAATGGTACATAAGGTGATATCCTCCCTTCAGAGGAATCTCATGATATTAACCACACCTGTGTGGCCTCCGCTCCACAATTGTTGCTTCTAACAATATTTGTGAAAAATAATAAGCCACGTCACACAACTGAGGAAAGGTCATGATGTAATATTCAGTTGCCATTAAAAATGATCAATGTGGACTGCACAGATCCAGGGAAATCTATATAAATGAAAAAAATTTTTAAGCCTCCAATACTATATGCATGCTGACAAATTAATAAAGATGACGATTATAATTAATTATGCACTTATACTGTGTGCCAGGTATCATGCTGAACATTTCAAATACACTTTTTTTTTTTTTGAGATGGAGTCTTGCTCTGTCATCCAGGCTGGGGTAAAGTGGCACAATCTCAGCTCACTGCAACCTCTGCCTCCTGGGTTCGAGCAATTCTCCTGCCTCAGCCTCCTGAGTAGCAGGGATTACAGGCACACACCACCGTGCCCAGCTAATTTTTGTATTTTAGTAGAGACAGGGTTTCACCATGTTAGCCAGGCTGGTCTCGAACCCCTGACCTCATGATCTGGCCTCTCCAAGTTCTGGGATTACAGGTGTAAGCCACCGTGCCCAGCCTATCTTTTTGTTTTGTTTTTTGAACGGCAGTCTCTGTTGCCCAGGCTGGAGTGCAGTGGTGTGATCTCAGCTCATTGCAACCTCTGCCTCCCAGGTTCAAGTGATTCTTCTTAGCCTCCCCAGTAACTGGGATTATAGGCGCGTGCCACCATGCCTGGATAATTTTTGTATTTTTAGTAGAGATGGGGTTTCATCATGTTGGCCAGACTGGTCTCAAACTCCTGACCTCATGATCTGCCCACCTTGGCCTCCCAAAGTTCTGGGATTACAAATGTGAGCCACTGCACCCGGCCCTTCAAATATATTATCTTATTTGAGCTTCAAAACAACCCTATGAGGTAAGTACTATTACCTCAATTTTCCAAAAAGAAAACTTATTTAAAAAGCTTAGCAACCTGCCCAAGGTTATGATGCTACCAGACAGTCTAACTCCAGAGTACTTCTTCTGTGCTAGATGACACAGGACATGCCTAACAACATTATTTTGAGAAGGAGTACCATTTTGAGATTTATGTACAAATGTAGGTGACATCCTCCATCCCCTTAACCTCTCCTATGTAGGACTTTCATTAGAGCTGTGATTCTCTACCCTGGTTGTACAATTAAACCACCCAAGAAGCTTTCATGGAAATACCACCCAAGACAAAGTGAATCTAAATCTCTTTGATTTAGTAGGTGCCAGATATGCATATTTTTTAAAAGCTCCTCAGATGATTCTGATACACAGAGAAGGTTGAGAACTACTGAACTACTGGCTATTCTTAACATCTTCACTCACCCCTTCCCACAAGAGAGAATCTGGGAGAAAAAACTAGGTAGGTCTGCCCTCAGCTAACAGACATCTGGGCTCTCTTTTCTCTTGATCTGCTTTTGCCTCTAGAGAGGGGATACATTCCCATCTGCGACTATGAGGGACATGTGAAGTTACTGAGTTGTCAATTTTAGCTGCGGGTAATACTGAATCAGGAATAAAGACAGGAAGGAGCAAGCTGGCACTCTTAGTTCTGTGTGTCTTACTCCTCTATCTGCCTCTCAGAGGGGTTACCAGACAGGAAAAAGTAAGAATGCCACCTATTACCATCTACCCACACCATAAGGGAAAAAAGGTATTCTGCTAATCTTAAGAAGCTTGGAAACGACATTTGCATTAGGTAATCTGTAAACCTAGGCACTCCAAAAAGACAGCAGGTTCATTCACAAAAGGTACTTAGAACTGATGTATTGAGGGTCCAACTAAGAATAACACAATTTTGACCTAGTTTATTTTGCACAGTATCTTGGCATCATACAGATTCATTACAAACATTTAAAGTAATTTATTACATAGGCCTCAAGTTGGGGACCCACTCTGTAGTGGCAGTCAATGTACCACCAGAAATGCTTCTCAAAGATAAATTCTTAGTTACATTCAAAAGTTTAGATCCACTACTAAGTTGAAAATGTATTCTGATGTTCACAAAATGATTACTACTGACTAATGACCAGGAGCTACTATTTACTATGTGCCTAATCATATGAGAAACAATTTCTATCAATATGTACCCAAGCACTTGGAGTCGCTAACTTGATCCTCCCTCTTTATATAGTCAAGGCTACATACAAAATTTAAGCTGGCAATTCAGATTACCTACTCTCTCCTCCTTATTTTACATATTACGAGTGGGATCCTGAAAATACAACTGAAGTTTTCCAAAGTCCCACAATATTGAAAGTTGAGAAGGAAGCAGCCACTTGAGGATAACTTTGACATTTCTTAAGATCATTCTGTCTTGTGAATAAATAGTATTAGTCTCAGTGATACTTGAGTCTGTCTAGAATAATGTCACTTCCATAGGCCACAGAGTCTGTTACAGAAAATGTCTAAATTGGCTTCATTTATGTTAACCCTTAACGTAAAATCACCTTACTTTGTTAAATATTCCACTCAAGAGACTCGCATACTATAAGAGAACATTTCAAATGATAATTATATTATCTGCCAAACAAAGGAGAATAGGATAAGGACATTTTTCAGATCTATAAGGTCTCAAAATTTTATTTACTGGAAGAGAATACTGAAGACAATGACTGTGGATGTTCTAAGATTTAATATTGTGTGTGTATGTGTGTGTATAGAGATAAGGTCTGGCTGTGTTGCCCAGGCTGGTCTCAAACTCCTGGCCTCAAGTGATCCTCCTGTCTTAGCCTACCAAAGTGCTGGAAGCCATCATGCCCAGTGCAGTGGTGTGATCATGGCCCACTGCACCCTCAAACTCCCACGCTCAAGGGATGCTTCGATCTCAGCTTCCCAAGTAGCTGGCCTACAGGTGCGTGCCACTATGCCTGGTAAGTTTGATATTCTGTAAGTTAGGAGACCATGCTTCTAGGACTGATTTTGCCCTCAGATAGTCCTAAAAGAATCTGCTTCCACACTCCATCTGATATTCCTTACATATTATCCTCTTATTTCTTTAGTGTCTAGGTGCTAATCTCAACTAACACACACAATTCACACACACTCAAGCTATAATTATTATGGGCCCATACTGTCTTATTCTTTGCTATATCTAGCACCAAGAACAGTGTCTGGAACATAATCAGCACTCAATTCCTTTCTGAATGGACCAACAAGTGAAATTCTACTTCTAATTTATAGAAATCATCTACACAGTGCTACAGGAACTCAAAGTACTGCATATACCCTATGCTTTTTATCACTATACCATCAATCACTTTTATCCCTGGAAAGAACTACTGTTCAAAGGCCTCACCTAGAGCCCAAAACATTTTGTATTTCCAGCGTCAGAGTGATAAATATACATCTGAAATTCAGGAAACAGGCTAAAGCAAAAGATCACAATTTGGGGAAATTTAAGAAACAATTAAGAAACAATAACATATAGTGATACTGCTGGAGATTGCCAAGACAGAAAACATACAGAAAAAAATAAGCAAATAAAAGTAAAAGGTAGAGTCTTTAACTTGAAATAGTCATGTTCCATATAGTATATTTTCTATTAATAAACATTTGAACAAGTTATCTACTACTACCAGGTCACATGGCTTATTTTACAATGTTTTCTTATAACAGGCTCAAAAAGTACTCATTGGAACCAATGCAGCACTTCATTAATACATCCCAAATAAACTCTAAAAATATACTATAGAAACAGGATTAAAACAAAATTATTAAATAATTTATAAGAAATCTTTTTCTGACAAAAAAAAAAAACTACCACTGGTTTAGACTGTTCCTGAGCTAAACAACACTTACAAGAACAAAATAATTGGCCAGGCGCGGTGGCTCACGCCTGTAATCCCAGCACTTTGGGAGGCCGAGGTGGGCGGATCACGATGTCAGGAGATCAAGACCATCCTGGCTAATATGGTGAAACCTCCTCTCTACTAAAAATACAAAAAATTAGCCGGGTGTGGTGGCGGGTGCCTGTAGTCCCAGCTACTTGGAAGGCTGAGTCAGGAGAATGGTGTGAATCTGGGAGGCGGAGCTTGCAATGAGCTGAGATCACGCCACTGCACTTCAGCCAGGGCGGAAGAGCGAGACTCCGTCTCAAAAAAAAAGAAAAACAAAGAACAAAATAATTTACAAGAGTAAGATTTCCACCTTTTGTCATATAGAGATCAGATTATCTGTTCTGTAATAACAGATTTATTTTTGAAAACTAAGACTAGATTTACTTATTCCTTGTTAACAAGCACAGATCAAATCTCGTATAGGCCAACCAAACCTGTTTTCCTAAATATTTTCCCAAATGACAGCAATACTGAGAAAGAGAAAAAAAGACTATGAGCAAGGCTGGGTGCAGAGGCTCACACCTGTAATCCCAACACTTTGGGAGGCCAAGACAGGCAGATCGCTTGAGCCCAGGAGCCTGTGCAATGTAGCAAGACCTCATCTACAGAAAAACGAAAACATTAGGGCCGGGCACGGTGGCTCACGCCTGTAATCCCTGCACTTTGGGAGGCTGAGGCAGGCGTATCATGAGGTCAGGAGATAGAGACCATCCTGGCTAACACGGTGAAACCCTGTCTCTACTAAAAAAATACAAGAAATCAGCAGGGCATGCTGGCGGGTGTCTAAGTAGTCCCAGCTACTCGGGAGGCTGAGGCAGGAGAATGGCATGAACCTGGAAGGCGGAGCTTGCAGTGAGCCGAGATCTCGCCACTGCACTCCAGCCTGGGCGACAGAGCAAGACTCTGTCTCAAAAAAAGAAAAAGAAAAATGAAAAAATTAACTGGGCATGGCAGCCCATGCCTATAGTCCCAGCCACTCAGGAGGCTGGAGCTCTTGAGCCCAGGAGTTTGAGGTTCCAGTAAGCTAAGATAGCACCACTGCACTCTAGCATGGGTAACAGACTGACATTCCATCTCAAAACCAAAAAAAAAAAAAAAACAAATACTGTGAGTAAACTGCCACTTTCATAGCTAAAAGAACAGACAAAATCCAGCAGGAATGGATAAAAAGAAAATAAAAAAGCAAAGCTATGGAGCCCAGAAGTTCAGATGCCAACTTCAGGTAAAAGGCATTCTAGGAAAGAAGAAAATATTTTACAAAATTAAGCAGATAAATTTTCCAGAATTAAAGAAATATGAAATACTACTGAGTGATAAGGCTAAGAGGGCCAAAGGGAAAACAGAAGGATTATGACCTAGCAAGTAGGCACCTGAGTAGAGGGGGAGTTCAAGTAGGTCAAAGAGATTTGATTGGAAAAACTGGAAAGAAAACTTAGAAGATACTATATACATGTCTGGAGGGTTTCATAAAATCACATACATGGGTGGGAAAGAGGAAGAAAGAGTAAGAGGGAAAGAGGAAAAGGGGAATGAAATAATTTTGTTTATTCTTTTAAACCCCTGAAGAAACACTCTAACTTTTAATAGCAGGGCTCCCAGAAATGAAAGGTAACAAGATCTGTTCAGTTTTCAGCCACTAAGAAAAATGAATGAAGAATATGAACAAAGTTCTTAAAGTAGGAAATACAAACAGAAAGATGTTCAATACCTAATACATAACAGAAAAATTAAATCAAAACTGCAATATTCCATTTTTGCCTATTAGTCTGACCAAGATTAAACTTGACAGTACTTGTGCTGCGCAGGGGTAGTGAAATTCTCATTCTTACGCATATACACTGCCAATGAGAGTTGAACTGATATAATAACTATGAAAAGCAATTTGGCCATACTTACCAAAATTACAAGTAACACAGACTATAGCTCAACAATACTAATTTTTAGTAATTTAGCCAACATGCATATTCCTACATGTCAATGTATGAAATGACTTTGGTAAAAATTACTTGTGCTAAGGCAAAGCAAGCAATCAACCTAAATGGCTATAATAGGAGAATGATTAAATAAATTATGGCGTATCTATACAGTAAAATAATATGTAGTTCTGAAAAATAAATTCTTTATAAACTGATATCAAGTAATCTTCACGTTACATTAAAAAGGAGCTGAATAATGCTGCCAATTTTATTTTAAAAAGTAAAATATATGCATAATATGCATAAATTATCTCTGGAAAGCTACACAAGAAACTGTTTGATTGCCTCCAGGAAATCAGATGGAAGCCAAGGGTAGGGAGGAAACATTTCACCGTATGTCTTTCATATTTTGCCTCATGTGCAGAAATGGCCTGTTTTTAAAACTAAAAAAGAAGAAAAAAAAGATAAAATGCCTCTGAAAAAGTCCTAGGCATAGTACCAAAGACTCTTGTGCATTATGGGTGTATTCTTGGTGAAGACCATAGCTACTCACAAGGCAACTTCTAAATGTTGTTCTTCAGTAAGTGCCATACCTAAAATGTCCTCCCAGTTCACTGCCTCTTTTTAAATTTGGTCCCCCAACCACCCTCTTTTCTAGCCTTACCCATCCTTCACTACCAAGCTAAGAGTAGGAGCCCTCCTGATATCCAAAATCATCTAGAAAACACTTTTTGAACCACAGTTCATTCCTTTCTCAACCCACATATATATATATGCCTGCTAGAGAAACTGCTCATATTTATAGACCCTCACCCCAGAAATGCTATAGTCTCACATGTAATTTTAGAGGTTCTAAAAATCTCCTGAAGTTCAATTATGTATCACAGATTAAAAATCTCTGCAGTAGGCTGGGCGCGGTGGCTCACGCCTGTAATCCCAGCACTTTGGGAGGCTGAGGCAGGCGGATCACAAGGTCAGGAGATCGAGACCATCCTGGCTAACACGGTGAAACCCCGTCTTTACTAAAAATACAAAAATTAGCTGGGCATGGTGGTGGGTGCCTGTAGTCCCAGCTATTCAGGAGGCTGAGGCAGGAGAATGGCGTGAACCCAGGAGGCGGAGCTTGCAGTGAGCCGAGATCGCGCCACTGCACTCCAGCCTGGGCGACAGAGCAAGACTCCGTCTCAAAAAAAAAAAAAAAAAATTATCTGCAGTATTAAAGGAAAAAAGATACTTGAACAAAACACTAAAATGGTTTTTATGGTGTTAGAATGAATTCAGTATTATAGTTTTTTTTTTTTTTTTTTTTTGGACGGAGTCTGGCTCTGTTGCCCAGGCTGGAGTGCAGTGGCCGGATCTCAGCTCACTGCAAGCTCCGCCTCCCAGGTTCACGCCATTCTCTTGCCTCAGCCTCCCGAGTAGCTGGGACTACAGGCGCCCGCCACCTCACCCGGCTAGTTCTTTGTATTTTTTAGTTGAGACGGGTTTCACCGTGTTAGCCAGGATGGTCTCGATCTCCTGACCTCGTGATCCACCCGTCTCGGCCTCCCAAACTGCTGGGATTACAGGCTTGAGCCACCACGTCTGGCCTCAGTATTATAGTTTCTAAATCAGAAGCAGATAAAGAATAATTTAAAAAGTATTTGCCAAAGATATACAATTGCATGAACTATTTCTCTGCCTAGACAGAGAAATAGTTATTTTTTGGACCAGAAAAGGGAGTGGAAGAAGAATACAGCATTTAAATCAGAAGACATGAGTCAATTCTCAGCTGTCACTTAAAAGCTAAGTTACAACCTCATGGGCCTGATTCCATTTTACAGCTGATAAAAACCCCATCACTTAACTTCACAGGGTTGAAAAGATTACAATGTGCTCATGAAAATATTTTCTGACCATCTATCAAATAAAAAATACGTTCCAAGGATTCGAGAAGCAGTATGAAAGTATGAAGGTACCACAGAAAAAGATTGATTTCTTCATATTTTCATTCACATATTTATGAAATGTGAAACTACATTACCAAGCTCTTCACAGGACACTGGGAAGACCCAAGTGACCAAGACATAAGCAGTCTCTTCCTTCATTCAAAGTACCACTATAAAATGTTATCTGCCTTTGACTGGAAAAGATGTTGTGAGAGCCTACATAAAGGGCAAAACAAACACTCTATCTTGCAGAAACAGGAAAGACTTTCCAGGGGAAAAGGAAGAAATTTAAATGAGAAGAGACATCCAAAACAAAAGAGTTTTCAGTAATGAGTGTATGTGTGTGAATATTAGCAGCAGAGGTCTACTGCCTGACTAGAATGGCTTGAGAGGAGACCGCAGAAATAAATGCAGACCACACCATGCCAGGCATGCGAGCCAAGTTAAGAAAAATGAACTTAATTTTAACAGTATAAGGGTAAACCACTTAAACATTTTAAATAGGAAACTGAGATTAAGGGATTTGTACTTCCAAAAGATCGCTCTAGCTACTGAATGTAGCACAGATTATAGGGGGCACATAGTAATCACTCACTATTAGTAAGAAGTAATTTATAATAACCATTATTCCCAAGATGCCATAATAAAAGTAACTCTTACTACAAAGATTAAAAAATTGTCCATGCCTTTGAAGAAAGCAATTCCATGGTTTAGTGAGGGGAAACAAGCATCTACACAAGACATTTCAGTAATCAGTTAAGATCATCACAGTTGTATGGAAGTACAGAAAAGGACAAAGCATGAACTGCAACTCATTCAGGAAAAAAAAAAAAGTATTCCAAGCAAGGAGAACAGTATGTTCAAGGACATGAAGAGGTGAATATGTATGAGAAGACTGATGTGCCTCATGCACTGAGTATGTAAAGAGAAAGTGCCTGCTAGGCAAGAAGTTGAGACAGACATGGAATTACTTTCTCTATCATACACTAAAGGCTTTGTTCTTGGAGTAATGGAGTCTCTGAGATGTTACTAGAGGTTCCTGTTAATCACATCTGTGTTTTTAAAATACTGTAGCATAATGAAGGGTAACATGAAAGGGGAAAAGAATGACAGCAAGAAGGATAAATGTAAAAGCGTAAGAAATGGCAGGAGACTGAATTAAAAGTGGCAAAGAAGAGATGTTGTGCCTTATTTATTTTTTAGAGACAGAATCTCACTGCGTCACCCTGGCTGGAGTGCAATGGTGCGATCTCAGCTCACTGTAACCCCTACCTCCGGAGTTCAAGCAATTCCCCCTCCTCAGCCTCCCGAGTAGCTGGGATTACAGGCACTGCCATCATGACCAGCTAATTTTTGTATTTTTGTAGAGACAGGGTTTCACCATGTTGGCCAGGCTGGTCTTGAACTGTTGACCTCAGGTGATTCACCTGCCTCGGCCTCCCAAAGTGCTGGGATTACAAGTGTGAGCCACTACGCCCGGCCTGCTGTGCCCTATTTAACATGGAGAACAAAATAAATCTCAGGTGCCCCAGGAAATACAACTTTTTAAGGGATAGGCAAAAGAAAAATGAACAATGAGAATTACAGAACGAATCTCAAAAGATTCAAAGGAGGGTATGGTGTCAGATTAACAGATGGAAACAAATGATAGAATGGTGAAGTACATTGTGTGTACATACATGTTAACTGATACACACACACACAGGCATATTTTATACAATCTGTTGACGGGTCCTAGAAACAATGCCCCAGTATCGACAACTTCATCTAGAATCCAGATATTGGTTTCAAAAACATTTCCCAACACGAGGAACAAGAGCTTCTTGATGACATGACCAATTCTAGGGCTAGAGAAGGGATAGTACAAGATGAGCCTGGAACAGCATATTGTAGCAAAAAGGTAAAAGAAAATAATGGAGATATGAGTCAGAATGACACAAAAGCCAACATGAAAGGGCTTCTACTGGCCAAATATGGGACAATGAAGGCATCAAGTAAATAATGAAGTTAATGGATCATAATCTGTTGGTTAAAATAAGAATCTATGAGTAAAATAGTATAAATCAATGAATGAACAAATAGGAGAATAAGTAAACTTGCTTACAAAAGAATGTCCAAGAAACAAAGTAAAAAGAATAACGAATTAGAAAATCACCATTTGGCAACCACTATAGTAGTAAGTAATTCAAGCAAATCACTGGATGCTAAATCTAATGGATACATTTTATGAAAAATAGGATATTTACATATTTACAAAGTTGCTCATATCTGATGCTTTTTAATTATAAAGGGAAAGATCGTAACTTTGCCCTGGAGAAGTCTGGCAGACTACGGCTTAATCGAGTGATCAAAGTTGACAATGCTAGTAATGGGACAATTCAGTACCATGTGAAGAACACTACTGTAATATTCCTGACAAAAAAAAACATATACCTGAATCCAAACAAAGGAAAGTTTCAGACAAACCCAACTGAGGGATATTCTACAAAAATTCAAAAGTACTTTAAAATGTGAACTTTATAAAAAATAAAGGCAGACTGAAGAACTATTTCAGAGTAAAGAGTACTAAGGAGACATACAATTCAATGTAATGCTTGCTCCCATACTAGATTCTCAGCCATTTATTTATTTATTTATTTATTTAGCTATAAAGGCCATTATGTGATATGTGAACAACTGGCAAAATCTGAAAGAGGTCTGTTGATTAGATCATAGTATTTTATCACTGTAATTTGCTGATTTTGATAAGTACACTAAAGTTACACAGAAGAATATCCTTGGTTTTAGGAAATACACAATATCCAGGGGCATCATATCTATAACTTAGTTGTTGTTTTGTTGTTTTCTTTTCCTTTTTTTTTCGATAAAGTCTCACTCTGTCATCCAGGCTGGAGTGCAGTGGCACCATCACGGATCACTGCAGCCTCAACCTCCTGGGCTCAAGCAGTCCTCCCACCTCAGCCTCCCAAGTGGCACTACAGGCACGTGCCACCATGCCTGGTTAATTTTTTAGTTTTTGTAGAGATTGGGTTTTGCTATGTTGCCCAGCCTGGTCTTGAATTCCTGGGCTCAAACAATCTGATCGCCTCTGCTGTAACTTACTTTTTTAAAGTTCAGAAACAGAAAACAATAAAAAAAAAAATTATGGTAAAATGTTAACACCGGGGAATCTCAGTGAAAAGTTTACAGGAATTTTTCAATGAATTTTCTCTAGACTTGTCACTAGAATATGTACAAAATATTATTCTTGCAGTTTTTCATTAAGCCTGAAATTATATCATAATTAAAAGTTTAAAATATTAAGAAGGAAAATGTAGTTTTTCATTATGGTTACTGTAAGACTTATACTACCTACATCTATACTAAAACAGTCTCAAGTTTCTGACTGACTTGGTCACAGTCCTAAGGGAATAACAATATTCCTTAATGATCACTTCTAGCTTGGAAATTCTATAACGTATATACCCTCCCACCTCTCAAGATAGTTGTACATCCAAATCACTTCCTAAACAGCGTCAAGACTTTTTTAAAAAAACTAATTTCATGGGCAGCAATAGAAACATGATCATTATGTCTTTAGGGAAACAGAATTAAGAGCTCACCCAAAAGAGTAAAGTGAAAATGACTTCATTCAAAACCAGAATGTTTAGAGCAGCCAGATTCTGCACTTTATCTTTTAGATCAGGTGTTGGCAAACTTTTTCTGTAAAGGACAAGATAGTAAATATTTTAGGGTTTGTGGGCCATCCAGTCTCTGTCACAACTACTCAACTCTACCACTGTAGTACAAAAGCAGCCATAGATGATAATACATAAACGAATGAATATGGCTGTGTTTCAAAGAAAATTTTATTTACAAAAACAGACAGTGGGGCAGATTTGGCCAACCCTTGATTTAGATGAAAGTATTTGTTTAAAAAATGGACCACTAATAAATTTTTGTCTTTTACCAAACAAGACATTTATTTAAAAATTTTAATGTAGATGTAGCTAAAACAGCATTCTTTAGGGGCAATTGTAATTTTGTTAAAGGATAAGTAATATTAATTCTTATGGATACAGAATAACCTTACTCTAGTAAGAATTCAAAAGTTATCACAGAAATCCAGGACACATAATTTCATTTTCAAATGTTGCACAGCAGATTCACATAAAATATTAGTGATGGAGTGAAAATCCAAGCAGTGACTCAAAACTTCTCAGTTTAGGCAACTCTATGTTTTATTTTAACTTTTCATAGAGAGTTTTAATATGTAACTTTCTAGGGAAATACTTGATTTGCTAAATTAAAGATAATGTCTTGAGATAAAGATGAAATAAGAGAAGAATAAGAGTAGTCATTAGAAAAAGTTCAACTTATCACATGGAGGTAATTTTGTCCCTAAATCATCTAAATCCAGATGCAAATGGAAATACCCAGACTTCATTTTAAGGAGAGATGCACATCCTATCATCTAAGTGTTTATAAGAGAGGCTCTGGAATCACTAACCATTACAATCTCTTGGTGTTTAATGGCAACTGAAATTGCCAAGTTCACAGGAATCTTACCTCCTCTTCTTATGATCCAAATGAATGAAGACATTCCAGTCAAGTTACACTTAGTCACCACTGGTAACCAGCTGTTTTGCCCTATGAAGTCTAGGGTATATTTTCAGCATGAGGGGTGATATGCAACAATTTCTTTTGCAAACAGAAATATATGCACATATCCCTGCTGAAAATGTAGCCTAGTAAATTTTCACATGAAAACAAATACATGCTCTCAAGTGGCAATGTGCTAGGTGATGCTTTTGGTTGAGGTCTACTTTAAGAGTCAAAATGTGTAAGCCTTGTGGAGTCAAGGCAGTGGTCCTGTGTATATAGGTATAGAAAAAATAGCTCACTTAATCCTTTCTCGCCAGGAGTAGGGATTTTCCCGGAACGACATCCATTGTCGGCAATGGACGCACCAAAATAACGCCGGCGCCAGTGAGTTAACCACCTCTGTCCTCTTTTCACCTATTATATTTTTCATGCATCATCCAACTTCCCAACCATCTTCCTGTTTCTTCACAGAATGCACGCTAGGATCTCGTTTTTCTTCAGCACGAAGTTGGAAATGGAGTTGAGAAAAGGAGACACATGGTCAGCTGGTGATGTTAACAAGCTCCTTGCTGCCCTGAGAAGCTAGATGGAAATGGTTCAAGTTACAAGGGGGATCATCATCAGATCTGGGAGGACAAAGAGTAATTCATGAAGCTTCATTCCCTTCCCTCCCACCCTCTTTCATTTACTGATGATTCCTATAGTCTGCCATCACAGCAAAACCAAGATTAAGGAATCTGAAGCAATCCCTTTCTGTTCTTCACTCCATCCAGTGTGTAGAAAAGCCAAGCAAAACACATGTCCGCCAATGTTATGGTGGCCCCCAGTTGGTCGGGGAGACTTGAAATGGCCATAACCACATAACCACAATCTTACACCAATGCTTTTTAGTATGATCTTGGAATTAAAGATCAGCAACTAACACAGTGTTTGACAATAGGTGCCTAATAAAGGTAGGTTGAGTAAGATATTTTCTTTTCAGCCAATGTCTACTCGAACACATAGGTGGAAGTCAGACAGAAGTAGTTAACTCTTTCAATGCCGGGATCGTATAGATATATAGTAATCACATCAAGTCAATGTGTTTCTCTAAAACATGTTCAAATTATGGATTCCTGATTTCAGACTTCTGGTTAAATGCTATCTATGTTTGTCTGGTTTTTCTAAGAACCACCATAATCAAAGTTTTGAAATCAGAGCCATAGTAAATGCTAATTAGAATGATGGATGAATTAAGAACCCCAGCACCAATGTGTAACAAAACATCACAGTTCACAGTGAAGTAAAAACATTTCTCAGTAATACAATTCTAGATGGGTAATGATTCCAGAGCAAATTAAAGTTTGAGGAAGAGAGGAGAATTTTACTTAATGGCTCCCTTGACACTAAGAATCAGGAAAAATCCAAAGTATGAAGGATAAGAAGTATATATTTTAAGTACAAATAAAGTTTTAAACCTCAAATCAAGAGGATCATCAAGCTACATAGTATTATAAAATTGCTTTGATGTTTCAGATAGCAGTGGGGAAGATAAGAAAAAGGGGAAGAAATAATTTTGTAGGACTCCAATGTGTGTCCAGAGTGTGAGTTTAAATTACCACGGTTACATCTAATTGGGTTAAGTATATCCTAGAGAGTAATTCATACCATTACAATTACAGAAACCAACTATCATACAGAGAAACAAGAATATTTACTTTTTCCAGATTTTAAGACAGTTTTACAATGATTACATCTTAGCAGTTTTAAAAAATAATGTCAACCAGAGACTTCTCCAGCAAAAGTAAACTACTGGTCTATAACCCTACTTATTCTCCTTCCATAAAACTACAGCTGTGAAGGCCTTTTTTGTGTCCATCTGTGTACTTGTCTTCATCTCCACCTTCTTTTTTTTTTTTTTTTTTGAGGCGGAGTCTTGCTCCGTCCCCCAGACCGGAGTGCAGTGGCCGGATCTCAGCTCACTGCAAGCTCCGCCTCCCTGGTTTGCGCCATTCTCCTGCCTCAGCCTCCCGAGTAGCTGGGACTACAGGCGCCCGCCACCTCGCCCGGCTAGTTTTTTGTATTTTTTAGTAGAGACGGGGTTTCACCACGTTAGCCAGGATGGTCTCGATCTCCTGACCTCGTGATCCGCCCGTCTCGGCCTCCCAAAGTGCTGGGATTACAGGCTTGAGCCACCGCGCCCGGCCCATCTCCACCTTCTTAATTGAGCTTCTTTACAGGCTCCAACTAGGAGCCTCCAAACACAAGAGGGACTCCTTTTAGGGACTCCTGTGCTGTCACAAAGCAGGCCTTAAATAAAATCCATCAAGTGACTATCCCAACACTTCTTTCAATTAACTGCAATTCTGATTCCTGCAGTTCACATACTGACTTCATAAGTAGATTTACAATGAACCTTTCCTTTTATATTTAGAAAAAGACCTGATTTCCTAAGACATAATAAGGCTGAGTTTATACTGAATTGTAAGTGATGAAAGTAACATGAGTAAGAGCTCAAATGGGTAAACAAGAGCTGAAACCACAACATACTTAAAGAAGGGTCTCAACACAGCAAATGAGGAAGCACAATACACACCACCAACTACTCATTTTGCTCAGTGTTTAAGGCCAGTTTCATTGGGTCAAAACACAGGATTTAATGGAGCGAGCTTTGTCATCATAATTAGGGGCAGGGAGGATTCAGGTGTTCATCTTGCTGCAAATAAGTCAGGATTGTTGGTTTATTTGGTTGCTTCATCTCTGGCAGAAGAAAGGAGGAACAGAAAAATAGAAGCTAGTAAGTAACCTGTTCCCATAGGGTCCTCAAGACATGGATCCCAAGTCCAGATCACTTACAAATGAAATGTACCATACCTCTCCTAAGTTTATCCTGTTATTCATTCTAGTGTTTATCCAAGACTCAGTCTGGGTTTTCTGCAAAGCAAACCCTGCACACATCTTGCTACACTCTTCAACAAGAGATTATATGTATAACAGGCATAAGAGTTCTAGATCTATTTTTCCTCTTTTGTCCAAAGAAATAGGCATATAAAAGCAGGCCCATTTCAGAAACAATAATAGAAGTGAATACCAACTAGTTCCATAAAGTTGTTTTTCTAAAATACAAATTTACATTCAATCATTTTTAATAAGCTGCTAAGTTACCTTAGTTTTCCAATTTATTTTTAATTTTCCATTAATACAATTTTTTCCAATAAATTTAAACACTAATTTTTTCTCATTACAAATAGAATCCTAAGTTTGCTACTCAAATGATTTTTGTTTTTAATGTGAAGAGCACTTAAATGACTGAACTCACTATTGTGATATACTTTTCTAAGTGAGAGAAAAGAAGACATTTGTATATTAGTTTGGCTAATATGACTCTTGCCACGGTTTAGAGGATGTTTGAGACACTTACACAGTAAGAGAGACAGTATTCCATTTTTCAGAAATATGCATGGCTAAAAAAGTAGTTAATTTTGCTTAGTTTTGTAGAACTCTAAACCTGAGTAACTCAAGTTGAAATGAACAAAAGATGCTTCCTTACCTTTAGGTCTTTCCAACTGTCCAGGAGTTTGGTGGCCAAATCACTTATATCCACTGTTTTATCTGGCTGTTCTTGGCTCCTTTCACTCTCCACATCAGACACACCCTCCTCTTCATCTTGGGATGGTGTTTCTTCATTAATAGGTTCTTCTAGTTTTGTGCCATTGCTCTCTTTGGGCTCTATTTCAGTGTCAGCTTCTGGTTCAGACATAGGTAGCTTACTAGCCTCTATGTTGGTTTCACTCTCAACTTTGCATTCAGGCAGCTGTTGTGGGAGTAGCTGTTGTGACTGCAACTCTTCCTCTTCCTCTACAGGAACATTTTCTAATTGATCAAGATCCTCTTTGCCATCCTTGCCTTCTAGCTCACTGGTTGCATCAGAGATTGCACTGTCCATGCTATTTTCACTTATAATTTTCAGTCTGCGAAACATTAGTTTCTTGGGAGTGTCTGTGTCAGCGTCTGTGCTCAGCTTGGTGGAAGGATCAGGTGTGTTGAGCGGTGTGTGAGCACGCGATGTATTCTCACTAGAATACCCATCTCCTTCACTCAATGGAGGGACAGCAGTCTTAGTCTGAGACCAGCGTTGAATAATTGGAAGTACTTTGCTTTCCTCCAACATATTTTTAGTA
>NW_012114932.1:5423100-5428642 GCF_000951035.1 Colobus angolensis palliatus | reverse complement strand
CTTTTTAAACATATACACTACTGGACCAGTCCTGGGTATTTTTTCTTAAAAAGTTCACCAAGTGCCTGCGATATAGACTTGGGAGCTATGTAATAACATATTTAAATGATGTCTGTCATACACACAAAAATGCAGACATCTCTTTAGCTTTTGATAAATAGCTATCTAGCAAAGAGAGACCCTCTCCTCATTCTTAGACAACCTCACCCATTCTGAAATCCAAGAATTTTTTCTGAAGTATTCTTCAATGTAGTTCCACAGAAACCCCAAGGCTTCCTCAATTTCCTCAAGTCAAATCTCCTGGGAGAAGGACGGAGGCAAGAACAAGTACTTATCTGCCCATTCCTTTTTGTTTGTTTTTAAAAGTCTTTTATTTAATAAAAGACTTTGGGATTATATTACAAATTAGAAAGTTAGAAAATATTATTAATTTCATAGAAAGGTAAAGACATCATTACTCCACTAACAATGCTGTCAATGAACCTTTACTTAGATCTTTTAAAACACTTATTTAAAAGATTCCTCGGCCGGGCGCGGTGGCTCAAGCCTGTAATCCCAGCACTTTGGGAGGCCGAGACGGGTGGATCACGAGGTCAGGAGATCGAGACCATCCTGGCTAACACGGTGAAACCCCGTCTCTACTAAAAAATACAAAAAACTAGCCGGGCGAGGTGGCGGGCGCCTGTAGTCCCAGCTACTCGGGAGGCTGAGGCAGGAGAATGGCGTGAACCTGGCAGGTGGAGCTTGCAGTGTGCTGAGATCCGGCCACAGTACTCCAGCCTGGGCCACAGAGCAAGACTCCGTCTCAAACAAAAAAAAAAAAAAAAAGATTCCTCAAAATGTTTATACTCTTGTTATGCAGAATTCAGATCTTTACCAATTCCTTAGACCCCACAGTTGAAATTTTACATAACTTCTCATCTTTTTAAAACTCTGGTTTTAACAACAAACTGGATCTTTCACTTAACTATGTTGTTGTTGTGATTATATCTTGCTCTTGTAGTTCCCTGTTATGTAGTACCAACTTTAAAAAGATACTATAGGAAAACCAAGGGACACACTACTAACAAGCTGAATGTACGGTTAGATAGTTAAAGGAATGATACTGAGATGAAAAACTTATTTGATTATTTAATAGCAGTGATACAGTGCTAAATTCATAATTACTGATATTATCACATACCCACAACCTAGGCAATCAATATAGTGGTTTTAAGAAACAAGCAAGCTAAATGTGAACTGACCTCTTCCTGAAGCTTCTGGTTACTTTCCCGGCCGTCACCTAGCTCTGCCATCCAGATCCACAACAAAGACAGCCCATGACGTTCCAGAAAGGACTTCAGGCAGGACTGTGAGTGTGTGTTCTTTCATGGGGGAAGGGAGACAGGATGCAGAGTATTGGGAGGCAATACCAGAATATTACAAAGAGCCCAAGGAGAGTTCACGTATATATTACACACTATAGAGTTCACTTACATTCACAAAAACAACCCAGAAACTCTGTTTTCATTAGCCTAAATGAAACTCTACAACAAATGCTTTAAACAGATTATAATGTTCTCTGATACACAAAATACAGCCAGTCAACTGGGATTTTACTAATGTAGAAAATTACATAAATATTAATAAGTCATTTATAATGAAAATTCTGAACTAAGAAAAAATTGCATGTACCTTTTTAAATGAAAATAAAACCATAAAAATTAATCATTAAATTCTTTCTTCTCTCCCTTTCAGATGATTGTTGAAAAGACCTCTTTTTCCTGTTTTGTTTTTTAATCATCATGGTTTTTTTAAACCGTGGCTTATGACTATAATCCCAGCAATTTGGAAGGTGGAAGAGGGAGGGACTGGTTGAGGCCAGGAGTTCAAGACCAGCCTGGGCAAAATAGCAAGACCCTTATCTCTACAATAATATAAAAATAAAAATTAGCTGGATGTGGTGGTGTGTGCCTGTAGTCCTAGCTACCAGGCAACTGAGGCAGGAGGATCACTTGAGCCCAGGAGTTCCAAGGCTGCAGTGAGCTATGATTGCGCAACTGCATTCCAGCCTGGGCAACAAAGCAAGACCCTAAAAAAAAAAAAAAAAAAAAATCATTTTGTGTTATGTAACATCTTGTGGCATACCTAATAAACTGGTATAAAAAAGAGTACTGTTAATATTTCATGCTTTGAGATCATGTAGTACAAATGGCTTTGGTATGCTAATAATTGAAGGGTAAAAGGCTATGACAAGTGTGATGAATTATTACATTTAAAAAAAAAAAAAAGCCACCACATTCTTTGAATATAGACAGAAAGCAAACCAGGTCTACTAATGCCATGGTCCCCAACCTTTCTGGAATCAGGAACCAGTTTCATGGAAGATAATTTTTCAACAAACTGGGTGGGGGATGGATTCAGGATGAAACTGTTCCACCTCAAATCATGAGGCATTAGATTCTCATAAGGAGTGTACAACCTAGATCTCTCGCATGTGCAGCTGACAATAGGGTTCATGCTCCTATGAGAATCGAATGCCGCTGCTAATCTGACAACAGGTGGAGCTCAGGCAGTAATGCTCACTCAACTCCTACTGTGTGGCCCCGTTCCAAACCAGCCCATGGCCTGGGGATTGGGGATCCTTGTACTAATAGATAAAATGATACTGAACCCTTTAGTCATTTTAAATAATATGGTACAAGCTTTGAAAGTCATATACAACTCACACAACCATTTAAAAAATAAGATTGGCCAGCCAAACTCACACATCCATTTAAAAAATAAGATTGGCCAGCCAAGGTGGCTCACGCCTATAATCCCAGCATTTTGGGAGGCTGAGACGGGTGGATCATCTGAGGTCAGGATTTTGACACCAGCCTGGCCAACACAGTGAAATCCCATCTCTAATAAGAAAATACAAAAATTAGCTGGGAGTGGTGGCTGGCACCTGTAATCCCATCTACTCAGGACGCTGGGGCAGGAGAATTGCTTGCACCCAGGAGACAGAGGTTGCAGTGAACTGAGACTGTACCACTGTACTCCAGCGTGGATGACATAACAAGACTCCATCTAAACAAACAAACAAACAAATAAATAAATAAGACTAACTCTCATCAGAATTATTCCTTCTTCATTCATCTTCATTCATTCATTCCCACCCCAAAACCAGAAATAAAAAATAAACATTAAAGTGTTCACCTGTATGAGTTCCAGACAGGTAAGTTTCTGCTCCAAAGTTTCAATTCTAACCATTAGCCGGCATAAGCTGAGCACCTGGTTTTTATCAGAGAGACCCTCACCATTTTCCATCAGAGCTTCTAGCTCTCCATCCACCTACCACAGCAAATAAAAATACCTTTTTATAAAACAACAACAACAACAACAACAACAAAAAAAAACCAAAAAGTTGCTCAACCTTATCAATTATCAGGAAAACACAAATTAAGACCAAACTGGGAAATCACGGTATTAGACTGAGGGAAAAAATTAAGAAAGCTGATAATATTAAGTCTACTGTTGATGAAAGTATAAAGTGGTATAATACATTTGAAATGCATTTCATTCACTCATCAAATACATATCAAGAACTTATTATGAGTCAAGTATAATTCTAGGTGGAGATCTGCAATGAGCCAAAACAGAAAAACCTGCCCTTATGGGAGACCCCATAAACAAATTATATTAAACTAAAAGGACTTCAGAGATCCTTTATGGTTCATAAATATGATGACTGGGTTTTCACACTGCTGTGTGAGATATATCTCCCTCAAACTTACATAAGTTATACATTATAATATATAATGACCTTTTTATGATGACAGCATATGAATGACCCAGATGATGTGGCAGAGTGCTTCAGAAAAAAATAAAGCATTAGCCTGAAAAATAAAACAGTTGTATCCCTATGCACAGAAATTCTACTTATCAGAACAAACTGTAGAGAAATTCTGCACATGTGTACCTGAAGATTCCCAAGAATGTTCATTGAAGCAACACTTATACTAGCAAAAAATTGCCAACAACCCAAATACCTGTACAAGTTTCATAACCGGCCATGTTCACGCAATGAAATATAATACCACAGTGAAAGGAATCAAGTAAAGCCAAATGCAACAACATCCATCAATCTTAAAAATATGTCATTAAGAAAAAGCAAGTTCCAAAGAATTACATGCTATATGAATCCATTTTTATGTACCTCAAAGCTGAACTTTTTAGGGATACATATGTGAAAAACTGCTTTTAGCTTTTAAACAGGCAAGGATGACCAGGCATTACGGCTCACACTTGTAATCTCAGCACTTTGAAAGGCTGAGGCAGGAGGATCACTTGAGCTCAGGAGTTTAAGACCAGCCTGGGCAACACAGCCAGACTTCATCTCTACTAAAAATCAAAAAAAATTAGCCAGGTGTGGTAGCATGTGCATATAGTCTCAGCTATTCAGGAGGCTGGGGCAGAAGGATCACATGAACCTGGGAGATTGAGGTTACAGTGAGTTATAATTTTGCCACTGCACTCCAGCCTGGGTGACACACTGAAATCCTGTCTCAAAAAAAAAGGCAAGGAAGTAAGACCCACAATGTACAACAGTGGTAACCTCCAGGTAGGGAGAAGGAAGCAGAGAAGCACTAACAAGGATTTTAAAATTATGCTTTGTAACATATATATTCTTTGAGTGTTTTAAATATTAAATGTAAATAATGGGGGGTGGGAATCAACCTATCAAAGGTTATTTCCAGTCCTGCATTATGGCAGTTACAGGATATAAAGATGCCTTCAAAGAATTTATTATGGGGGAGATTAAATTAATTCATATGAAACCAAACAAGGAAGCATTAACTGCAAATGTTATGTAGACCTAAGAGGCCTACGAGTAATTAGAATGAGTTACTAAAATAAGATTAGAAATAGGTAAGATAAAGACAAGAGGAAAAGGTAAGCAAAGTAGTGAGGAAAGTGTGAACAAAGGAAAATAAGAAATCATAACAGTGCATAGGTCAACAAAGCTCAAACAGGTAAGGCATGGTGAGGGACTGAGAAAAACCATACCAAATAAAAGCCTGGGCCAGATGCAGTAGCTCATGTCTGCAATCCTAGAACTTTGAAAGGCTGAGGCGGGTGGATCACCTGAGGTCAGGAGTTCAAGACCAGCTTGGCCAACATGGTGAAACCCCGTTCCTAATAAAAATACAAAAATTAGCTGGGTGGCGTGGCGGGAGCCTGTAGTACCAGCTACCCAGGAGGCTGAGGCAGGAGAATAGCTTGAGGTTGCAGTGAACCGAGATTGTGCCACTGTACTCTAGCCTGGGTGACAGTGAGGCTCCTTCTCAAAAACAAACAAACAAACAAATAAAAGACCGGTGTTAGATTAGAAGATCTCAATGTAACATAAAATAACTTGAATTTGATAAAACCTGAACAGAATCCTGAACAATGGAATAATATGATCAAAGTGGATTTTTTTTTTTTTTTTAAGATGGAGTTTCGCTCTGTCACCCAGACTGGAGTGCAGTGGCGCAATCTCAGCTCACTGCAACCTCCAACCTCAGCCTCCCAAAGA
>NW_012114932.1:5400040-5421181 GCF_000951035.1 Colobus angolensis palliatus | reverse complement strand
GCCTCGGCCTCCCAAAGTGCTGGGATTACAGGCGTGAGCTATTGCCCCTGGCTCATTCTTATGTTAATAGATATTTGAGTAATTTCTACTTTTTGATATTATAAGCAATGCTGTTGTGACTTCTGATATACATTATAGCTAGGCTCTCTGCTTATACACCCAGGAACTGCTGGCTCATATGGTATATGTTCTTTCAACTTCAGTAAATAATGTTAAAGTATTTTCAAAAGTGGTTGTCCCCCATTTACACTCCCCCCCGACAGTATATGAGATCTGTTGTTCTTATGTATCATAGAACTTAATTTTTATCAATCTGGTGAGAGTAATTTTAATTTGCACTCCCAGATTACTAATAAGGTTGAACAGCTTTCCATGTTTATTGGCTATTTGAATTAGTAAAGTGTCTCTGGAAGTTGTCTATTTTTCTTTTGTGCTGGCTGTTCTTTTCTTATTAATAGGATACTGGTTACACTCATTATGCATATTCTGGATAGTAGTATTCATTTGTTATGAGTTGAAAGTAAGTATTTCCTCTCAGGCGGCTTTTCACCCTCTTTATTACATAAATCATTATTAATTTATTTCAAAAACTCAAACAATAGAGACTAAGGGAAGTTTCAGACTATTTTCTGTTCGTACCATAAACTACAAATAACATCAGGTCATAGCAGGTACTCATTATACTTCCATCAAGTAAGTAAGTACCAAGTGTGTGACATAGCCAAAGAAGATAATCACCTGTCCTGGAAGAGCTTATAGTTTCGTTAAGGAGATAAGCTGTATTCAGATGCAATCATAAGAACAAGGATAAAAAATGTTTAGCAATCAAGGGGTAACATGAGGGATGTGGATTACAGTGCAATCATTATTAACATCTTCTTGTCAACAGTTTATACATGTAAAACTGCATTCTGAACTGCTAGCTACCTTGTCCTTTCCATGGCATCCTTTACCCAAAGAAATTCCCAAGGCTCAATCTTGTGAGTTCAAACAGTTGAATTCTGTGATTCTGCTTCTGTGATTCTGCTCAACTGTAACTGACCAAAACTCAGAATCTAGGCATGCAAAAAAGGAATTTCCGCAGGAGATAATCCAAGTGAAATTAAAGTAGAGTTAACCTCTGCATTAGAGTCAAGGGCAAATGATCTTTCACATCATTCTAGGAACCTAGGTTCATTCTGGGTAATTCTGGGTCTATCTGGGCAAAGTTTCATATAAAACGTCATTGTTCCAGAATAACTTCAAATTAGTATCTGGAGCAACCAATGACTGTAGCCTACGGAATGACTGGATACAAGTTACATCTAATTCAGTCCATAGGCACCAAGACCTATCCTGAAATTGACACACTATTACCTGAATACAATCAATCAACCAATGACAGAAATATCTAGTCCTTAGTTCCTCGGAGTTATCCTTAAATCTTCTCAGAAAGGTAAAAAGTCACCTAACGGAGGTATGATACAGATATAATACCACCTCTTAATCTATAATAAGGTCACTTCTCATCAATAATTTTAAAATGTGTTTATTCTATAAGTTTTGAAAATAGGAAATAGCCATTGGAAAGTTTTTTTTTTTTTAGATGGAGTTTTGCTCTGTAGCCTAGGCTGGAGTGCAGTGGTGTGATCTTGGTTCACTGCAACCTCTGCCTCCTAGGTTCAAGCAATTCTCCTGCCTCAGCCTCCGGAGTAGCTGGGACTACAGGTACCCACCACCACGCCCAGCAAATTTTTGTATTTTTAGTAGAGACAGGGTTTCACTGTGTTAGCCAGGATGGTCTCGATCTCCTGACCTTGTGATCTGCACACCTCAGCTTCCCAAAGTGCTAGGATTATAGGCGTGAGCCACCGTGCCCAGCCCAAAGTGGAATTTGAGAATAATTTGTGCAGCAATAACAGAATAAAATTTAGACAAGCTAGAGACTAAGGAGAAGACATACAGATAGCATTAAAACTTAGCAGGAAATGATAAAAGTCTACAATGAAATGATTCAGAGAAAAGCAAAACTAAAAGGAAAGAATCTTAAGAAAATTTTCTATTACTTTTTCTTTTACTTAACTAGCTATTTATACCTTAACGTAATTTCAGGCAAGGCACTGAACATTTTTATTTCATATTGTACCCGAAAATTCACATTCTGGTAAAGAATAAGAAATATAAAGTGCTGCCTGAGAGAGGTTGTAGAAACTCAAAACCATTTTTCTTTCTAAAATGTACATTTAAGGCTCATTCTTTTTCATTTCCAATACCATTTAAGTTTCTGAGTAAATACATGAACAGAAAAACCAATTTAAAGTTGTCTTAATCCAAGAAAGACAATTTCATTAAAGATATCTTTTCCTTGCATATCCTAAAAGTAAGCCTTCCTGTGTCCCAAATTCTATGGTATTAGAAGAGTTCAAGGGCTTTAAAATTCTACTTTCCCCCTCAACTGTAACAGTCACAACACTGCTTTTGACAGAGTTTTGAGATGTAAATAAAACAGGACTAAAAAGCGAGGTATTTTTAGCCAGGCACAGTGGCTCACACCTGTAATCCCAGCATTTGGGAGGCCAGGGCAGGCAGATCATCTGAGGCCAGGAGTTCGGGACCAGCATGGCAAACATGGTAAAACCCCATCTCTACTAAAAATACAAAAATTAGGCCAGGCACGGTGGCTCACGTCTGTAATCCCAGCACTTTGGGAGGCCGAGGTGGGTGGATCACCTGAGGTCAGGAATTCAAGACCAGCCTGGCCAACATGGTGAAACCCAGTCTCTACTAAAAATACAAAAATTAGCCGGGCATGATGGCAGGTGCCTATAATCACAGCTACTCAGGAGGCTGTGGCAGGAGAATCACTTGAACGCGGGAGGCAGAGGTTGCAGTAAGCCAAGATCATGCCACTGCACTCTAGCCTGGGCAACAGAGCAAGACTTGTCATCATAAATAAATAAAATAAAATAAAATAAAAATTAGCCAGGTGTGGTGATGCACACCTGTAATCCCAGCTACTCAGATGGCTGAGGCAAGAGAATCACTTGAACTTGGGAGGCAGATGTTGCAATGAGCTAAGATCATGCCATAGCACTCCAGCCTGGGCAACAGAGCAAAATACTCTATCTTTAGGAAAAAAAAAAAAAAAAAGATGTATTTTCTTTTTAAAATTAGGTATGTTATGACTGTTTAAAACTCTGAGATAAAGCTAAATTATGTTACATTCATTCAATAATATTTATTGAATAGATATTATATAAGGCATTTCCGGGATATAAAGAAAATAACGTTCTAAATAAAGAAAAAGAAACAGTAAAAATGCAGAAACTGCAGTATAAATTAATTTTTGCAAACAAAATAAAGACGAATAACCCTTGAACATTCCTCAGTGGCTGTACTGTAACACACATACACATAAATGCATGCCAATTCCAGTGGTGATAATACAGCTCCCCTAATTTTGGGTGCTCAAGCATAGCAATCAATTGTGCAGTAACTTTTAGGGTACCTGGGAGAGACAGGTGGGAAGACTGAGTTTGTCTCCCTTCCTTTCAATTAAATTACATTTATTAAAAGTACTAGATTTTATGTATGGGTCAACATCATCTAAGAATATGAGGTAAGTAACTAAAAGTAAACATAAATGTAAGAATGATTCGGGTGTATCTTTAAAATATTGATAATTGAAAAATTACATATTACATATATTTATATATGTTTAGATATAATTAATTTATATAGAGAAAATATATATTTACTCTATATAGTGCATATATATGCACAATTCTACAGTACTTGAAAATTTATTGAGTACCTAATCATTGCAAAATACTATTTTTTAATACTTGAATATTTTTGGCACTAAGGGGTCTAAGTAGCATTTTAAATACTTCTTGATGGAATACAACATACAGTATGCAGTATACATATATATATACAGAAAAACATATAAACAATTAGTAAACAGGTTTAATAAACAGGTGAGCAACACCCATATAGCCACCATCCAGGTAAATTTAAAAAAACAGAATACTGCCAACATTCCTGTAGTGCCCCATGTACCTACCCCTTCCTAGTTATAACAGCAACCCTTCCTATGCTTTAGAGATAACTTATCCTAACATTTTAAGAAATAGGCCTTCAATTTTCTTGATAGGTTTATTATCCACATGCAAATTCCTAAATATTAAAATTTCTTTTTTTTTTTTAGTGATGAAAGCTAACTTTATTTGAAATGAAAGGTTCACTCTTGTCCTTGCTCCCTTATTACTTTAATTTTACTTTAAGTTCTGGGATACATGTGCAAGAACACACAGGTTTGTTACATAGATATATAAAATTGTATCTATTTTTCATCTTTATGGAAATGAAATCATACTGGACAAAATATTTTGTCATGCTTCTTTCACTCAAACTTACATTTTAAGAGTTATCCATGTTATTGTATGCAGCCAGTTTATTTTCATGACTATTTCTTTTACAATTTATCCTTTTTTTTGAGACTGAGCCTCACTCTGTTGCCCAGGCTGGGGTGCAGTGGCATCATATCGGCTCACTGCAACCTCCGTCTCCTGGGTTCAAGCAATTCTCCTGCCTCAGCCTCCCGAGTAGCTGGGATTACAGGAACCCACCACCACACATGGTTAATTTTTATATTTTTAGTAGAGATGGGGTTTCATCATGTTGGCCAGGCTGGTCTCAAACTCCTGACCTCAGGTGACCCGCCCGCCTCGGCCTCCCAAAGTGCTGGGATTACAGGCGTGAGCTATTGCCCCTGGCTCATTCTTATGTTAATAGATATTTGAGTAATTTCTACTTTTTGATATTATAAGCAATGCTGTTGTGACTTCTGATATACATTATAGCTAGGCTCTCTGCTTATACACCCAGGAACTGCTGGCTCATATGGTATATGTTCTTTCAACTTCAGTAAATAATGTTAAAGTATTTTCAAAAGTGGTTGTCCCCCATTTACACTCCCCCCCGACAGTATATGAGATCTGTTGTTCTTATGTATCATAGAACTTAATTTTTATCAATCTGGTGAGAGTAATTTTAATTTGCACTCCCAGATTACTAATAAGGTTGAACAGCTTTCCATGTTTATTGGCTATTTGAATTAGTAAAGTGTCTCTGGAAGTTGTCTATTTTTCTTTTGTGCTGGCTGTTCTTTTCTTATTAATAGGATACTGGTTACACTCATTATGCATATTCTGGATAGTAGTATTCATTTGTTATGAGTTGAAAGTAAGTATTTCCTCTCAGGCGGCTTTTCACCCTCTTTATTACATAAATCATTATTAATTTATTTCAAAAACTCAAACAATAGAGACTAAGGGAAGTTTCAGACTATTTTCTGTTCGTACCATAAACTACAAATAACATCAGGTCATAGCAGGTACTCATTATACTTCCATCAAGTAAGTAAGTACCAAGTGTGTGACATAGCCAAAGAAGATAATCACCTGTCCTGGAAGAGCTTATAGTTTCGTTAAGGAGATAAGCTGTATTCAGATGCAATCATAAGAACAAGGATAAAAAATGTTTAGCAATCAAGGGGTAACATGAGGGATGTGGATTACAGTGCAATCATTATTAACATCTTCTTGTCAACAGTTTATACATGTAAAACTGCATTCTGAACTGCTAGCTACCTTGTCCTTTCCATGGCATCCTTTACCCAAAGAAATTCCCAAGGCTCAATCTTGTGAGTTCAAACAGTTGAATTCTGTGATTCTGCTTCTGTGATTCTGCTCAACTGTAACTGACCAAAACTCAGAATCTAGGCATGCAAAAAAGGAATTTCCGCAGGAGATAATCCAAGTGAAATTAAAGTAGAGTTAACCTCTGCATTAGAGTCAAGGGCAAATGATCTTTCACATCATTCTAGGAACCTAGGTTCATTCTGGGTAATTCTGGGTCTATCTGGGCAAAGTTTCATATAAAACGTCATTGTTCCAGAATAACTTCAAATTAGTATCTGGAGCAACCAATGACTGTAGCCTACGGAATGACTGGATACAAGTTACATCTAATTCAGTCCATAGGCACCAAGACCTATCCTGAAATTGACACACTATTACCTGAATACAATCAATCAACCAATGACAGAAATATCTAGTCCTTAGTTCCTCGGAGTTATCCTTAAATCTTCTCAGAAAGGTAAAAAGTCACCTAACGGAGGTATGATACAGATATAATACCACCTCTTAATCTATAATAAGGTCACTTCTCATCAATAATTTTAAAATGTGTTTATTCTATAAGTTTTGAAAATAGGAAATAGCCATTGGAAAGTTTTTTTTTTTTTAGATGGAGTTTTGCTCTGTAGCCTAGGCTGGAGTGCAGTGGTGTGATCTTGGTTCACTGCAACCTCTGCCTCCTAGGTTCAAGCAATTCTCCTGCCTCAGCCTCCGGAGTAGCTGGGACTACAGGTACCCACCACCACGCCCAGCAAATTTTTGTATTTTTAGTAGAGACAGGGTTTCACCATGTTGGCCAGGCTGGTCTTGAACTCCTGACCTTGTGATCCTCCTGCCTCAGCCTCCCAAAGTGTTGGGATTACAGGCGTGAGCCAACTGGAAAGTTTTTATGGAGATACTAGTTTAGGTCAACATGTTTAATAACTATTTTGTGGTTGCTCTGGTAAACCACCAATTATATGAAACAAGAGTTAACAACAAAAGCAATTTAATGGAGTTTAAAGAAAAATGTCCTGTAGTCCTGTAGTCAAGTAAAGAAAGCTAACAGACTAGGTATGACCCAGTGACTACACTTCCATAGATAAATCTTAAAGAAACATGTGCAAAAGAGACATGTGCAAAGATACTAACTTTGAAATTAAGAGCAAAGGCCAGGCGCAGTGGCTCACACCTGTAATCATCCCAGCACTTTGGGAGGCCGAGGCGGGCTGATCATGAGGTCAGGAGATCGAGACCATCCTGGCTAACATGGTGAAACTCTGTCTCTACTAAAAACTACAAAAAAATTAGCCAGGCGTGGTGGCAGTTGCCTGTAGTCCCAGCTACTCGAGAGGCTGAGGCAGCAGGATGGTGTGAACCTGGGAGGCGGAGCTTGCAGTGAGCCAAGATCATGCCACTATACTCTAGCCTGGGCAACAGAGCGAGACTCTGTCTCCAAAAAAAAAGAAATTAAGAGCAAAAATTGGAAACATTTAAGTATCCATCAGTAGGAAAATATGTCAATAAACTGCTGTATGATGAAAAAATTTCAAATGACCATCATGCAGAAGTTGAGGAAAATAAAAGAAAAAAAATTACAGCAGTTAGAAATAAATGTTCATCTACATATATGAATACAGATCAATTTCAAAAATAAGAGTAAAAAAATGCACACAAATACATATATACTATATCATTTCTTCTTCTTTCTTTTTTCTTAACAGAGATGAGGTCTTGCTATATTGCCTAAGCTGGTCTCGCACTCCTGGGCTCAAGCTATCCTCCTGCCTTGGCCTCCCAAAGTGCTGTGATTATAAGCAAGAGCCACCACGCCCAGACATATTTTACCATTTCTAAAAACTTTTAAAACGTTACACGAAACAATTCAATATGTTCTAAAACACAGAAGCATTTATTGTTATGGCCATAGTTGCCTCAGAGGTAGGAAGGGACTGTACTCTACAGTCTGACTGTAGTTTAACACAATGGTTAAGAGGAGAGACAAGATGCTGGATTGGAGTTCATTTCCATCACCTAGTTGGGTGACACTATAATCTCTCTGTGCCTTAGTGTGTTCTTATTTGTAACAAAGGAAAAATCATTACCTAATTTATAAGCTTATTGTGAGAATACATCTCACATTAAGCTTATATGTGATGTGAGCTAATACATCAAGTGCTTAGAAAAGTGCTTGGCATAAAGTTACACTATATATGCTAAATAAAAAGAGGGCTGAAGGCTGGGTGTGGTAGCTCATGTCTGTAATCCCAGCACTTTGGGAGGCCAAGGCGAGAGGATCACTTGAGCCCAGGAGTTTGAAGCTGCAGTGAGCTATGAATGCATCACTGAATTCCAGCCTAAGCAACAGAGTAAGATTTTGCCTCAAAAAAAGAAAGGAAAAAAAAGGGCTGGCACTGTGGCTCATGCCTGTAATCCCAGCACTTTGGGAGGCCAAGGTGGGAGGATCACTTGAGCCAGGAGTTCGAGGCTGCAGTAAGCTGTGATCACTCTACTGTACTCTGGCCTGTGGAACAGTGAGAGACCTTGTCTGAAAAAAACTAAAGCCAAACCATTTGAAAATGTATATATTTTTTAAAAGAGAGAGAAAGAGAGAAAGAAAGAGCTAAAGAACACATGACATTCTAATGCATTTGTTCATGTTGGGTGGTGCAAATATAGGTGTTTGTTATATAAACTGTCCTTTTCTGCTTTTTTTAAATGGACCTTTCCAATGCTTTTTGTTATCTGTATCTTCTTACAGAATTCAGATTCTCAATACTTAATTCCCTCAAATTAATTTGTGCTTAACTGATGTTACCTTTTAACCATTATACTCTTATCGCCTCCCTCACATCTTCTACTATCTCCCCATCTAAACAGAAAAATTGCTGTCATCTATAGTTCTCATGAGTACTAAGTTCCTGAAAAGTCCAGGAATAAGCTAACTACAAAAGAATCACAAGGGGATTTTCTCAGCCCTTCCACTAAGATTCACAGGTCTAGGGACTGGTCCAAAAATGTGCACTTTTACTATGGATCTAGCCAGGTGGTTCTAAAGAAAGTGATCCAAGGATCACACTTCTGAAAAAAAGTGCTCTAGCAAAGGGATCCTCAAAAAAGGGAGGAGAATATTTTTTTAAACACAAAGTCCTTTTTGCAGTTGATAGTCCCCTTAGGAACAGGATACTCCCCACCAAGAACCCCATCCCCATCCCAGGAGTAACTCAGGCAAGACGGGGTACAAAATAAAGCTATCAACTACTGTTTCATTAAATAAAAAGAACATCTGTGACTACTCCTGTTTCGGCCTTAGGTTACCTATTTCCTCTCAAAACTTTTCTCACACTCAAAAGACGGTTTTCAGAGATTTGAAGAACACTCAAAATTTAGAGTACCAAACAAAGACAAACCAATAACAAGGGATTAGAAATGTGCAGCAGTGAGCTATCAGGGAGAAAAGACATGTTTTACTTGTATTTAGGAGTTTTAAAGACTCTGAAAAACTATTAGTCCACGTGTTTCAATAATACTTTAATAGTACTCAGTACCCAATTCCAATCTCTATGAATCTGAAATAAAAACAGCAACTGCATCTCTTCTGGTAACAACTCATCTGATCTTGGATTTCTCTGGTGGCTGGTGGCAGTAGTATGACTTTATAACCTTCAATCAGAAAAGCCACCTCGCTTTTTAAATTTTTTATTGTGAAAGTTGAAAGAAGAATGCAAACTTACTGAATCCTTCTTACGGGATCGTTCCTTTTTCATTTTCCCTCCTGCTGCTCTGATGCTGACTCTGTTCTCTCCTCCCAGGTAACCCCGGCAATTGGCTGATCCACAGAAACATTTCTGGGCTTCTTTTCTGTTCAAAGAGCATAGGAAAGAAGTCAGCTATGTGGAAATAAACCATACAAAACTATTGGCAATAAAACAATTACACACAAAATTACACACAAAAGTCATACCAGTCTAAAGGAAATCAAAACAAAATAAAAACCATAACTTGAAGAGATTCCAACAAGTCTGCTATTACTAATAGAAATGTCTTAAAACTGCTTTTTAAAAATATTCATTATTTTTCCAATCATCTTTCTTTGGGAGGACAAAACTAGCCAAGAAACAATCTTTCCATTTTATGAGAATACCTACTAATATGAAAATAAGAGATCATATACATATATGGATTAAGAACAAAATTGCTTCAATAGTTCAGAGAACTATTACTTACATGTAAATGTTTAATTGGCACACAGAACAAACATGCATTAGTATAAGCAGATATAAAATGATTAATACAGGATACTTAAAAGGAAACATTTGATTATTAAAAGATGGCTAGGCACAGTGGCTCACAACTGTAACCCTAGCACTTTGGGAGGCAGGAGTTTGAGACCAGGCTGGTCAACATGGTGAAACCTCATCTCTACTAGAAATTAAAAAGTTAGCCAGGCATTGTGGCACATGGCTGTAATCCCAGCAACTCAGGAGACTGAGGCAAGAAAATCGCTTGAACCTGGGAGGCAAAGGTTGCAGCAAGCCCAAATCATGGCACTACACTCCAGCCTGGGCAACAGGGCAAGACCTTGTCTCAAAAAAAAAAACAAAAAACAAAAAGTAATCATCACGTAAGGATGAGGCACTTTAATAACAAATATAGAAAAAAATAAATGTAACCATGGAGGTAAGGAAGAATGGTGGGAAAGAATACAGGCCTAAGTTTACAGGGGCCTAGAAGAAACCACGTATGGCATTTATCAGTGATCAGAGCTACCTGAGGAAAACACTGAGTATTCTAGGCTGAGCACAGTGGCTCATGTCTGTAATCCCAGCACTTTAGGAGGCCAAGGCGGGTAGATCACTTGAGGCCAGGAGTTTGAGACCAGCCTGGCCAACATGGTGAAACCCCATTTCTATTAAAAATACAAAAATTAGCTGGGCGTGGTGGCGCACACCTGTAATTCCAGCTACTCAAGAGGCTGAGGCACGAGAACTGTTTGAACCCAGGAGGCAGAGGTTGCAGTGAGCCGAGATTGCATCACTGTACTCCAGCCTGGGCAACAAAGACGCTGTCTCAAAAAAAAAAAAAAAATTGAGTATTCTAATAGTAAACTGATAGATTTAGAATATGATAGTAGCAATTAGAGGGATAAAAATGAATTGTTCAATAAGTAGAGCAGGAATTCCCAAACAGCACTTGATTTCCACTTTTCTTCCCCTCAGAGAGGACAATACAAGCACAGAGGCAAAAAACATGGAGCCCAACACAGAACCTGGTCTGCATTCATGCCCTGAATATCTGACAAGAGAAGCAGACAGAATCGGAAACAACCATCTGGCATTTGCCCTAGATTATAATCAGATCATCAGTTTCAGAGTTCACTATGTTTAAGACATGAAGCATGTATGAAACAATGTGAAGAAGTATGTAAAAGATCTTCATTGCCAGAAGTCTGGTAACTGTCACCAGACTGAACAGTGTACAGGAATTAAAACCTCATCATATGGTAGCATTAAAAGAATTAAAATATTCAGGAAACTCTGCAACTGTGTGCTTTTCTAGCATAAAAAGCTACTAATTGATATAGGTATAATCTGAAAAAAATAAAATAAAAACTTTTAGGGTTTTGTGCCTTACTTACATTTTCCAATATTTTAACTGTACTGGTTTCTTAATAATCAGAAAGTATCTTGTATAGGTCAATGGTCCTCAAGACCCAAAGAAGATAGATTGTTTCAAAGGTAATGTTGTGTTCTTTCATTATGAGGCACACATTAGTTGTCTTTTTCTGATATTAGTGGCCACTAATGACCACTGTTTAAGACACATACCTTACTAAGTGTTGCAAAATGGTATTTTTACTACTTAATTTAGTTTTATGTTTTTGTTTTTTGAGACAGGGTCTTGAGCTATGGCCCGGGTTGGAGTGTAGTAGCAAGGTCATGCCTCCCTGAAGCCTCCATGTCCTAGGCTCAAGTGATCCTCCCACCTCACCCTCCTGAGCAGCTGGGACTATAAGCGTGCACCACCACAGCTCACCCTACTACTGTATTTATTAACTGCAATACCTGTACAAAGAAGAACTTCCTCTCATCAACTATTTGGTTTAACCTAAAGCAGAAGTCACTTGAGAAAAGCAGAATACATGTTTAAATGCTTAATTTTTTTTCCTTTTCTAAACTAGTCTTCAAAGTCATGAATTGGTTGACTAATATAGCTTTTTTTGTTGTTTTGGTTTTTTGTTTGTTTGTTTTTTTCAAAACAGAGTCTTGCTCTGTTGCCCAGGCTGGAGTGCAGTGGCACGATCTCAAGCAATTCTCTTGCCTCAGCCTCCGGAGTAGCTAGGATTACAGGCATGTGCCACCACACTCGGCTACTTTTTATATTCTTAGTAGAGACGGATTTCACCATGTGGCTAGGCTGGTCTCGAACTCCCGACCTCATGATCTGCTCGCCTCGGCCTCTCAAAGTGCTGGGATTACAGGCATGAGCCACCACACCTGGCCCTAATGTAATTTTTTGGTTTTTGTTTGTTTGTTTGTTTTTCTTTTTTTAAGATGGAGTCACTCTGTCACCCAGGCTGGAGTGCAACAGTGCGATTTCGGCTCACTGCAACCTCCACCTCCCAGGTTCAAACTATTCTCCTGCCTCAGCCTCCAGAGTAGCTGGGATTAGAGGTGTGCGTCCAGCTAAATTTTGTATTTTCAGTACAGATGGAATTTCACTATGTTGGCCAGGCTCAAACTCCTGACCTCGTGATCTGCCCGCCTCAGCCTACCAAAGCGCTGAGATTACAGGCGTAACCCACCGCAACCAGCCTGTAGCTTTATTTTTAAATAGTCATTGGAACACAGGGATTTTACATAATGTACTTCAAACCTCCTCAGTATCTTTATTAATGCTTCAGTGTTAATAAGAACTCCCACACTTTTTGTTTAGGTAGTCTTTGCTATTGCATCGGTTACTGTTTTTAGGTAACCAATTATATTTGAGAGTACAAAATGGTACAGATGAAATAGATTGGTTATGAGTTGATAACTTTTAATGCTGAATAATGGATACAGAGTAATTTATAATACTGTACTATTCTCTTCAGACACACAGAGTTGGCATATCTGTAATAACGTTTTTCAGAATTACATAAGAAATATAATTATACAAGTAGATAGTATGAGGCTGAGGAGAAAATTATATAGTTCCTGTACAACATCCCTTAAAGGTCAGAAGTGTCATACATTAGAAAAACACACAAAACCAAAACAATATCTTATACATAAGAGTTGAGAGTAAATATAACTGTTAAGTAATTCATATTAAAGTTTTATATCCTTATATCTGAACAGCCTATTTCCCCATCAGAAGCAGCAAAATTAGTAGAAACAATACTTACCCATATCTCTGGAACTGATAGTCAAATGTTAACTCTGAGCCTGAAGGAACCAGTTTGGTGGTAAAAAACCCAACCCTCAGTTGTCCGTTCACAGTCCACTGAGATGATGTTTGAAAACAAAAGAAATTAGTAACTTATTAGTGTGTGTGTGTGTGTGCACGTATATAAAGATCATCATCATCTGCCTTAATTATGCAAATGGGTCTTTAGGCAATGAAAGTTTTCCCAAATAGTACACGGAGAATTTTTTCTTTAAAAGAACTAAAATATTTAAGTGTAACTCTCATTGAATGGACTACCAGATTGGATATATCTCTAACGTGTCTCTAATAAAAAAGAAAACAAGTAACTGCTATTTTATCTTAACATTTCCATACAGTAAAGATTCACTTGCACTAAAAATTGGCAAATAGAGGATGCTTGTGTCACTGAGTATCAAAGGCAAGTCTACATTAACATATGTTAAAAGTAACCACGTTGTAAGATGAGATAAGATATGGAAACTAGGAAACACTGATCCCAAATGTTTAATTCCATGAAGCGGTGGTCATCTGGCTGAATATAGTGAAAGGGACATCAGAACAGATGCACAAGACTCAAGAATTAAAATGGGGGCAGATACACAGGAGGCAGATCTTTTAGTTCCAAAACATGTAAGCAAGTCAAGGACTGTGGAGTGCTGATCCAGACAATTTGCACATGTTATTAATGAAAACTCTGGACTTGCAGAGATTAAGGGACACTGTACAGTGGGATTCTCACAGCTAGACATGTGGCCACCAGCTCTGGCAGAACTATAACCAAAACCTAGGTTGAATGATTCCACAGTAGGTTCCCCTTTTTGTTATACAACTTGGCTCTTAGAAGAGCCATGCATAAAATCTATTAGTGTATAGATCAAAGGGCAAAAAATACCCAAGACTCAAAAGCACCATTTCAACATGAGAGGAAATCAATGATACACATTTACAGAGCGGGTTCATAGCTTTAACCTAAAAAAGTTACAATCTCAGCTGGGTGCGGAGGCTCACGCCTGTAAACTCAGCACTTTGGGAGGCCGACAGGGGTGGATCACTTGAGGTCAGGAGTTCGAGACCAGCCTGGCCTGGCCAACATGCCAAAACCCCGTCTCTACTAAAAAATACTAAAAAAATTAGCCAGACATGATGGCACGCACATGTAATCCCAGCTACTTGGGAGGCTGAGACAGAAGAATCACGTGAATCCAGGAGGCAGAGGTTGCAGTGAGCCAAGATCATGTCACTGCGCTCCAGCCTGGGCGAAAAAAAAAAAAGATACAATCCCTCTCAATGTCAGTTTTTCACTCTCTCATGAGTGTTATTAAAAGTCAAATATTGCACATAGATAAGACCTGATAAAGAATCCAAATACACACTGAACTTTCAAAATTAAAATTTAGTTTTGTATTTTGGCACCATTAAAATATCTAAAATAATTATGGGCAAGGAGAGGTGACAACTAAATGCAATGTGAGTTCTTGGATTGGATCTTGGACCAGAAAAACAACAGCTGTCAAAATTTGAGTAAGGTCTTTATGTTACTTAATAGCATTCCCTGGATCTGATCCTTTTATTATGGTTACATATGACGTTAACATTGGGAAAGCTAGGTGAAGACTGATATGGGTGTAGTCAATACTATTTTTCCAACATTCCTAGAAATCTAAACTTATTTCAAAATAAAATCTTAAATAATAAAATAGAATAGGAAAAAGGTACTAAAAAATTCATGAGTACCTTAGATATGAGATCTAAAATTAATGGTCAGAACAGCAATCGTGAATAAATACCTCAAACTCTAAATCCACCTCAACTTACTTTTTGGGTTTCACAGTTTGGTTCACAGCTGTGATTCATGAAACGAGAGCAATTTCCTTTTTGAGTGGCATCTATTATCTGGGAGAAGAGGATCATTTAAGAATTTTAAAAAATACCTTAAATATTCACGCAATTACCCCCAAAACTACATACATGTCTTACGCATCAATTAAAAAAAAAAGATTGGGCTGCAAAACCTAACCAGTTAAGGCAGGGCAATGAGGCCTCCTGACTACCAGCTTCACAGTCTTTCCACTGTAAACAGCTCAGTTTCCATTATTTCTAACTGAAGACAGATGACACTGTAAATTAAATTAACCCATTGAATAAAAAAAAATTTACACATTTTACAAAGGAAAAGCATTAAGACAAATGTAAGATACATGCAGTGCACACGCACGCACACATACACACTCCCTTACCCCCACTTTGCCCTTGCTTCAGAGAATTGTCACACTACTTCACACTTCAAAACGACAAATACCTAACTAATGCTTTTGGAAGATCTGCGAATTACAAACTTTGGCCCATAGGCAAAATTATCTTTATCGATGTCTCTCCCATTTATCCTTAGCCATTTCTTATATTCTATTACATCCCAATCTCACTGCATGGTGTGGGCTATGTCACAATGCCCTAGGTCTCAACCTTGAGTGTGTATCCAAATCCCATGCAGAGTTTGTTAAAACTTGCTGAACCCACCCCTAGGGTTAAACTAAATAACTCTAGGGTTAGATCCCTAGAATTTACATTTCCACACTGAATACTGAGGCAGATATATGAGAATCGAACTGAATTCTATTAAGCCAGACATTAAAAAGATTTATAAAAATGTAAAGCGACGCAACTCTTTTCACTTAAAAAAAAAAAAAAAATTTAAATAATTATTTTCCAAGGCCAGGCACAGCGCTTTATGCCTGTAATCCCAGCGCTTTGGGAAGTTGAGGCAGGAGGACTGCTTTAGGTCAGAAGTTTGAGACCAGCCTGGGCAACACAGCAAGACCCTGTCTCTACAAAAAAATCTAAAATAAGCCAGGCATAGTGGCATGTGCCTGTAGTTCCAGCACCTCAGGAGACCGAGGTGAGGGGACTGCTTCAGCCCAGCAGTTCAAGGCTGCAGTAAGCTATCATCATGCCACCACACCCCAGGCTGGGCTATAACAGAGCAAGACCCTGACTTAAAAAAAAAAAAGTTATATTTTATAATACCATGTTATTTGTATCAATAAGTAATGGGCTTACTATTATTACAGTTAAGTCCCCACTTAAAGTCATCAACAGGTTCTTTGAAACTGCAACTTACAAAAGCAAAACAGTATACAAGAAAACCAATTTTACCATAGGCTAACTGATATTAAACAAGAGTTAAGTTCCTATGGCATATTTCTGACCACAAAACATCAACAAACTTCTAAATAAAGACCAAAATGGGCTGGGTGTAGTGGCTCACGCCTGTAATCTCAATGCTCTGGGAGGCCAATCTGGGCCAACACTCAAGTGATCCTCTGTTTCAGGCTTCGGTCTGAGCCTTTGGAGCAGCTGGAACTAGATGCATGCAAAACCATGCCTGGTTAATTTTTTTTTAGTTTTTGTAGAGATGAGGTCTCACTGTGTTGCCCAGGTTGGCCTCTTTTGGCCTCAAATGATTCTCTCACTTGGCCCTAATGTAGTTTTAAATAGACTTTCTAAATTTCTCAGTTGTAATTTTTAATATGATTAAATATAAGTAATTATAACCCACATAACCTATATAAGCAAAAGCACTTTGGGGCCAGGCATGGTGGCTCACACCTATAATACCAGTACTTTGGGAGGCTGAGGCGCGTGGATTGCTTGAGTCCAGGAGTTCAAGACCAGCCTGGCCAACATGGCAAAACCCCGTCTCTACTAAAAATACAAAAATTAGCTGGGCATGATGGTGTATGACTGTAGTCTCAGCTACTCAGAAGACTGAGGCACGGCCGGGCACGGTGGCTCAAGCCTGTAATCCCAGCACTTTGGGAGGCCGAGACGGGCGGATCACAAGGTCAGGAGATCGAGACCATCCTGGCTAACACTGTGAAACCTCGTCTCTACTAAAAAAATACAAAAAACTAGCCGGGCAGGGTGCGGGCACCTGTAGTCCCAGCTACTCAGGAGGCTGAGGCGGGAGAATGGCGTAAACCCAGGAGGCGGAGCTTGCAGTGAGCTGAGATCCAGCCACTGTACTCCAGCCTGGGCAACAGAGTGAGACTCCGTCTTCAAAAAAAAAAAAAAAAAAAAAAAAAAGACTGAGGCACAAGAATCTCTTGAACCACGAGGTAGAGGTTGCAATGAGCCAAGATGGCACCACCACACTCCAGCCCGGGTAATTCAGCAAGACACTGTCTCCCAAAAAAAAAAGAAAGAAAAAGCACTCTGGGGGTCATCAATAATTTCTAAGAGTTGTAATCTAAAACACACTACGTTTATCTTTACATATATATGTAAATTCCTCTCTCTTCCATGTTTTTATTTTCTACCTTGTGATGCAACAGTAACTTCCATGCTTTTTGTAAACAAATAGAAGCTAACTATTTATACTGCTCTGCCCCTCATTTTTGTCACTTAATATATTTTAGAAATCAGTCGGCAGGACACGGTAGCTCACACCTGTAATCTCAACACTTTGGTGAGGTCAGGAGTTCAAGACCGTCCTGGCCAACGTGGTGAAATCCCGGCTCTACTAAAAAGACAAAAATTAGCAAGGCGTGGTGGCGGGCGCCTGTAATCCCAGCTACTCAGGAAGCTGAGGCAGGAGAATTGCTTGAACCCAGGAGGCACGGGTTGCAGTGAGCCGAGACCTCGACACTGCACTCCAGCCTGGGTGACAAAGCGAGACTCCGTCTCAAAAAAAAAAAAAAAAAAAATCAAATCAGTCAGTATCAATGGCTCCTTCAAACCTAACAGATCTGTTTCAAGGCAAACATATCCATGCTGCTTACCTCATCATTCTTCAGGGCCATGAAATAGTAATGGATGTTTTTGTTTCGTGCATACTCCTTTACTCGAGCTTTAAACTCTTTATGATCGAGTACCTCTCCACAATATTCTAGGACAAAGGTGTTCCTGCAAACCAAAAGGAAAAAAATAGCACTTCCTGCCTAGGAGCAGTATGGAAAACATATATGCTCAGGCAAAAATAAGGAATTTAAATAAATATTGCAATGTGGATAATTTAGTTATTACATAAAATAAATTTCAAACATATGTAAAGTATCTAGCTTCTAACCAAGGTTACTTTTCTCCTTCATAGTACTTTTCAAAGAATGTTCATTCTAAGATGCTTTTATAATTTATACCTACTACCAAAATATATATCCTTTAACTAGATACTAAAACATTCAAGTCTGGCTTATGATATCAAAAAAAGTTATTAATAGCTGGAAAACAGCTCTGAAGAAATCAAGAGACACTGAAAAGTTAGAGGATTTTTGTTCTTTTAAAAAAAAAAGAAGGCAGTCTGGTACGGGGGCTCATGCCTGTACTTTGGGAGCACTTTGGGAGGTAGAGGCGGGTGGATCACCTGAGGTCAGAAGTTGGAGACCAGCCTGACCAATATGGTGAAACCCCAACTCTACCAAAAATAGAAAAATTAGCCAGGTGTGGTGGCATGCACCTGTAGTCCCAGCTACTTGGGAGGCTGAGACAGGAGAATTGCTTGAACCTGGGAGGCAGAGGTTGCAGTGAGCCAAGATCGTGCCACTGCACTCCAGCCTGGGCAACAGAGCGAGACTCCGTCTCAAAAAAAAGAAAAAGAAAGAAAGAAAGAAAAAAGAAAAAAAGAAGGCAACTTAAATATAGCAGCTCTTCTGCTGTCTTTACTCTCAAAGGTCTCTAAAAACGTTAAAGATCAAATCTAACCCCCTTTATGTAATGACATTCTCTGTGAGTTCTCTTCAGAATGTTATCACTAATTATGATTTATCTTCTTTGGCATCTTTCAGTTATCCTATATCCTTGAATGTTCTTTTCTTGATTATTTACCTATTTATTCTGTACTGAAGATATTAAATTCTCAGTCTTCTCCCCTTCTCTTTATTCTCTAAAAGCTCATTCTAACCAATGACTTCAACTATTAGTTCTATGTAGACAAATGTCATACTATGTTTTGCTCCTAAGTTCTGACATGAAATGGCCTGCCTGAAGGTCTTTTCTTATCCCCCCAAAATAAACATGCCCTAACTCTAACCAAAGAGATTTTTTTAATGTAAATCTTTTGTATTTGTTTACAACATACTAGCATAATCAATGTACTTATTAATAAAGGAGTTAACTTTGCCAACTGAAAAAAATTAAATCCTTTTACTTTAAAAAATAAAGCATTAAAAACAAATGAGAAAAGAACACATATATTAAAAAGCAGAGCTCAAAAACAGGATTGGAGAAGTTTATAGTGGATGTATATACATATTTATCTAGTAGTCCATCACAAACACATTTAGGTCTCAATAATAAAAATCTGATTATTCATGAGTAAACCTAGAAAGTCAAATTATTACCTCTATAACCAATATTTGAAATGTCTTTTCTAACCCCAGAAGCTTATCATCTTGTAAATAATTTAAAATGATGACAATATTTGAGGTCCTACAATGTTGGACTCTCCACTTCTGGATTAGTGCCCTCCCTCAAGAAAAAGAAAAGTCACTCTGGGTGGCCGAGGTGGGAGGACTGCTTTGGCTCAGGAGTTCAAGACCAGCCTGGGAAACACAGGAAGACCTCATCTTGACAAATAATAAAAAATTAAAAAATTAGCCGGCCATGGTATTATGTGCCTATAGTAGTCCCAGTCAGTAGAAAGGCTGGCGCAGGAGAATTACTTGAGCCCTGAGTTTGAATCTACAGTGAGCTATGATCACATTACTGCACTCCAGGCTAGGTGACACGGCAAGACCCCGTTGCATTAAAAAAAGAAAAAAAGGCTGGGCACAGTGGCTCAAGTCTGTAATCCCAGCACTTTGGGAGGCCGAGGTGGGTAGATCACTTAAGCCTGGGAGTTTGAGACCAGCTGGGCAACATGGCGAAACTCCATCTATATCAAAATAAATTTTTTAAAAATGTTTAAAAACATTTTTAAAAAACTTAGAGAGAAAAAGAAAAATGACATCACAAACTGCCTTGTGAATTAAATGTCGTGACTACAAAACATACAAAACATATATTATCCAGGATCTGGAACTGCATACATAAAAAATATTTCCAATCCCTCTCCTGCCAAAAATCTATCTTCCCTGAACTTACTCATTTAAGGCTTGATTACCTGTTTTTGAAAGGTAGTATGAAAAATAAAAATAAAGCAAACTGATGTCATCTGGCATCAATATTACGCCCATTTGACAAATAAGACAGAGTTTGGATAACGTAGGTGATCTATCCAACTTCACAAAGCTCAATCACAGCCTGGGATTCAAACTCCACCTGAATAACTATTTACCTCATTATATCATAAAGATGCTTTCTTGAATTATACTAAAATATTCAATTCTAATGATATTACTCTCAAATCACCTTATTTAGAAAAAGTTCTTAAATATCAGAGCCTGACCGGCCACTAAAATCACTCAGAGTAGAGACCCCACATCAGGAAGTCTGAAGGATATACCAACACACATGGATCTGACAGTTTGAGCTTGAGGAAGCAGCTGAGAGAAGCATCTCAAAGTCCTCAGGAATTTGGGGAATGTAGGAAGAGTGGCTAGACCCTTTAGCTGCCTAACCTCCAAAAAACTAAGTAAGGCTGATGTCAAAGTCTATCATGCAGTCCTTAAAACTCTAAGATTTAGGTTTCTTAGAGAAGCTACATGTCTCAATTAAAAACCAAAATAAAAACTAAAACAAAGCAGAAAAACATCAAATTGCCTGGCATGCAGTGACTAAATCCCATGAAGGCAAAGGCAATGAGAAATGTGATTTTTATGATTCTTATTAATCTTTTTCTAAGTCTGAAATTTGCTCCTGGCTAAATAGAGTCACTTCACTGAACTCCTTCTCCTTGAAGCCTTTTCAGGGCAACAGGGCTCTACTATGGCAGGTGGATGAAGACAGAAACTGTCACTGTCACTGCAAAGCTATGGAAGGTTTAGGGGTTAAAGGTAATGTCTGCAACTCTCTTTAAGCTTCGTTAAAAAAAAAAAAGACTATAGATAAAAAGAGACGGGCAGACAGAGAATGTAAAATAAAGCAAACAGAACAAAATGTTAATAACTATAAAATCTGGCTGGGCGCGGTGGCTCAA
>NW_012114932.1:5376508-5399969 GCF_000951035.1 Colobus angolensis palliatus | reverse complement strand
AAAGATCTTGTATACCTTTTAGCCTCTACTTCCCAGGAGGAGGAGAAGTAGTAGTGTGAGCGAGACTCCGTCTCAAAAAAAAAAAAAAAAAAAAAAAAAAAAAAAAGGGCGAGACTCTGAAAAAAAAAAAAAAAAAAAAACTATAAAATCTAAGTGGTGCTTATATGGACGCTAACTGTTTCACTCTTTCAACTTTTCTGTAAGTTTGAAACTTTTTATTAATAAAACGGCTCAGGTGTGGTGGCTCACGCCTGTAATACCAGCACTTTGGAAAGCCAAGGTGAGAGGATCACTGGAGCTCAGGAGTTCAAGACCAATCTGGGCAACACAGCAAAACCCTGTCTCTACTAAAAATACAAAAAAAATTAGCTGAGTATGGTAGTGTATACCCGTAGTCCCAGCTACTGAGGAGGTTGAGGTGGGAGGATCACCTGAGCCCAGGAGGTTGAGGTGGCAGTACGCTGTGATCGCACCACTGCATTCGAGCCTGGGCAGCAGAGTGAGACCCTGTGTCGAAAAACAACAACAAAAAAAAAGTGGAAGGGAAAGATGGCTTCTAAAAAAACATCATTTCGGTGAGGCACGGTGGCTCACCCCTGTAATTCCAGCACTTGGGAAGCCAAGCCAGGCAGATCACCTGTAGTCAGGAGTTCCAGACCAGCTGGGCCAACACGGTAAAACTTCATCTCTACTAAAAATACAAAAACTAGCTGGGCATGATGGCACACACCTGTAATCCCAGCTACTCAGGAGGCTGAGGCAGGAGAATCCCTTGAACCTAGGAAGCAGAGGTTGCAGTGAGCCGTGATCGTGCCACTGCACTCCAGCCTGGGTGACAAAGCAAGACTCCATCTTAAAAAAGCCTCATTTGCCCAAATGTCCATCAACTAACAAAAGGATATACAAATATCGTATATCCATATAAGAGACTATTATTCAGCCATAAATAGGAATTAAGTGCTGACACATGCTCCAGTACAGATGAAACCTCAAAAACATAATGCTAAGCGAAAGAAGCCACACACAAAAGGCCACATACTGTGTAATTTCATTTATATGAAATACCGAGAATAGATCCAACCCTCAGACACAGAAAGCAAATTAGTGGCTGCCAGGTCTGGGAGGAGGCGGGTATGAGAAGATTCTGCTTAACAGGTACAGAGTTCCCTTTTCAGATGATAAAAATGTTCTGGACAGAGACAAAGGTGACGGTTGCACAAGATTATGAATGCACTAAATGGTACTGAATTGTAAACTTTAAAATGGTCAATATTATATTATGTGAATTTTACCTCAAAACCCTATCTGGTATCCAATTACATTAAGTCAACCTGGACAGCCCTGCCTTCTCTTCCTACAACTGGGAGATTTCCTAAAACTACAGGGGTTTTGATAGTAATCTGGTTTTTTGGTGAGGTCCACCATGGCACTTTAACACTAACTAGCAACTTAGCTCCAAATAATTTCTCATCCTGTGTAGATCTGACAATCTGTGCTTATTAAATGGTAATATTCTACCAGTAAACAACTCAAGAGTTGTGACTACTTTATGAAGTTCATAACTACTGGTATTACCATCATCATGTGGAAATTATAGGAGTAGGAAGGTATGGGAAACACAGAGACATTAAGTCCTAGTATCTTTTACCAGAGCAGGGTTCTCTGTGAATAGCTGAAGAAAACAAAAGAGCTTTAGGAAGTTTTAATCTGGCATATAAACTGGAGCCACGCATCCTTTCCTCCCTTCCCCAATCTCCTTTCCCCTTAATATGAGAAGAGCACTGAGCTATCAAAGAGTGTCTGTTGCAAGTAACAGAATTTAGATCTGGTTTGAAGCTGTGTGTTTTACTGCAGATACCACAAAGGACCAGTGTCCAGACAGCTGATCCACTATTGTCTCTGTTAAGAGAGGCTTGCGTACAAACTGTGGTTACTTTAAAACAAACAAACAAACAAACAAAAAACTCTCAAGGCGGCCTGGCTGACTAGGGCAGAATGAAAGAAGGCATCTTTGAAAATGTGCGTCTGGACTAGAACTAGTGATTTTGGAAATTCAATGGGCTGCTTTGAGAGGTATTGATTTCTGTATCATTAACAGTGTTCGAAGGAAGTATAATCAATTATTCGTTTAAAATATTACAAAGAATCCAATGAATTGGATATGGGGCATACGACAAATCTGTAGGATATTTGTTTCAAATAAACAATTAAAAACCAGTTATGAGGAGCCTAGGCAACATAGTGAGGACCTCATCTCTATAAAAAATAGAAAAAAAAAAGTAGCTGGGCATAGTGGCTCACACCTATAGTCTCAGCTACTCAGAAGGCTGAGGCAGGAGGATAAATTGAGCCTGGGAGGTTGAGACTGCAGTGAGCTATGATTGAGCCAGGACACTCCAGTGAGGGTGACAGGGCAAGACACTGTCTCAAAAAAATAAAAAATAATAAAAATCAGTTATGAGCCAGGATGTGTTTTTACAACACTTTGAGGAGAAGGGAAATCTATGAGGTTCCTACCAGCCCCCTTTTTGTGTAACAAAACGTGTTTTTTTTCTGATTGGTTCTCAAAAGGATAGATTAATATAAACATCATTTCTTATCTTCAAAAGAAAAAAAATAAAGAACAATTTGCTTATCAAAAGATATATGAGGATTCCTGTCATAAAACTAAATTATTGCCAAGGGGAAAACAGTGAGAAAAAAAAATTACTGTCTTTATTACCTGTGTTTTGAATTCCCCCAATAAACAGACTAAACCCCACCAAGTCCTGCCCCAACTCCAACTCCCATCCAAGTGTGGCCATATGCTCAGAGCGTTCTTAAAGAATATTTATGTCTAAGCTACTGGAATCCAGCAAATGTTTTATTTCCTTCCATTTTTTTTAATATATTTTTTAAATGTTTCAACCATAAATACATGTAATTTGTTTATATTTTATATTTAACTTCAATGAGGCACTTGACTTTCATTAAGAATACTTTTTTTCTTTTTTGGAGACAGTCTTGCTCTGTCGCCCAGGCTGGAATGCAGTGGCGTGATCTCGACTCACTGCAACCTCCTCCTAGTGGGTTGAAGCAAATTCTTCTGCCTCAGCCTCCTGAGTAGCTGGGATTACAGGTGTGCACCATCATGCCTGGCTAATTTTTGGTTTGTTTTGTTTTTTGAGACAGAGTTTCACCACATTGGCCAGGCTGGTCTTGAACTCCTGACCAGCCTAAAGATTGGCTCACTGCAATCTTCGCTTCCCCGATTCAAGGGATTCTCCTGCCTCAGCCCCCCAAGTAGCTGGGATTATTGGCGCCTGCCACCACATCCAGCTAATCTTTGTATTTTCAGTAGAGACCGAGTTTCACCACATTGGCCAGGCTGGTCTTGAACTCCTGACCTCAGGTAATCTGCCCACCACGGCCTCCCAAAGTGCTGGGATTACAGGCGTGAACCACCACGCCCAGCCTAATTTTGGTTTTTTTGTTTGTTTGTTTCTGAGATGGAGTCTTGCTCTGTCTCCCAGACTAGAGTGCAGTGGCATGATCTCGGCTCACTGCAACCTCTGCCTCCCAAGTTCAAGCTATTCTCCTACCTCAGCCTCCTGGGTAGCTGGTATTATAGGCGTGCGCCACCACTCCCATCTAATTTTTGTATTTTTAGTAGAGACGGGGTTTTGCCATGTTGGCCAGGTTGGTCTCGAACTCCCGACTTCAGGTGATCCACTCACTTTGGCTTCTCAAAGTGCTAGGATTACAAGCATGAGTCACCATGCCCGGCCAAGAATACTTTAAATATGCTTTATATAAGAAACTTAAACATTTCCAGGAAACACTGAATATGGCAGAAAATAAAGTGAACCTTTTGCTGTATTACATTAAAAAGTTACATGAGTTAGATGGAAGGCAACATGTATTCATTCATTCATACTTGATCATCATTAATCTATCAGGTATGTTTTAATTCTTAACCTTGATATGCTCAGGTAGTCTCTTCTACTCTTTTTGCTTTTCCCTTTAAGAGACAAGAGATCATTGCCATCCCGACTGGAATGCAGTGGCATGATCACAGCTCATTGTAACCTTGAACTCCTGGGCCCAAGCAGTTCTCCCACTCAGCTTCCCATAGCACTGAGATTACAGGCATGAGCCACTGCACCTGGCCTTGTCTTCTACTCTTACCCCAACTCAATTTTATGTATACTAATGGATTCTGTCCCAACTCCTTTTTATATAGCTTCATAGAGATTCTGGAGGTCCACAGCATACACTTGGTAGTTGCTTGGAATTAAAGAAAACATAATTACCAAAAAAGAAAAACAAAATTTTTTTAACAACAAACCAGCTACCAAGTGGTCCTTCTACGTAATAATCATCATTAAACCTCAGTGTAATACAGAAATTGTTTTCCTACAAAAACATCTAAGTTCAACAAGACAAAAATGAAGCGAAGGCCAGGCGCGACGGTTCACACCTGTAATCTCAGCGCTTTGGGAGGCCAAGGTGGGCGGATAACTTGTGGTCAGAGTTCGAAACCAGCCTGGCCAACATGGTGAAACAACGTCTCTACCAAAAATTACAAAAAAAATGAGCTGGGCGTGGTGGCATGCACCTGTAGTCCCAGCTACTTGAGAGACTGAGGCAGGAGAATCGCTCAAATCTGGGAGGTAGAGGTTCCAGTGAGCCAAGATTGTGCCACTGCACTCCAGCCTTGGTGACAGAGTGAGACCTTGCCTCAAAAAAAAAAAAAAAAAAAGTGAAGTGTAACGAAATTAAAACAGAACTTACGAAGGAAGGTCTTTGGCAGCTCTCAAGCCCCAGCCTTTCTTTTCTGTGAGTATGACTTCCACATCTGCATGCTGTTTTCTCTGAAACCGTCTATTGGAACAATAATCCCCATTTGGACACCGAGAAGAACTGAAATGAGAAAAGGAGGAAACTTAATTCTTTAAAGCAGCAAAGAACCAAAGTAACTTTGAAAAAATGTGTTAGTATAACTACACATATACATACTTTTATGGTATAATTAACATATGTATGACTAACCGCCAACTAAGCCTTCTTTTCCTTCCATCACAAAGGGATTCCTTAGAACTGAGTATCTACATTGTTACTTGAACACATCATACCCACAATACAGCCTTGACATCTGGTCATCACAGGAAATGTCTACCACTCTCTAGGTGTCTATAATACATTTTCAGGCTGCATGTAAGCTTTCCATACATTGACAACTCTGCAGAACTTATTTTCTGTAAGTGCACCTTCCCTTCCTTCTACTCTAATCACTTTTCATTTTTTGAACGCAGCTAACTACTTGATCTACAATTGAGAAAATCTAAAGTCATTATTAAACATATCCTTGTTCAGAGTAAACAGAATAACATGGCAAGGCTCTTCTCCCATGGATCCTAGAGTAAAAATGATAAAATCAAACACTGATTGACTTCTTAATATGTGATAGATATAAAGGTTTTTAACAATGATTAAAACTACACTAGAGGGGGCCAAGTTCGGTGGCTCGTGCCTGTAATCCCAGCACTTTGGGAGGCCGAGGCAGGTGGATCACTTGAGGTCAGGAATTTAAGACTACCCTCCCCAACATAGTGAAATGCTGTCTCTCCTAAAAATTAGCCAGTCATGATGGTGCATGCCTGTACTCCCAGCTACTTGGGAGGCTGAGGCAGGAGAATTGCTTGAACTCAGGAGCCAGAGGTTGTAGTGAGTCAAGATCACGCCACTGCACTCTAGAGTGGGCGACAGAGGGAGACTGTCTCAAAAAGAAAAAAAAAAAAAGACTACTAGAAATTACCATTTTTAATACATTATTATTTATTGCCAACCCAGCAGCAAATAACGTTTTTAGCAACGGTCAAAGGATAAAGGATTTGTTCCAGAGTGAGGCAGTATAAAGGAAAGCTTTCAGGAGGGAAGAGAATTTAAGGCAGAATCTCTAATGATATATAGGACATGCATAAAGAAAGCTGGAGATACAACTGTCCCTGCCTGTGTGCAGAAATAGGAAAACAATCCCTGTTTGGACAAAGGGAAATGAAACAACTAAAGATAACTGGTAAGAAAGGTGAGTTGCTGGAGGATGAAAAGACAGGCTGATGATATGCTACGAAGGGCTCTGGATACAAGGCGAAGTTTGAACCTAATCATGAGAACAACAGAGAACTACTAAAGTGTGTGAATAATATGAAGAAATTTTTTTTTTCATGTATGCTTCACAAGGTTGGCAGGAAAACCCAGAAGAATGACTAGGGCAACAATATGAAGTTAGAAAAATGCTAACCCTATGTCTTCTCTTCTTACATCTGTACTGTCATCTCTCTCTCTAGTTTGGATAAAAGAATACCAAAAATGCTTTCTCTTTATTTTTTCAAGGTATATATATTTTATTTTCACAACACTATAACATGAGCAAAACCAAAAACTGAGCTTTGAGAAGAAAACACTTCACTAACATTAAAAATAAGGTATACTCTTTCCACGTTAAAGACAAGAATATATTTTTCATCAATCAGACTGGTCAAAAAAATTTTTTTTGATACAAAGTCTTGCTCTGACACCCTGGCTAGAGTACAGTGGAGTGATAGTTCACTGCAACCTCCACCTCCTAGGTTCAAGTGCTTCTCCTGCCTCAGCCTCCCGAGTAGCTGGGATTACAGGTGTGTGTCATCATGCCTGGCTAATTTTTATATTTTTTAGTAGAGATGGGGTTTCACCGTGTTGGCCAGGCTGATCTTGAACTCCTGACCTCAAGTGATCTGCCCGCCTCGGCCTCCCAAATAGCTGGGATTACAGGCATGAGCCACTACACCTGGCCAAGATTAAATTTTTTAATATAAAGATATTTACTATTTATAAGAACAATACAGAAGCAAATGTCTGTCAACAGAATAATTACCAGCTATGAATACATAATGCAGTCAAGAGAAAGATTTAGTCGGGTCTGTACATAGAGCTCTCATTAGGTCTGATTAGCAAATCCAAGCAAGTATATAGAACAAGATTTTATCTGTATACATAAAAAGAGGAAAACATCTACCTATGCTAGCAAAGGCATTAAAAGTTTTCTGGAAAAATGACAAAACAATGGAATCGATGCTTGGGAGAAAAAGACATTCACTTTATGCATTTCTGAAATGTTACGGTTTTATTTCACTTTATAGTGAAAGCTAAAAAATACCAATATTTACCTCCTAGGACATGAATATTATAAGATAAAAAAAGTACTGAATAGAAATTAATACTATAGGACTCCTTTACACAGCACTGAAAACATGGTGGGTACTGTAATCTAATGCACAATGCAAGGGAAATTTGTTTCCCTATTAATATCTGCTTTCTACTACACATCAAAGTGTCTACTATACTTCTTTGCTTATAGTCATTCATAGGTAGGAGAAAGGTTAAATTTTATTCTTCATTGATAACTCAATATTTAGAGACATTTAATAGAAGTGTTGAGCAAAAGCAGAGTATTCCAATTTACTTACCATTCAATCATGAGAAGACGATTAAGACAATCTTCTCCACATGCTATTTCACCTTGAGCTCTTTCATCTTTAGAAAGAGGTGTACACTCACACTGCATTCGCTTAATATCTCGATGAGATTTATTCTTCTTTCTATTGGGTAAAATGTCATAAAAACTGATTAAATAAATTTCCTGGTAAAGATATAACATATATAATCAAATATGTGCTAAATCTCATTAGATTCTTTCAGATTTTTTTAAACAGGGTCTTGTTCCGTCATCCAGGCCAGGGTGCAGTGATGTGATCATGGCTCACTGCAGCCTCAACTTCCTGGATTCAAATGACCCTCCCACTTTCACCTCCTGAATAGCTGGGACCACAGCTCATGCCACCATGCTTGGCTAATTTCTGTTTTTGTTTTAATATTCTGTAGAGACAGGGTCTCTTTATGCTACTTAGGCTGGTCTTGAACTCCCAGGCTCAAGAAATCCCCCTGCGTCCACTTCCCAAAGTGCTGCAATCGCAGGCAGGACCCACTACGCCTGGCTAGATTCACATTTAATGATTCCTGTAAGTCAAGTATTCAAAATAAAACATCTAATCATTAGTACTTGTGAGACTGAAAATCCTAAGAACTAAGTTACCAAAAAAAAAAAACATGAGAAGGGCAAACTTAACCTTGGCAAATGGGGGAAGATGAGATGAGTTCAAAACCAATCATTCTGGAACTCAGTCCTTATTTCCTAGTCCAGGTCAGCTAAGCCTTGGATTCTGAACAGTTTCAAGTGTTAAAGTCATACTAGGTTCTGGGAAAAATACGAAAACGCACGCATTTCAAATAGTGACATAGCTGGTTAAAGTTAAGTTTAAGAATCAGACCTTATGGATGAGCAAATAATAGTTGAGATATAACATTAAGGGAGAAAAATGGTTTCTAAAAAAATAAGAGTTCTAAATCCAATATTTTAGAGTATCTTTCGGTAACATCACATTTGCATAAATTTTGTTTAAAAGCAGATTGAATTTTTTAAATGAAGTATAATTACAGAACAATCAGGTAAAAGTTTAAGAGGGCTAAACTTTCTCCATGCAGACAGATTTATTTTGGAGGAGAACATAAACTGCTAAAATTTGACTGGGTTCATAATAACCCACACCAGAGTTGCAAAGCAAAAGTGAAAATGTGATTATTTACTGGCCTTTTTGCTGATGAACTAGTCTTTTACCCTGGTCTAAACAAAAACAAAAACAAAAAAACAAAGATGGTCGAAAAAGATCTGTTAAGATGTTTTTAAGATTAGGGAACTATAAGAACTATAAATCACTCTTTGACTATCAAACAGGAAACAGCATAGCTGCTCTAAATGGCTATCTCCTACCTCTAATCTGCTTTAATCTTCAACATATGTTCTATTCTAGTGCCAATTTTATAAAGTGCCTAAAGAGTGTTATGATAGTTTTAACTAAGTTTAGGGGAAAAGAATGATTCCTCTTGATTAAAGACCATAATTCGTTAATGAGTATATGAATATGCTTCGCCTGAGGATGACTAAACAAAATTATCTCTTTACAAGTACTTAGCTGGGGGCCGGGCGCGGTGGCTCAAGCCTGTAATCCCAGCACTTTGGGAGGCCGAGACGGGCGGATCACGAGGTCGGGAGATCGAGACCATCCTGGCTAACACGGTGAAACCCCGTCTCTACTAAAAAAAAATACAAAAAATTAGCCGGGCGAGGTGGCGGGCGCCTGTAGTCCCAGCTACTCCGGAGGCTGAGGCAGGAGAATGGCAAGAACCCGGGAGGCGGAGCTTGCAGTGAGCTGAGATCCGGCCACTGCACTCCAGCCTGGGGGACAGAGCGAGACTCCGTCTCAAAAAAAAAGAAGTACTTAGCTACAATTTTGGAGAATCAGCAGCAGCTTTATTTTGTATTGCTCTAGAAGACTGGAATAGGACTAATGGGCATACATTTTGGCAAGTAAGCCCTTTTCCATTAAACACAAGAAAAATTTTTTCATTATATTCATATTATTTCTTATAAGAGTTTGCCTTCTTAGTGGCTCCTAAATGCCTAGCATATTAACAGGCACTTCAAAATTCTGAATATATAGGCCGGGCGTGGTAGCTCACACCTGTAATCCCAGTACTTTGGGAGGCCAAAACGGGTGGATCACCTGAGGTCAGGAGTTCGAGACCAGCCTGGCCAACATGGTGAAACCCATTTCTACTAAAAATACAAAAATTAGCTGGGCATGGTGGCGCCCAGCAGAGGTTGCAGTGAGCCAAGATTATGCCACTGCACTCCACCCTGGCCGACAAAATGAGACTCTGTCTCAAAAAAAAAAAAAGTTGAATATATATAAATCCTTCCCACTGCAAAGTGGTGGAAGCCCTCTTATGCCTCTCCTAACCAAATCTATGTGTAGTTTTATATATATATATATCTGATTCTCAATGCTAAAGAAAAGTCAGAATTGGACTGATTAGTTTTATTTATATTCTTTTACAAAGATCTTGTAAGTTCCATTAGTCAACTCACACAATTCCTAAAGGGTACTTACTTAAAATATTGAATATTTTAAATGTAAACCTAATTTATAACTAGATATAAATGAAAGTAACTGTAAAAGGCTCTGTGTTAAAAGGTTATTTTTTAATAGAAAAAAAAAATTTCTGGTAGGACCTACCTTTAAAATTAAGTTTTTACCTTATACACAGTGGAAAACTTGATTTAATGACATTTTGATGCTTAAAGGTACAATGGTTAGGTTGATTCCCAACTAGCAGGAAAACTTCCAAAAAAGGAGCGTAAGTGGGTAGAATACTTTTTGTTTCGGTTTTTTAAGCACAATAGGCATACATTTACATCAGGAAAAAGGAAATTATCAAGGAGGGGTTAAAGTTAAAACAGACTGAGAAGCCCTGCTCTAGAGGACTATGTTTTCATTACTCTTATTCTCATTATAATTTGTTTCATGTTAGGGATTTTTCGATAAACCACTTTATCATTTCTAAAATATTTATTACACTATTGCCAGATTTAATCTATTAACAATAATCTAGGCCGGGTGCAGTGGCTCAAGCCTGTAATCCCAGCACTTTGGGAGGCCGAGGCGGGCGGATCACGAGGTCAGGAGATCGAGACCATCCTGGCTAACACAGTGAAACCCCATCTCTACTAAAAAATACAAAAAAAAAAAAACTAGCCGGGCGAGGGGGTGGGCGTCTGTGGTCCCAGCTGCTCGGGAGGCTGAAGCAGAATGGCGCAAACCCAGGAGGCAGAGCTTGCAGTGAGCTGAGATCCGGCCACTACACTCCAGCCTGGGCGACAGAGCGGAACTCCGTCTCAAAAAAAAAAAACCAATAATCTAAAAAAAATGAGAGAAGAAAATTATGTTCTAGTCTAGTTCTAACTTTATAAGTATCTGATATGGTTTGGCTATTTCCCCACCCAAACTCAACTTGAATTGTATCTCCCAGAATTCCCACGTGTTGTGGGAGGGTCCCAGGAGGAGGTAATTGAATCATGGGGGCCGGCCTTTCCTGGGTTATTCTTGTAATAGTGAATAAGTCACACAAGATCTGATGGGTTTATCAGGGGTTTTCACTTTTGCTTCTTCCTCCTTTTCTCTTGCCACCACCATGTAAGAAGTCCCTTTTGCCTCCTGCCACAATTCTGAGGCCTCCCCAGCCATGTGGAACTGCAAGTCCAATTAAACCTCTTTTTCTTCCCAGTCTTGGGTATGTCTTTATCAGCAGCATGAAAACGGACTAATACAGTACCCAAAGATACTTCATTCTGCACAATTTTGAAAATAAAATCCAATGTAACCACTTTTTTCTTCTCTAAGCACAGATTATTTTGCTGGGGTTTTATTCTATTCTTTTGGTCACACTTCCACATGTAAAAGGAATTACAGAAAAACTGGGCTAGCCTAAATTATACCTTGAAAACCAAGTAAGTAATAAAAGAAAAAAAAAATAGACATCTCCTTTCCTGGGGAGGGTGAAAATGGGGAAAGGAATCTATACTATCAAATCTAAATAGGTAGAAACACTTTTTTAGGCTTTTAAATTTATTTTATCCCACAACTCTTTCATGTGTTTAATCTCATACACTCTGAATTGTTTAAAAGCTTTTTCTTTTTTTTAACAACAAAAAAGTAAGAAAATAAAAGCCAACGTAACCACTTTTCTTCTCTAAGAATGGATTATTTTGCTAGGGGTTTTATTCTTTTTTTTTTTTTTTTGGTCACACTTTCACATGTAAAAGGAATTACAGAAAAACTGGGCTAGCCTAAATTATACCTTGAAAATCGAGTAAGTAATAAGAGAAAAAAAGTAGACACCTCATTTCCCTTTCCTGGAGTGGAAAAATGGGGAAAGCAATATATACTATCAAATCTAAATAGGTAGAAACACTTTTTTAGGCTTTTAAATTTATTTTATCCCACAACTCTTTCATATGTTTTATCTCATACAGTCTGAATTGTTTAAAGGCTTTTTCTAACAACAACAAAAAAAGAGTTAAAATTTGTCAAGCAAGCATTAATTAGACTTACCTTTCTGTTAAATAAACATTTTCTTCAATAAGATCAAAGTAACAAGGCATTTTCCCTTGCTTGGCACATTCCTTCCATCGCTGTGGGTCCCTGAAGTCATCCATGACACAGGAGGGCCCAACCAGTGCTGAGCCTGGGGGCACTGATGTCTCTCCCTGCTCTACCTCCACTCTAACTTTCTTTCTGTCCTGAAGCTCACCATCACTTTCAGAATCACTCTCTATTTCCTGCCTTCTTTTTTTAAGAGGTCCTCTATCTTTGATATCATTTTTTTCTAAGTTTTTTGAAAACTCTTTCTTTTCATTCACAGCTAAAGTGTCCTTAATGGAATTGCTGCTTATTTCAGGTGCTTGCACTGACCCCTTGTCTTTCTGAATGGATAGAAGATACTTATTGGACTGGTCTGAAAAATGGGATCCATCCTGTTGATCCCAATTCTCCTCTTCTTCACGATCATCTGTTAGGGAATCTGGTACTTGCCCTTGAGTTCGATCATACACAACCCCAGTTCCAGGAGGTCTACCTGATCTTGGATCCCAGTAACCATTGCCTTGCCAGTAATCACGTGTCCCACCATACTGTTCTGCATTTTGCTGATACTTGTGTCCACCACAAGTTCCATAGCTACTGTCAGGTTGCTGATATGTGGTAGAAGGCTTTTCTTGAGAGAAGTCCCAACCTAAGTTTCTGAGCTCTTCTGATGAGTGCAAGCCATCCACACGTGATGTCTCACAAGAGGAAGAAAAACTCAATTCTGTTTTTCCCAGTCTACTATCTGGCCTGTTTTGGAAAGTGGTCTGTTGCCAAGACTTATTTGGGACATCTTCAAAATCAGAAGAATAAATTGGCAGCTCCTCTTGCTGCCTAGAAGATATTTTGGCTTTCACAGTTTCCTCTGAATTTGGGTGACCCAGAGAGTCAGATTTCACTTCTGTATGACTCGTACTATCAACCCCATCACTCTGAGGATGAGAAAGTTCAGGCAGGTGGTTATCTATTTGTTTTCTACTGGACTGTGTAAAAGAAATTTCTGGATTCTTCTCTGTTCCTTTATGAAGGAAAAACTTATCAGTTTGAAGACAGGCTTTACTTGCTATACTTTCAAATTTTTCCTCATACGAATGTCTCCTTGACTCCAATCTTTCATCTTCCCAATGGTCAGAATAGTGTCTATAACTTTGACTGCTCCGAGAAGAACAAGGACTTGTTTCTTCCATGGGCAAAGTAGAATTCTTTGGCACAACCACAACAGACTGGAGACGGTTTCTTGGAATACTGCTATCATCTGAATCTGTATCTTCTGAATCACTTTCATCACTTGAACTTTCAGAAGAGTCAGAATAATCTTCATGGACAGTAGATACAATTTCTGGGGCATGACCACTACTGTCACACTTTAATGCGTAAGTTACACCATCACTGTCTTCCATGGTTAAATTCAAATCACAAGAAGAAAATACAACTTCTGAGTCATCAGAAGTATGCACACGTCCTCCTTCTCCTCTTTCATGTAAAGAGATTTCTGGTCTTCCTCTTCTATCAGGCAATATGGAATTCCCTTCTTCTTGAGCCTCTTGCAAACATTTCCCAGATAACCCATTATTACGCCTGTTCTCCCTGGAAGCAAATCCCTTTCCTGAATCAGGAAGGTAACTACCTACTTCTACTATTGTTTCTTTCCCTGCATGCTTTAAAAACTCCGAACTTTTTCTACTCTTTAGCACTGCATCCAGAACTGGAGATGTGTTCTCTTCACATTTCAAGAGAGTTAGACTGTCCACCTTTATTCCTGGTGGAAGACTCTGAAGAGATGAAGCAATATCTGAACTCCCAATAGGCTGATATAAATCATCAAAATGATTAACAGAAGCTGAACTAGTGCTACCGATGCTCTGCTTATATTCTTCACATGCAAATTTTGAGTGATCTGTCAAATTTCTACTATCACATATAACTGGTTTTGATTCCAAATGCACATTCATAAAGCTATTTGAAGAAATCTTCATAACTGAAGGCTCTATATTTTCAGCTTCAGAGTTACACAAAGAAGGGTTGTTGCTATCATTTGAAGTACAGTATATGTCTGAATCTTTGGTTTTGCAGCAAGAAACCCTCGTATCAACTGGTTCTTTAACTACAGTTTTGGAATAATCTATAGTCATAACTGGCAAAGACATGAGTTTATCTTGGTGTGGTGACACCAGAGGTTCTGTTTCTCTAAATGGGCTTTCTGACTTCTTATGCAGCATGCGTGTATCATCCAAGTCTTTTCCTTTGCATCTACTAATATTCTGAAATCCATTTGATGAAAGCATGCATGCTTTGACCAAAGGGGATACCTCCGATCCAGTCACACTATCATCAGAAGTCATTAAAACAGCATCAGTTTTAGAAGTGCAAAATGTTGCCAAATCAGATTCTGCCCCAGGAGATCCATTTATATTTAATTCTGTGGGACAAAAACTTCTTAATTGATCATTCTTCACTTTAGATAAAGAGTCTAACTCCTTAATACTATCATGGCTATCATGTGTTATAAATTCAGACTTAAAAATAGGAAATTCATCTAGCTTTTTTAAAGTAGGTGAATCATTTAATCGATTTGATGGAGCTGGAGATCCAGCCTTTTCTCTTTCAGGGTTTTTATTAATCATTCTTAATTCACTACCTTTTGAACAAGGTGTCTGTAAACTAAAAGAATGAGACTGTTTGATTTCTTCATTTAATTCTGTACAACAGAAAGAATTTTTAAATTTATCAGACTTGGGTATAGGTTTTGAAAGGGTAGATTTATAACGGGAAGCACTACTGTCGTGCTTAGAATATGATAACCCTCGTCGGAATCCCAGTTCATTAGGGGGAGAACAACATCTTTTAACTGCTTCATTTTCTGAAGTCCTTTTAGATTCTCTTTCTAGTTTTGAAGAATACTTGCCTCTTCTTTCCATCTCTAAGTAAGAGGTCTCAGTTTTACAGTCCCGATCAGATTTAGAATAGGATGATGTCCTTAGGTCTCTGTAAGAAGAGGAATGAGATGAGGTACGCCTTGAGTATGTCTTCTTATACTCTTCTTCTGAGTCAGAACTCTCTCGTGCTCTGTTATCTGTATATGGCCGAGAATAGCGTGTCCTCTCTCGATAAGGGGAGCTCCTATGGTAGCGACGATCAGAGTCATAATAATGAGATCGTTCTGACCTGGAATAGGATAAATTAGTTCTAGGGCCTCTCTCAGACCTAGAATGAGATCTGCTCCGCCGTCGCTCTCTTTCTGATCTACATCGGGAAGATACATACCGAGTATCTCTTTCAAGTTTTGAATAGCTAAAATATTTATCATCTCTATCTGTTTTAGATCGTGAAGATTTCCCTAGATCCTCACTTTTTAAAGGTGCTGAGCTCTTTTTAAAATCTCTTTCCTTTTCAATGCTTGCTGAAAATTTTAAATCATGTGATCTTTGACTTGAAGAAGTCCGTACAGAATCTTCATCAGATTCTGAACCAAGAAAGGTGCCTTCAGATTGTGAGGATTTCTTCTTAGAACCTGTTTTTTTACAGCTCAGACTAATCTTAGAACTATCTGGAATTTCTTCATCCTTCCCAATATGGGAATCTTCTTTTTTTGAGGAAATATCTGCTTGCTCATTCAATATTTGAGTTATGTGTTCTTCTGAACTATTAGATACAGTGTCCTGCTTAGTATCTGCTTCTAAAGATTCTGGTACAATTATAATTGGTGGTTCTTTCAGAGATCTAACTGCTACATCTACTGGTAAGGGTACTGGTGCTGCCATTAGAACTGTTATTGGTGTATGTGGCAAGGCCACTGGCTCTGTTACTGGTGCTGGTGATGAGGGTGTTGTGGCTTGGGCAGGTGGAGGCGGTGGAGGTGGAGATGAGGGTGGTGAGTCTACAGTTGTTGATTCTGCTATCACTGCTGGTAGTGGTGCTGCATGAGTAGGTGGAGATGCTACTGCTGTGGTAGTAGCCAGCAGTGGCCTGGATGTTACATGAAGCAGGTGTTTCTTAAAATGAATTTTGCCCAATTCCACCCTTGACTTTGGTGGGGAAGATTCTTCTGCAGTAGATAAGGTATCACCAATTTCCATTTTCATTTTAGGAGTTGAGTCTACCTGAAGAGGTACAGCTGGAGGGTTTGGAGTATCACTTTGCTTTTCATTGCCAAGTGCAGTGAGAAACCTATTCTGCAAAGTTTTCTTTGTAAGGCTGAAGCTGAATGACACCTTCTGTCGTCCCTGTTCTTCCAAATTAACTTTTGTCTTGGTGCCTTTGGGCAAAAATCGACTAGAAGCAACACCTTTGAACATTGGTCCTTTGATGAAACCTGTTTTCTGCACATTTTCAATCTTTGCCTACAAATGAACAAAATAAGTAATTACTACTACAATAAATAGTTACTTTCAAATGGACTGCACAGTTTAAAATGTGTACTGGAGAAATGAAAAGCCCTTTCTAATAACAAATAGTATGAATTTCACCAAGCTATATATATCTTTATTACGAAAATTTTCAAACACAGTCAAAGGTATAGAAAATGGTACAATAAATCCCTAAGTATCCACTCCTAGCTTCAACAATTACCTAATTTTCCCATTCTTTCTCTTACATAAATTTTTTTCAGTTTTATAACTATATTCCAGGTAGTATTTTTTAAAAAGAATTTTTTAAAAACCTGACATATGTTCAAAGGACATTTGTATAAAGGGCAATATCTAACATCTCAGTACTCAATATGGTTTGTTCTTGTGTTCTATCAGCGATGAAAAGTCAGAGATCATCAAGACCAGTGGTCTCCTGGAATCACATTGAGTGCACAGTAAAAATACTCATCTGGGACGAGCACGGTGGCTCACCCCTGTAATCCCGGCACCTTGGGAGGCCGAGGCGGGAGGATCACTTGAGGTCAGGAGTTCGAGACCAGCCTGGCCAACATAATGAAACCCCATTTCAACTAAAAATACAAAAATTAGCAGGGTGTGGCAGTATGCGCCTGTAACCCCAACTACTTGGGAGGCTGAGGTGGGAGAATCACTGGAACTCGGGAGGCAGAGGTTGCAGTGAGCCAAGATGGCACCACAGAACTCCAACCTGGGCAAAAGAGCAAGACTCTGTCTCAAAAAAATAAAAAACTTAAAAATTAAAAAAATAATATTCGGCCGGGCGCGGTGGCTCAAGCCTGTAATCCCAGCACTTTGGGAGGCCGAGACGGGTGGATCACGAGGTCAGGAGATCGAGACCATCCTGGCCTACACGGTGAAACCCCGTCTCTACTAAAAAATACAAAAAACTAGCCGGGCGAGATGGCGGGCGCCTGTAGTCCCAGCTACTCGGGAGGCTGAGGCAGGAGAATGGCATAAACCCGGGAGGCAGAGCTTGCAGTGAGCCGAGATTGCGCCACTGCACTCCAGCCTGGGCGACAGAGCGAGACTCCGTCTCAAAAAAAATAAATAAATAAAAATAATAATAATAATAATAATATTCATCTGTGACCCACATTCTAGGAAATATCAAATATCAACGGGAGCTATTGAGCTCTAAGATGAGGCAAGTGTTTGCTTTTTGGGGTGTTTTGAAGTTTTTGTTTTTTTAAAAAAAAAACAAGCATTACAGGCAATTCTAATCAATGTCCCAGGTTTGGGAAACCACTGATATAGAGGAACTTCCCAACTTACTTGTTTTACAGATGAGGCAACCAAATGAGGACCAGGCCTTCTGCCTTCCTGGAGAGTTCTCTGCCTTGGCACACATCACTGTCTCTGCCTGGGTTCCCCACCCTCAGGTAATAATACTGCTCTATGAGCAACAATTACAAGGTACAAATCTAAGAAGACTACTTCCTCCATGTTTGCCAAATCACCAAAGGAAATGGTGAGCTTTGGAAGTTCAAGACATAACACAGGTTGTAGAAAGAGCATCAGAAAAATCTACAGCAACAAACTCAATCCTAAATTCAAGACGGTGGTATACTTTCCATATGCAAAATTCTTCTAATTCATGTTCTTTAATCCACTTCAGCTATTTAGGAGAATAACTTCCCTTTCAACACAGTAAAATCTGAAATCGGTTTTCAAAATTACATGGTAGTCATTCAAGTTGGAAAGTAAATATTTTCACATGTATTTATCATGGAGCAGTGAATTCCAAATACTTTATTTTTTTGAGACAAGAGTCTTGCTCTATTGCCCAGGCTGAAGCGCAGGGGCACCATCTTGGCTCACTGCAACATCTTTCTCCCCAGTTTAAGCAATTCTCCTGCCTCAGCCTCCTGAGTAGCTGGGACTAAGCCACCACGTCTGGCTAATTTTCTTATTTTTAGTAGAGATGGGGTTTCACCATGTTGGCCAGGCTGGTCTCAAACTCCTGACCTCAAGTGATCCACCTGCCTCAGCTTCCCAGTGTTGGGATTACAGGCATGAGCCAAATACTTTTAAGAAACAGAATCCACTTTTCAAGTTAAATCTTAAATGGAAGCTCAATACATAAAAAACAAGTAAAAGATATTTTTAGAACTTCCAACTTTCTCTACCTTTCCTAAATCTCTTGAAGCTCTAAAGTTTAAAAACCATTTTTTTGAGATACGCAACATCCCTCACTGGGATAAGTTACCATGGCTCTAAAAACAAAATTAAAAACTATTACTTCATTTGACATTCAAAATGATAGCTACATTTTGAGTGTTTTCAGCTTTTACCCAATTTCTAAAATGTGCTTAGTGGTCAATGTCATAATCACTGAATGACTAGTTAAATTATACTTACCTCGTTTTCTTCTTCTCTATTTCCATTCAGCCAAGAAAACATGCAAAAGAATAAAAAGAAATCATAAATACTTAAAAACGATTGAAATAACAGTTATTTGTATTAAACCTTACGATACCTACTACCTACAGGTATAATCTATATGGATTGTCCATTCCTTCAGACTCAGTTACATTTAGTTTAACACATATTTACTCAAGATAGTGCCACATACTATGCTAAGTCCTGGAGACCAAATTTGAATAAAGCCAGCATCCCTGCCCTCAAAAAGTTCAGCTTCCTGTAAGTTACAAAAAAGAAATTTGTAACAAAAGTAATTCCAACATAATGGAGTAAATATAAGAATAGAAATATGTATAGTGAGGCAGCAAAGAGGATGATATGCAACTCAGTTCAGTGGGAAAATAGGAATGCAAACAATTTTTCCTGCCCAGGTGTGGTGGCTCACATCTGTAATCCCAGCACTTCAGGAGGCTGAGGCCAGCTGACGGCTTGAGCCCAGGAGATTGAGACCAGACTGGGCAATATGGTGAAACCCCGTCTCTATAAAAAATACAAAAAAATAGCCAGGTATGGTGGCGTGCACTTGTAGTCCTAGCTACCTGGGAGGCTGAGGTGGGAGGATCACCTGACCCCAGGAAGTCGAGGCTGCAGGTAGCCATGATCACACCACTGCACTCCAGCTGTGGTGATGGTTGTCTTAAAAAAAAAAAAAAAAAGGCCGGGCGCAGTGGCTCAAGCCTGTAATCCCAGCACTTTGGGAGGCTCAGATGGGCGGATCTTGAGGTCAGGAGATCGAGACCATCCTGGCTAACACGGTGAAACCCCGTCTCTACTAAAAATACAAAAAACTAGCCGGGCGAGGTGGCGGGCGCCTGTAGTCCCAGCTACTCGGGAGGCTGAGGCAGGAGAATGGCGGGAACCCGGGAGGCGGAGCTTGCAGTGAGCTGAGATCCGGCCACTGCACTCCAGCCTGGGCGACAGAGACTCCGTCTCAAAAACAAAACAAAAAAAAATTCCTGAAGAGAGGATTCATTTTTGAAGAATACATTTGTGGGAAGATCCCAGGCAGAGTCAGAGATTAACACATAAAATAAGGCTGGGCATAGCGGCCCATGCTTGTAATCCCAACACTTTAAGAGGCTAAGTTGGGAGGATCACTTGAATTCAGGAGTTCGAGACCATCCTGGATAACATAGCAAAACCTCATCTCTCTTAAAAATAATTTTTAGGCCAGGTGCAGTGGCTCACGCCTGTAACCCCAGCACTGTGGGAGGCCAAGGCGGGCGGATCACCTGAGGTCAGGAGCTCAAGACCAGCCTAGCCAACATGGTGAAACCCCATCTCTACTAAAAACACAAAATTAGCCGAGCATGGTGGTGCGTGCCTGTAATCCCAGCTACTTGGGAGGCTGAGGTAGGAGAATCACTTGAACCCGGGAAGTGGAGGTTGCAGTGAGCCAAGGTCGTGCCATTGCACTCCAGTCTGGGCAACAAGAACAAAACTCTTTCTCAAAAGAAAATAAAAATAAACAAATAATTTTTAAAAGGAAGGCTAAGTTCGGAGGATTGCTTGAACCTGGGAGACAGAAATTGCATTGAGCCAAGATCATGCCACTGCACTCCAGTCTGAGCAACTGAGTGAAAACCCGTCACACACACAAACACACAAAATAACACAGAATAATATGTGTAAAGAATCTAGAAACAGTTCAGTATTACCTGACTATAAGGTGTAAGCAAGTCAACAATAAGATGGAGTAGGAGGCAGTGGTCAGGTTTCTCATGAGAAGAATCATATTTCATCTTATGGATCAATGCTTCTCAATCTCTTTTGGTATCTGTTCAACAGTCTCAAAAGCAAGACTATTCCACAGTACAGTGCATCTGCTCCATAACACATTGTGCAGCTCTCTGGGTTATGTTCTAACAAAGGTAACCACACTGACTAAGAGAAATCAAAAGCCACAAGTCTGGTGTACACTAGCACATCAAGGCATACTAAGGGACTGTCTACTTGGAGAAAAGGAAGCTACAAAAGGACATGACAGCGAGATTTGTATTTTCAGCTAGTCACTCATTGGGCTATGTGGCAAGACTGGAATACAACAATCTGTTTTCAGTGTTCCTGAAAGGAAACATACAAAACCCTTTTCCCCAAATGTAGGCCTAACTTCATCATAATTCATTCCATTCACCAGTGTCTGTGGTAGCCATACAAAACCAAGTAATGATCGGGGGGTGGGGGCAGTAAGCTGATAATACATGAATGAGATCTGAAGCAGTGCCAAAACTAACCATTTTTTTCTACTCCAAAACCACTAAAAACCTCATAAATGTTAGCACTACTGTACTTCATCAATTCTATGATATACATTTGCCCACAGGATGCATGCTATCAATGGTATCGCAGTTTTAACTGAAAAATTTTTTCACTTCTCAACGTTCATAAAATCATCATTTTCTTACAATCGATGGCATATTAGAACCTATGGTATGTTAGATTTAAATTAGTACCATTTGAAATTTTTTCAAGAAGACAGAAGGTACCAGATGTCCAACCACAGGCTTATCTGCATAGTAGGCACACATACAAAATGCTGGAAATACAAAGGTGACCAGAACACTTTCTTAAACTTCAGCAGTTCTATTTTGGACAGGCAGATGAAAAAAATAATCCTGACAAAATATGACAAAAATAGGCTCAGGTTATATTGTAAATTTGTGGAGTTGGGAGGGAAGGGAGCATAATGAAAGTCCATTTTAGAAATCAAAGAATTGTTTGACAGAAATGATAAGACGGGAGGGGGAGGTGTTTTAAAAAAAAAATGAAATGAAATGACATTTCCCAGAACTTGATAAAATAAAATGTTTATAATAAAAGAATATAAGCACAATCAGAAATTTGGAGGGAAATTTTCTCATCATTAAAAGCATTTAATGTTAATAGACAAAAATCAAATTACAAACACGCAAAAGTCCACAATCCAACTTTCCAGAGACAACTACTGTTAACACTTCAATCTACAGAGCTTTCTGCACTCGTTTGTGCATGCACTTGGGTGTGGTTTTTAAACAGAGATCATTGTTTTTCTTTTAAAAAACATATAAGCCATTCTGTATCTTGCTTCCCTCCCTCATCATAGAGCTAGTGAGCAGACAAGTTGTTTAGATGACAGAAAAATTATGGAATCACTAAATTTGAGGAAGTGATCTCAAGAGAAGGAGACACAGGCTGGGTGCAGTGGCTCAAGCCTATAATGCCAGCACTTTGGGAGGCTGAGGCGGGCGGATCACCTGAGGTTAGGAGTTCAAGACCAGCCTGTCCAACATGGTGAAACCCCATCTGTACAAAAATTAGCCAGGCATGATGGCAGGTGCCTGTAATCCCAGTTACTTGGGAGGCTGAGGCAGGAGAATCGCTTGAACCTGGGAGGCTGCAGTGAGATCACGCCACTGCACTCCAGCCCAGGCGAAGAGTGAGACTCTGCCTCAATAAAAAAAAAAAAAAAAAGAAAGAAAAAAAAAAAAAAAAAAAAAAAAAAAAAGAAAGAAAGAAAAGAAAAGAAAAATAGAGAAGGAGCTATAGATAAGTGAAGATATAGTTAAGTTTCAAAATAAAGCAAGCATACTCTTGGTCTCTACTTTTCTGACATAATTAGTTCCCCCAGAACTAATTTCTTTCCCCCGAAAGCCAGAAGAAGAGACAGGGTAAAAGACAAAGAAAATTCAAGTGTAGGTAACAGAAATGGAAGTAGACTGTAATCCTCAATGTTGCTGCCCAAAGTTGGATATTACTAATTTATAATTGAGCTTATTAGCATACTTATTCTATTTTTGTTGAAAGGATTAAGCCATCAGAGGCAACAACTAGTGAATTAATCCAGCAAGATGGGCGGGACAAGAGGGGTAGAAGGCAAGAAGTTGAGAGAACTGATTTCTCAAAAATATTAAAATGACTGACCTAAAGATCCCTAAATAATAGACAGGGAGTAAAAGCTGAAGGAAGTTGGTAAACTCAACAGGGTAGGGACAAGATACTGAGGGCTTCAAAGAGTGGATTTGGTAGAAATCAGGAAGAGAGGCAGAAGGGTCAATAAGGTGGAAGAACTGGAAATTATGGTCAGAGTATTATTTTAGAGTTGAAGGACATCATTTCCAGGAGAGTCTTCCTAGGTAGGAGACCTAGCTATGGCCAGGAAGAGTAGACTGCTGCAGCAATAAGAGGGCAGGACCTTTCTGAATAAATTAATATAACTGTGAGACCACAATTAACAGCAAGAATTGGCTACAAATGTTTTTAACATAAGAACACTTGTTTTGGTAAATAATATTAAGAGCAAAGAAGAGAGTTTTTGAAGAAAGGTTGATGAAACAAGGGTATGGAAACAAGAAGTTAAGAGTATTAAACCTCCTGTACTCCCTACCATAAAAAATAAGGAAGCACGTGAAAACAAGTATTTAACTCCACAGGATGAGATCATGCTAGAATAGCCTTATTTCTTCTTCTGAAAAACTACTACAAAGGAAAATAAAAAGGATGTTAGCCAGTTATCTGTCAAAAACATAGTAAAGTGGGCAAATCTGCAGCTTGCTGATGGAATTATATTTAAAGAATTCATATCAACATGAAGATAAATCTCTATTAGGTCAC
>NW_012114932.1:5365712-5366428 GCF_000951035.1 Colobus angolensis palliatus | reverse complement strand
TTCACCATGTTGGCCGGGATGGTCTCGATCTCTTGACCTTGTGATCCACCCGCCTGAGCCACCCACAGTGCTGGAATTACAGGTGTGAGCCACTGTGCCCAGTCTTCCTAGTGGAAGACTAGGATCCCTAATATGAGGGTTGGCTGTTTATTTTTTATTTATAAATATTTTATGTAACGTCCATTTCCTCCCACTAGAATACAAGCTTCTTTAGGACAGAGATTTGGTTTTATCTTGTTTACAGCTGCATTTAACTGCCAAAAATACTACTTAGAAGATAGGAAACACTCAATAAACATTTGACATTATTATCACTTTTTTTTTTTCTGAGACAGAGTCTTGCTGTCGCCCAGGCTGGAGTGCAATAGTGCGATCTTGGCTCACTGCAACCTCTGCCTTCCAGGTTCAAGCAATTCTCCTGCCTCAGCCTCCCAAGTAGTTGAGAGTACAGGCACCCACCACCACACCCGGCTACTTTTTTTTATTTTATTTTTTAGTAGAGATGGGGTTTTGCCATGTTGGCCAGGCTGGTCTCAAACTCCTGACCTCAGGTGATCCGCCTGCCTCGGTCTCCCAAAGTACTGGGATTACAGTATCATCACTTTCTTTTTTTGAAACCAAGTCTCACTCTGTCACCCAGGCTGGAGTACAGTGGCGCGATCTCAGCTCACTGCAACCTCCACCTCCTGGGTTCAAGCGAATCTCCTGCCTCAGCC
>NW_012114932.1:5362947-5365477 GCF_000951035.1 Colobus angolensis palliatus | reverse complement strand
AGCTCACCACAACCTCCACCTCCCAGGTTCAAGTGATTCTCCTGCCTCAGCCTCCTGAGTAGCTGGGATTACAGGCATGTACCATCAAGCCTGGATAATTTTGTATTTTTAGGAGAGATGGGGTTTCTCCATGTTAGTCAGGCTGGTCTTGAACTCCCAAACTCGGGTGATTCGCCCGCCTTGGCCTCCCAAAGTGCTGGGATTACAGGCGTGAGCCACTGCGCCCAGGCAAGCCTGGCTAATTTTTGTATTTTTAGTAGAGACAGGGTTTCACCATGTTGGCCAAGCTGTTCTCAAGTGATCTGCCCACCCCGGCCTCCCAAAGTGCTGGGATTATCATTTTCCTACCTAGTTAAGCTGCTTTTACAGTACTCCCCAGAAGGAATCTCAATAGCGATGGTGGTCTCTTTTAAGTTCAAATCTAGATCGTCTTGTTCAAAATCTTTCTTTCTTTCTTTTTTTGACAGGGTCTTGCTCTGTTACCCACTGCCACCCAGAGTCTAGGCTGGAGTGCAGTGGCACAATCATAGCTCACTGCAGCCTCGAACTCCTGAGTTCAAGCAATCCTCCCACCCAAGTCTCCTCAGTTGGCTACTTTTTTACCTTTTTATGGAGACAGGGACTCCCTTATCTTGCAAAAGCTATCAAATTATTTTTCGTATTGCTGTTGTTTCACTATCTTCCTCCCTCTCAGCCTCCACACCACATACATACCACATCACCCCCATATCTACCTTAATTCACTCAGGGACCACTAATGCCTTTCCTTCCTTTGACAATTATCTGAATGTCTACTAGGTACTCAGCATTATTATGCCTTTTCCTATCCTTTTCTTACCTTTCCAGATATTACTACTAAACTCCTCAACTCCTACAGCATATACTTTACAATCTAACAATCACATACAGCCTTGACTTGCATTTATTGTTCTTGTCTCCCCATATAGAGTTTAAATTTCAAAGAAACAATGGCAACATCTTGTCCTTATTATATAATGTCCCCTGGGCCTAACATTCCCGTTCCTATGATATGTTTCTTTTTGAATCAAAGAAACTCCTTAACAACAGTACTAGTTTTCAGCTTCCTCACTTCAAGCAATTTTTTTTTTTTTTTTTGAGACAGAGTCTCGCTCTGTTGCCCAGGCTGGAGTGCAGTGGCACAATCTCAGCTCACTGCAAGCTCCACCTTGCAGTGCAGGTTCACTCAATTCTGCCTCAGTAGCTGGGACTACAGGTGCCTGCCACCACGCCCGGCTAATTTTTTGTATTTTTAGTAGAGACAGGGTTTCACCATGTTAGCCAGATGGTCTCAATCTCCTGACCTCGTGATCTGCCCGCCTTGGCCTCCCAAAGTGTTGGGATTATAGGCATGAGCCACCGCACCCGGCCTTTTCAAGCAATTCTTAAAGGAAAAGAGGTAAACATCTCAAAACTGACATGTAGAAAAAGCAAAATATATAGGCCATAAAAATTTACGAAATTTGCTGCATTCTCATCTAAGAACAAGGACACATGAAGACAAGTGAATTATAAAAAAACACTGATGACAAATATATGTTATTTATGTGGTCAATAAAGCTACACTGCTTTACCAAAGACACTGAAAATTCAGGTAAAGCACTTTAGGATAAGTATGCTAACCTGAACTAGCGTGAGTAGACTTGATATACAAGCACTCCTTCTCACTTGTTTAAGTCCACATCTTCAACTAGTATAGTATCTCAAACATACAGAGAATCCTACTGATCGATGTATACCAACTAAATCTAGAAAAAAATAACCTGACCATACTTATCAACTATTCTTACACCCCCAAAATAGCTGAAACTTTATTTTAACGTGGAATTACTACACAAGTGAGTAAAGCTAACTTATTTTCTTTAAATAAAGTCACTTCTAACAAGAAGTGACTGTTAACAAAGCTAATCTCAAATGTGTCACCACAGAATTCCAATCAGTGAGGAAAGGTTAAGACAATAATCCCAAATGTTAACAACTGTATTTATGCCTGAAATGTTTCTCTACTTGTCTGCCAAACAGATACACTATGTAAAGTGTATTGTATTCACCTGTTAAAGCAATCTGCTTTTTCCAAAACCCATAAATTGGAACTACGACAGGTGACCTAATCTGAACATTTTAGAGCCCAGTGTTGAAGACTACTGTATTCAATTGAATTCGTAATTTTATTCATTACTCTGAGTTAATCTTTTAAATTATCCACTTGTTTTCCTCATTAGCAAAAAGTGGAGAGGAAAACTCCCAATACCAAATAAGCCTCAAAAAACAAATATGAATAAATGCTGAAATTCATCTTTAGTACAAGCCAATGAATCACACAGAAAGAGTTGACTGGCTGGGTGCAGTGATTCACGCCTGTAATCCCAGCACTTTGGGAGGCTGAGGCGGGTGGATCACTTGAGGTCAGGAGTTCAAGACCAGCCTGGCCAACATGGTGAAACCCTGTCTCTACTAAAAATATAAAAATTAGCTAGGTGTGGCGGCAGTCACCTGCAATCTCAGTTACTTG
>NW_012114932.1:5353029-5358957 GCF_000951035.1 Colobus angolensis palliatus | reverse complement strand
TTAGCCAGGATAGTCTCGATCTCCTGACCTCGTGATCCACCCGTCTCGGCCTCCCAAAGTGCTGGGATTACAGGCTTGAGCCACTGCGCCCGGCTAAAACAAACTTTTATCAGAACTTTATCCATTTGTTTTATATCTCAAATGTCAAGTTACATTACACCAAAACTTTTTTTTTTTCCCTGAGACAGAGTCTTTCTGTCGCCCAGGCCGGAGTGCAGTCGCGCGATCTCAGCTTACTGCAAAGCTCTGCCTCCCAGGTTCACGCTATTCTCCTGCCTCAGCCTCCCGAGTAGCTGGGACTACAGGTACCCGCCACCACACCCAGCTAATTTTTTGTACTTTTAGTAGAGACGGGTTTTCACTGTGTTAGCCAGGATGGTCTCAATCTCCTGACTTCGTGATTTGCCACCTCGACCTCCCAAAGTGCTGGGATTACAGGCATGAGCTACTGAGCCGAGCCACATTACACCAGAACTTAAGAAAATGCAGTTGTCCCACAGTTCTAGCTGTCAAGTTTCTAGCCACTTAATCAGAGACAAAAGTTAAGTGCTATAAACAGCTCACTTGAGAAGGCCAAATCTTATGCTCTATGACAAAGAACTACTCCAAGCTGACAAAGCAAATGTACACCTCACAGAAACAACACGGCAAAATATCAGAAGCCAGGTGCAGTGACTCACACGTGTAACCCAACATTTTGGGAGGCCAAGGCAGGAGGATCACTTGAGCCCAGGAGTTCGAGACCAGCCTGGGCAACACTGTGAGACCCTGTCTCTAAAAAAATTGTAAAAATAAATAAGTCCGGCCGGGCACGGTGGCTCACGCCTGTAATCCCAGAGGATCCTTCCTCCTTTGGGAGGCCAAGGCAGGCAAATCACGAGGTCAAGAGATAGAGACCATCCTGGCCAACATGGTGAAACCCCAACTCTACTAAAAATACAAAAATTAGCTAGGCTTGGTGGCGCATGCCTATGGTCCCAGTCTCAGCTACTCAGGAGACTGAGGCAGGAGAATCGCTTGAACCAGGGAGTCGGAGGTTGCAGTGAGACAAAATCACACCACTGCACTCCAGCCTGGTGACAGAGCGAGACCCCATCTCAAAAAAATAAATAAAAAATAAATAAGTCCAGAAAAAGAAGTAAGGCCAGGCACGGTGGCTCACACCTGTAATCCCAGCACCTTGGGAGGTCAGGGTGGGTGGACCACTTGAGGCCAGTAGTTCATGCCAACATGGTTAAAACCCCATCTCTACTAAAAATACTAAAATTAGCTGGGCACACACCTGTAATCCCAGCTACTCAGGAGGCTGAGGTACAAGAATCGCTTGAACCCAGGAGGCAGAAGCTGCAGTGAGCTGAGATCACACCAGTGCACTCCAGCCTGGGCGACAAGTGAGACTTTGTCTCAAAAAAATCAATCAATCAATCAATCAAACAATAAATAAATATTTTAAAAATAACAGAATTTGGCTTGGAATTAAATAGTAGACACTATCATATCCAAAAGTCAAAGCAGGCAGCTGGTTTTCATGCCTACATCTACAGAGGTGAGAACACTGAAATATCAAAACTGACAATGTGCAAACATCTTAACTAGAATGATGAAAAAAAACTACAGGTTGAGTAACCCTTATTGAAAACAGGTGGGAAAGTATGTCAAACTTTTTCAGATTCTGGAATATCTGCATATACACGAGGTATCTTGGGGCCAGGTATCTTGGACCCAAGTCTACACACCAAACTTGTTTATGTTTCATATACCCCTTACACACATGGCCTGCAGGTAATTTTATACAATATTTTAAAATAATTTTGGGACATGGAATTAAACTGTGTTGTATGCCTGTGTTTTGTTTTTGTTTTTAAGAGACGGGGTCTTGCTTTGTTGTCCAGGCTGGAGCAAGTACAGTAGTATAATCCCAGCTCACTGCAGCCTTGAACTCCTGGACTCAAATGATCCTCCTACCTCAGGCTCCTAAAGACCTGGGACTACAAGTGCATGCCACCATGCCTGGCTTGGCTGTGTTTTGACTGCAGCCCCTCACATGAGTTCATGTGTAAAATTTCCCACTGTGGTATCATGTCAGCATTAAAAGTTTCAACTTTTGGAGCATTTCAGATATCACATTTTTGGATTCAGCTGAGGCCTGTAGACAGTTTAAGAACTATATAACCTAAAAGGAACTATGCAGCTGAACAGGTGTGGTGGCTTATGCCTGTAGTCTCAGCACTTTGGGAAGCCCCAACAGGAGGACCACTTAAGGCCAAGAATTTGAGACTGGCCTGGACAACACAGCGAGGCTCTGTCTCTACAAAAAATAAAAAATTAGCTGGGTACAGTGGCTCACATCTATAGTCCCAGATACTCAAGAGGCTGAGGCAGGAGGATCAGTTGAGCCCAGGAGTCCAAGGCTGCAGTGAGCTATGACGGTGTCACTGCACTTTAGCCTGGGTAACAGAGCAAGACCGTGTCTCAAAAAAAAAAAAAAAAGCTATACAGCCTAAATTGTCTGCTATGGTCTTTCTAGTGCCTCTGTCCAGAAGGCATGTGCCACTTGCTCTTCTCTCCCATCCTGTACTCTCAAAATATCAGCTGGAGAGGTACCACAGTACAATATACAAGAGCAAAAGCTCTTATATTCAGTCAACCTGAATTTGAATACTGACTCCAAAATTTTTTAACTTAAGTTACTAAAAGAAATGGAGGCCAAAGAAGCTAGCTGTAAAACTGAAATAGTACTATATTTACTTTAAAAAGAGAATGAATGTCTATTTAAAATCCTTCATATAGGGTATGGTGGCTCACGCCTGTAATCCCCACACTTTGGGAGGCCGAGGCAGGTGGATCACCTGAGGTCAGGAGTTCGAGACCAGCCTGGCCAACATGGTGAAACCCTGTCTCTACTAAAAATATAAAAATTAGCTAGGTGTGGCGGCAGTCACCTGCAATCTCAGTTACTTGGGAGGCTGAGGCATGAGAATTACTTGAACACCAGTGGGGTGGAGGTTGCAGTGAGCTGAGATCATGCCATTGCACTCCAGCCTGGGTGACAGAGTGAGACTCTGTCTCAAAAATAAATAAATAAAAATTAAAAATTCTAAGTATCGAATACAAAGAAAGATATGAAATAGGTTTCTGAGGGAGATGGCCTATTATAATTAGACTGTAGACTATAACTGTAAACTCACTTGGTTAATATTGTTTTTTGTGAGACAGGGTCTCACTGCCCTCACCCAGGTTGGAGTGCAGTGGCATGATCTTGGTTCACTGCAACCTCACACCCCCGACCCCTGTCCCATTCAAGTGATCCTCCCACCTCAGCCTCTCGAGTGGCTAGGATTGTAGGCACACACCACCATTCCTGACTAATTTTTGAATTTTTAGTAGTAACAGGGTTTCACCATGTTGCCCAGGATGGTCTCAAACTCCTGGGCTCAAGCAATCTGCCTGCCTCAGCCTCCCAAAGTGCTGGGATTACAAGTGTGAGCCACCACACTTGGCTGGTTAATGTTTAAACTGTACCTATTCTGTATTTTATCAGACTAAGTACTTATGTCAGCCTTCCTGTACTACTCTTGCTTAACCACATTAAATGAGAATACAAAAACAGCTCTTTCAAGTTACAGCCTTTCATGCAAATCAGCTCTGAAAAACCTACCTTCTAAATAAAAACACAAAAATAAAACCTGCGATGTGATTAAATGGAAAGACAGCATAAAGACAAGATCTATTTTTATACATATTTCAGATTTCTTTCCATCATAAATAACTGCTTACTTTCATGTTAATATTAAAAATGCTTCTGAAAATAATTTTATTATTTCATGTTTCACAAGTAAGTTTTCTTTAGTTATAAAGAAAAAAGAAAAAATATACATGGGTTGCTTTCTATTTTAGTAACATAGCAAGTATAACAATACAAAAAGTTTCTAGCGTAAGTTACCACCCAACCAAAATCAAAACACATTAAAAAACAATTAATTCAGTACTCTTATGGAACAAAAGTTTAAATGCAATAAAAATAGCCATCTTTTATTTCCTAGTTTTGGTAAAGAGTTTAAGCATTTTTTTTTTAATTGCAATTAATGTTTGAGGTATAGAAGGAAAAAGTTTCAAGTCAACTAACACAACTACAAGTAGGGTAAAAGCTATACATACCTTAAAAAAAAAAAACACTTGAAACACATATTCTTACAAGGCAAAGCCAAATGCTAATGTAGGATGATTGTGAATTACAATGCACTGAATGTACCACTATCCATTTCATACAGAAAAAGGTTAAAATAAACTGCAGAAGGCTATCTGTGTGCTAGTAAAAGGTTTCAACAGTGACTGAATAACCCTGGTACATCCATTCACTGTGGTAGTTAGTATGCAGCTTCAAAAAGTTCTAATTACAAACTTTGATCTAAAAGATCATAATAATGGGCTGGACGTGGTAGCTCCCCTGTCTGTAATCCCAGCACTTTGGGAGGCTGAGGCAGTAGGGTTGTTTGAGGCTAGGAGTTCGAGACCATCCTGAGCAACATAGTGAGACCTCGCGTCTACAAAAAATAAGCAAAATTAGCCAGGTGTGATGGTGTGCACCTGTAGTCGCAGCTACTTGGGAGGCTGAGGAGAGAGGACTGCTTGAGCCCCAGAGGGCAAGGGTGTAGTGAGATGACATGGTGCCACTGCACTCCAGCCTGGGTGACAGAGCAAGAACCTAACTCTAAGTTAATTAATTAATTAATTAAAATAAAAGGTCATAATGAAAATCTCTGTATACTGCTCCAGAATGTACTGTTACGGAAAAACACCAAATTTAGTATGCTACTTTGTGGTGGGGGGGGAGGTGAATACTATATATACATTGCCTTTTTTTTTGAGACAGAGTTTTGCTCTTGTTGGCCAGGCTGGAGTGCAATGGCGCAAACTCGCTCTATGCAACCTCCGCCTCTGGGGTTCAAGCAATTCTCCTGCCTCAGCCTTCTGAGTAACTGGGATTACAGGCGCCCACCACCACCACGCCCAGCTGATTTTTTTGTATTTTTAGCAGAGACGGGGTTTCACCATGTTGGCCAGGCTGGTCTTGAACTCCTGACCTCAGCTGATCTGCCCCACCTCAGTCTCCCAAAGTGCTGGGATTACACGCATGAGTCACTGTGCCTGGCTCATTGGCTTATATTTTCAAAATGGAAAAATAAAAGTTGGGGCTGGGCATGGTGGGTCACACCTGTAATCCCAGCACTTTGGGAGGCTGATGCAGGAGGATCACTTGAGCCCAGGAGCTCAAGACTAGTCCGGGCAACATAGTGAGGGCCTATTTCTACAAAAAATTTAAAAATTAGCCAGGTTTGGTGGTGCAATCCTATAGTCCCAGGTACTCAGCAGGATGAGGTAGGACCGCTGCTTGAGCCCAGGATGTCAAGGATGCAGTGAGCTAAGATCTCACCACTGCATTCCACCCTGAGCAACAGAGCAAGACCCTATCTCAAAAAACAAATAAAAAAAACTTTATTGGGGAAAAAAACCTTAAGAAAAGTAGATATAAAATTGTTCTGTATTCAAGAAGGAGAGAAATACTAATATTCCAAATACTTAAATCCACTTTCCACCTATCTGTAATCTTTTAGGATAAGGCACTACAGTGCTAAATTTTCATTTCCTGCAAAAAGTATCTTTTGTGCTCTTAAGGTAAACAGAAAAATAAGAGTATTTTTGAACATCATTTTGCAGATTAGAATTGCTATCTGGCCTACTGATCTTTTTAATTTCTGTAAATTGCTCATTATTAAATACTAACAGTATATAACTGTATATTCATATAATAAAGCTAGTTGATCTATAAAACAATTTTTTTTTTTTTTGGGGGGACGGAGTCTCGCTCTGTGGCCCAGGCTGGAGTGCAGTGGCTGGATCTCAGCTCACTACAAGCTCTGCCTCCCG
>NW_012114932.1:5344565-5349374 GCF_000951035.1 Colobus angolensis palliatus | reverse complement strand
TTTTTGAGACACAGTCTCACCCTGTCACCCAGGATGGAGTGCAGTGACGTGATCTCGGCCCACTACAACCTCTGCCTCTTCGGTTCAAACGATTCTCCTGCCTCAGCCTCCCAACTAGCTGGGACTACAGGTATGCGCCACCATGCCCGTCTAATTGTTGTATTTTTAGTAGAGACAGGGTTTCACCAGGCTGGTCTCAAACTCCTGACGTCAGGTGATCCACCTGCCTCAGCCTCCCAAAATGCTGAGATTACAGATGTGAGCCACTGTGCCCCGCCAGCATGTCATTTTTTAAGATTTTTTTCTTTCAGCTCCTACACTTTCCGCACTCTCGTTCATAAAGGTATGCTTAGAACCCTCTTACAAAATTAAAGTATTATACTCACTGGTGGGCTAAAAGTATATTTTAGTAAACCTAGGCTTCAACTATAACATAACCAACCTGAAACTTGTTTTTTTGGTTGTGTTTTTTGTTGCTTTTGTTGTTGTTGATAAAGCATCTCGCTCTGTCACCCAGGCTGGATTGCAGTGGCGCGATCTAGGCTCATTGCAACCTCTGCCTCCTGGGTTCAAACAATTCTCCTGCTTCAGCCTCCCAAGTAGCTGGGATTACAGGCACCCACAACCACGCCTGGCTAATTTTTGTATTTCGCCAGGTTGCCCAGGCTGGTCCCGAACTCCTGACCTCAGGTGATCCGCCCACCTCAGCCTTCCAAAGTGCTGGAATTACAGGCATGAGCCACAGTGCCTGGCTCTGAAACTTTATTGAAACAGAACAATGTTACTCCCCTCAAACTTTCTTGTAATGAAGACAAAAGATACAAAAACTAACAGGGAAATTTCAAAGTACAATCTGTGTTCAAGTGTTCTCCAATTTTTTATACCTTCTACCTCTATACTATTCTAAAATGAGCACTGGTTTTTAAATGAACTTCAAATAAATGCACATTTCTGAATCAGACAATCATTAATTAGGATCTTAAATTAATGATGTTTGACTTAGAACTGAGGTTAGAATAATAAAAACCCCATTTTCCAGTAGGAAAAACTTTATAGACATCCAATCAACTTACATACAAATTTCTTTTTTAAAAGTGGCCATGGGCCAGGCACGGTGGCTCACACCTGTAATCCCAGCACTTTGGGAGGCCAAGGCAGGCAGATCACCTGAAGTCAGGAGCTCAAGATCAGCCTGGCCAACATGGTGAAACCTCATCTCTACTAAAAATACAAAAAAATTAGCTGGGCATGGTGGTGGGGGCCTGTAATGCCAGCTACTCGGGAGGCTGAGGCAGGAAAATCGCTTGAACCCGGGAGGCAGAGGATGCAGTGAGCCAAGATCATACCATTGCACTCCAGCCTGGACAACAAGAGTAAAACTCTGTCTCAAAAAATAAAAATAAAAATAATAAAAGGGGCCATGATTGTATTATTCTCTCCTGTTAATCCATGTCTACTTTAATTTCCCTAATATTAGCTAAGAGGAAGAATATCCTTTTATGCTCCCACAAATATGTTCATTATTGCTACCTATGAACTCTGTTCCTCTGTCCAAAAACCATGAGTTAAAGTCCTAAGAGTACCCCTGAACTTAGACTTTCCCATCACCTGGACACAGTATGCAGCGATAAAAGAAAACAAAAGTGGCATGAGCAGTAATGCTTTCTCGTGTATGCATGACATGAGGAAAGCATTAAAAAAAAAAAAAATCCCTCTTAACAAAAGGCAACTTACCTATGTATATATTTCTCTTTCTCTCCCTTAATATAGGGAATAATGGTGAATGAAAGCTTGAGTTTCATATGGGATTAAGCTCATTTCCAATGAAGATTTCAGACTACTTAAGGCACCTGGACAGACAATCAGGCAGATCTGGATGGTCCCCGTATCCAGCTTACCTTCTGCTGGATGATATTCACACCAGTAATCCTCCAGTATATACATTTGCAAAATCAGAGAAAGAACCAACCCAAATACGGAATCACCTGCACCCTCCAAATTGAACAATTATAAGCACATCAAGGTAAATTGTGAAGACCTTTAGGAAAACAAGTAACTCAATACAGAAATCCAGTTGTTTATGAACGGCAGCTATTCTAAATGTTATTCTTTAACATCATTAGAAAGTTAGTTTTGGACAAATTGGTAAATGAATATTACCCAAGTTCTGATATGCCACTAAACTAGCTAGTAAGCACTATCTGTATGTACTTCTTCGCACTTCCTTTTCTTCCCTTTATAAAATTAGAGGCACCCCCCTGCCCTTTTAAAATCACAGCCATGAGAAGTCACAATGAGCAAGCTAAAGGGGAAAAAAAAAGTTGGGAGCCACAAAGATGAGGAATTATTAGATATAGTAAAAGGATTCCCTACACTAGACACCTCTTATAGCACTCAGCAATTTACATTGGGTAAAAAATGAAGGGGAAATCGGCATAGGGTTAATCCTCTCTCTGTATCCTCCCCCATAATGTGGCCCTAGAACATCCTCTACCATCTGCCTACTACTCCATTTTTGCCTAAGTCCTACTCTTCAAGGCTAAGTTCAGGTATTCTTCTGGGCTGCCCTCCCTGATTGCCCGCCTGATCCCCATCCCAGTCTAAGTCAGGTATCCGTGCCATAGCACATTGTGCTTACTTCTGTATCTTTATCACAAGTCTGGCATTCAACAAATGTTAGCTGAATAAACTGTCAAGAGTTCAAGAGTTCTATCTCAGCTAGTTGTTCTCAACATTAGGTTAAAAGGCTCGATATAACGAAAAGAGTTTAAATATAACATTTTTAATTGCTTCATACAGTTAGAAACTGACAGACTTAGAAAACTGAATTTTTTTGTATGCTAGGTATAAAAAGTATCAGCTGCCCTAGAGAAGAACAAAACCCTCTATTTTTAGAGTACCAAGTTTTCTATCATTTTTCAGTCTTTTGGTATATCCAAAAATATCTTTTTTTTTTTGAGACGGAGTCTCGCTCTGTCACCAGGCTGGAGCGCAGTGGCGCAATCTTGACTCACTTCAACCTCCGCCTCCTGGGTTCAAGCAATTCCCCTGCCTCAGTCTCCTGAGTAGCTGGGACTCCAGGCACCCGCCACCATGCCCAGCTAATTTTAATTTTTGTATTTTAGTAGAGATGGGGTTTCACCATGTTGGCCAGGATGGTCTCGATCTCCTGACCTCATGATTCACCCACCTCGGCCTTCCAAAGTGCTGGGATTACAGGAATGAACCACCGTGCCCAACCTCAAAAATATCCTTTGATTTACCACTGCATCTGAGGTTCCGCACTTCCTTTTTGCCCGTAATATTTTGCCCATAATATTTATAAAGAGATAAATGAGATAACTGATCTGAGAAATTTGGAGAGAAAATCAACAGAACAAGGGTAAAGTGCAGTTTACCCTCAGTTTAAGGATTACCCATCCTGGAAAAATACACAAGTACAAAACAACTGAAAAGGTTGGGAGAAAAAAGTGGTCTAGTATACCAACAGAAGAAGCATAAAAAGTGCTATGAGCACCAAGTCACTGCCATTAGCCCAACACGTGCCACTCAATTCCCTGACCTCTGTCCTAATCTTCTAGTTATTTAAGAATGTCTGGTAATAGGCTGGGCATGGTGTCTCACGCCTGTAATCCCAGCACTTTGGGAGGCTGAGGTAGGGAGATTGCTTGAGCCCAGGAGTTCGAGACCCTGTCGCTACAAAAAATAAATAATAAAATTAGGCATAGTGGGAGGATTTCTTGAGCCTGGGAGGTTGAGGCTGCAGTAAGCCATGATCGTGCCACTCCACTTCAGCCTGGGTGACAGAGAAAGACCCTATCTTTAAAAAAAAAAGAAAAAGAAAAAAGAAAAGAATGTCTTATAATAGAGGTCAGCAATTATTAACAATACTGCTGGTAATCAAATTAGAATAATGATCGTTATAAAGAATCAGGCCAATTCAAACACTTACTAAGCATGCACTACCATGTACCCAACTACTAGTTACTAGGATTCCTCCATTAAAAGAAGAACATATTCTATAATATATTCATCATGGTCCTTGAATTTTCTGATACATGAATCTACAAAATCCCTTAGGTCCTAGCAACAAAACCAAACAGGTCTAATGAGAATAGATGAATGCTAAGATAGCCAGGCTTCAATGAAATGTTAGCCTTTCTTGATACTTTGTATTAATAATCAACTAAAGCATCTTAAAAATTACAGAATTATGGTGGCAGGTGCCTGTAGTCCCAGCTACTCAGGAGGCTGAGGCAGGAGAATGGCGTGTACCCGGGAGGGGGAGCAGCTTGCAGTGAGCCGAGATTTCGCCACTGCACTCCAGCCTGGGCGACAGAGCAAGACTCCGTCTCTAAAAAAAAAAAAATTACAGAATTATAAAATACATATATAAAAACATATCTTTTAAAAACTTACATGTAAAAATAGCTCTGATGAAAATAAAAATGCTTAAGCAGTCAGTACATTTCAAAAAAGCACACAGCTAACAAAAAAATTGTGCAGCACACATATGCACAACCGGAAAAAAAGTCCTATCACAGATTCTAACTCCTGCTCCCAATTTCATATCCTGACACCATCACGATCTTCTCTAGTAAGAGTATGCTGTGCACAGTGGCTCCTGTCTGTAATCCCAGCATTTGGGGAGGCCAAGGCGGGTGGATCACCTGAGATCGGGAGTTCGAGACCAGCCTGGCCAACATAGTGAAACTCCACTCTACTAAAATACAAAAATTAGCCAGGCGTGGTGGCAGCTGCCTGTAATCCCAGCTACTCGGGAGGCTGAGGCAGGAGAATTGCTTGAAC
>NW_012114932.1:5341566-5343835 GCF_000951035.1 Colobus angolensis palliatus | reverse complement strand
AGGTAGTCAAAGAAAGAAGAGCACCAAGTATTTCTTGGGAATCTCATTATCTCCCTAATTTGTATGAGCAATACTATAATTGGGGGAACACTCTTTTTATATTCAATCACTACTGTTTCGATGTGTTCAAGGTGTTTGTATCAGCTAGTAACACTACTTCCTTACACAAACTGCTAGGTTAATCTGCCAAAAAGTATACTATACTTTTCATAATTGTGACAACTGGTTTCCTGAATAATTGTACGACAACGAAAGTTGTTTTGTTTTTGTTCTTTAATAGAAATGGTAAGCTTAAGCTTGAAAATACACCTCTTACGGTTACCTTAAGGCAAACTTGAAGAGATTTTCACTGATTTCTAAAATGTTGTATTGTACCTCAAAGAAATTTGCCTTTACTACAGATAATTCTTAACTACATTTTCAGCACAGAAGCAGTACCATAAAATGTGTAGCTTATGTTTTAGAGTTGATACTCCGATGAAGTATTGATAAATTAATGGAAGAGTTGTATTTTTAACCAGGCAATTTTTAACCAGTCGTATTTTTAACCAGGTCTGTGTGTGCTCAAGGCCAGCATAAATGGATTTCTATAGAAAGGGTTTTTACAGTCATTTCACATAATTTATGAAAAACAGTATTTGCTCCACTTTACATTCACACAAAATTCATAAAAAATTTAAACGTTAAACCTAGCATCTTCTGCTTCCTCAAATAGAGTATGTAATTAATAACTATTCATCATGAGGCCAAATATCAGACAAAAGGCTCAAAACACAAGATAGACCACAGATTCACAAAGAGCCTCACCATGAAGCAAATACTGTTGATTACTATAGAGTCCTCCCCAAAGAGAGGGTCCAACCACACTTGGCAGGGAAGTGGGCCACAGGAAGAACTACAATTGGAAACCACCACTTGCTCTAGGTTCTTGCAAGCCCAGAGCAGTGCTCCCAGTAAGCAGACCTCCCAGAAGCCTGCCAACACAATTGCAGTCTTATCAACACCCACATCATCCCAAGGATATTTTCACTTGCAAGATGTTAGCATTTGACAGAAAAAGCATTCTAAAATAAAAAGCAACTATGGGAATTCAGACCAATCTTAAACCTCCATTGAAATGACAATATGTTTGCTCAGCTGGAAAAGAGACTAAAGTAACCATTAGCTGGACCAAAAACACAAAAAACAGGCATGGGGGCTCATGCTTGTAATCCCAGCACTTTGGAAAGCTGAGGCAGGAGGATCACTTGAGACCAAGAGTTCAAGACCAGCCTGGGCAGTGAAGTGAGAGCCAGTGAAGTATCTAATTTTTAAAATTAAAAAATTAAAAAATTAAAAGACTACCAAATTAAACAAAGTAAATTTACACAAATTCCAAAGCTGAGACTCAAATACATTTTATTACACAATTTTTATTAACCAAAAATTACACAATTAACCAAAAATCATACAAGGTAATTGCTTCTCATTTGAATGAGAGTAGACTTTCAAATACTATATAAGTCCAACTATGGAAAACAACAACAACAACAACAAATCTATCAAATTTTGTCTTAGCTCTGTTGGGCAGCCTCAAACCAACCATTTTCAAGAGACTCCCTACATAAGGCCAGGCACAGGGTGCCCAGCACTGTAATTCCAGTGCTTTGGGAGGCCGAAGTGGGAGGATTCCTTGAGGCCAGGAGTTTGAGACCAGCTTGGGCAACATAGTGAGACCCCCATCTCTACAAAAAAAATTTAAAAATTAGCTAAGTGTGATGGTACATGCCTGTTGTCCCAGCTACTTGGGAGGCTGAGGCAGGAGGATTGCTTGAGCCCAAGAGTTCAAGGCTACAGTGAGCTGCGATCATACCACTGTACTCCAGCCTAGGTGACAAGGGAGGCCCTGATCCAAAAAAGAAAAAAGAAAAAAAAGAGATCCCACTTAAATGCCTTCAGTTTTCTTTTTAAAAGAAACAAGTAACTAATCAAAATAAGGCAGGAATAAAAATGATCTGTTCAATCCATCAGTACCATATACAAATAGAAATAAGTATGAGATTTTTAAAAAAACTCTAAACAAAATCCCCCAAACACCATCATAACCAGAAAAACTCACTCTGAGGAGAAATACATTTGTAAAGAAACACTTTCCAGATAGCTCAATATGTCCTAACATAATAACCAGACATCTTAAGAAAATCAAACAACTGGCCGGGCGCGGTGGCTCAAGCCTGTAATCCCAGCACTTTGGGAGGCCGAGACGGGCGGATCACGAGGTCAGGAGATC
>NW_012114932.1:5337331-5339968 GCF_000951035.1 Colobus angolensis palliatus | reverse complement strand
TTTTTTGAGATGGAGTCTCACTCTGTCGCCCACGCTGGAGTGCAGTGGCGCAATATCAGCTCATTGCAAGCTCCACCTCCCAGATTCACGCCATTCTCCTGCCTCAGCCTCCTGAGGTGCTGGGACCACAGGCGCCCGCCACCAGGCCCGGCTAATGTTTTGTATATTTAGTAGAGACGGGGTCACCTTGTTAGCGAGGATGGTCTCGATCTCCTGACCTTGTGATCCACCTACCGCGGCTTCCCAAAGTACTGGGATTACGGGCATGAGTCACTGTGCCCAGGCTAATTACAACTTATTTTTATTCCTGTTCATTCTGCACATCCCAGCACAAGGCAAGAGGAATCTAGAAAACAATGGACAACCTACATTGAGCTTCATCTCCTATAATTCCTATTACATGTTATTTGTTTCAAGTCAGCACCCTCCTACATAATATTATTATATTCTGTAGTTGTTTCTCCTATACAGATAAGCTTTCTGTTACGTATTGCTTTGTTAACAGATTTTAATTACATAATATGTCTATCTTACCAACTTTATAAGTTTGTTGTAGGCAGAAGCAATCTGTCTTTCATATTTTATAGTGTTTGAGGCTGTAGGTACCAAGTGTTGAATGAATAACTACTTTGTTACTTCTGAAAACCTTACTTTTTGATTAATACTTTTCCTTTTTACCAATTCCTTTTTCTTTTCTTTCAGGCTCATCCATGGAATACCAATCCTTTTTCTTAGTGTTCACATTGGATTTTTCTGTTAAAAATAGATTGTTGGAGTTGGCTAACAAGTTGATGACTTCCAGTCAAGCACTGTCTTCTGTAAAGTCTCTTTTGTAAGCTCCTACAAGCAGCTATTTCACTGGACTTGAAATGACTGATTAAAAAGAACCACACACTGTAACTCGCAAGCATACAGGAATATTGGTATTAGGTTTTTTTTTCTCCAATATGTTAACCTTGTCTTCCCTACAATTTTCCTTTTTTTTGAGATGGAGTCTCACTCTCGCCCAGGCTGAAGTGCAGTGGCACGATCTCGGCTCACTGCAACCTCTGCTGCCAGGGTTCAAGTGATTCTCCTGCCTCAGCCTCCTGAGTAGCTGGGATTACAGGTGTGTGCCACCATACCCAGCTAATTTTTTGTGTCTTTAGTAGAGACGGGGTTTCACCATCTTGGCCAGGCTGGTCTTGAACTCATGACCTTGTGATCTACCCTCCTCAGCCTCCCAAAGTGCTGGGATTACAAGAGTGAGCCACGGCGCCCGACCTCCCTACAATTTTTAAACATTCAGAGAGGTGATTATGGTGTATGTTTTATTCTGTTTTGCTTTGGATCTTGGCGTTCTTCTAGAGAACTCATCTGCTCAGGAGCTTCTCCGTGCGTCTTGCCTCCCAAACTTGTCTTACCCAGTAGAGAATGAATGTACTCAAGATTACCAGTTTTGCAGATGAGTAAACCAATGATTCCAGAGGTTATGGTATATATCTAGAGTCATATGACTAAGAAATGGTAAAACCAGGATTTCAGCCAGGTTATGTGATTCAGGACATTTTCAGACAAAAAAAATCTGGAGTTTACCACCAACAAGAAATGATCCCAGCCTCAGCATCTAAGCCCACACTGGGAGCATTGAGTGCTGAAAAAAATTTTTTTAAATTTTAAATAGTAAATAAGTTTATAAAAAAGAAATGATCCCTTATACAAGAAGGAATGATAAAAATATTGGTAAATAAGTGGTTAAAACTAAAAACTTTTTACCATACAAAGTAATAGTAAGTAATTTGTGTGGTTAATGAGGTAAAGCAAGATGGAACTGATAACCTGCACAACAAAGTCATATATTTAGAAGCAGGATGAGTGGAGTGATGGTTGGAGTTTTCCAAGGTCCTGGTATCGTTTGGGAAGTGGGTAAAATATTGATTAACTTTAACCTTTACTCTTTTAAGTGTATAAGATAAAATATGTAGGGTAACTGCTTTTTCAAATTAACAGAAGACAATAGAATAAAGAAAAATACAAAAAAAAGGCCGAGCATGGTGGCTCATGCCTGTAATCCCAGCACTCTGAGATGCTGAGGCAGAAGGATTGCTTGAGATCAGAAGTTTAAGACCAGCCTGGGCAACATAGCCAGACTCCCTCCCAGCTCTACAAAAAACAAAAAAGATTAGTCAGGTGTGGTGGTGCACACCCATAGTCCCAGCTACTTGGGAGGCTGAGGCAGGAGGAATAAATTTCAGTTTTAAAAAAAGAGTGCAAAATGGAGAAGAAAATACAACTTAGGCCAGGTATAGTGACTCACGCCTGTAATCCCAACTGTGTGGGAGGCTCAGGCAGGTGAATTGCTTTAACTCAGGGGTTCAGGACCACCCTGGACAACGTGATGAAACCCATCTCTACCTAAAATACAAAAAAATTGGCTGGGCACGGTGGCTCACACCTGTAATCCTAGCACTTTGGGAGGCTGAGACGGGCAGATCACCTGAGGACAAGAGTTCAAGACCAGCCTGGCCAACATGGCAAAACCCCATCTCTACTAAAAATACAAAAATGCCAGGCGCGGTGGCTCAAGCCTGTAATCCCAGCACTTTGGGAGGCCGAGACGGGCGGATCACGAGGTCAGGAGATCGAGACCATCCTGGC
>NW_012114932.1:5325441-5337281 GCF_000951035.1 Colobus angolensis palliatus | reverse complement strand
CCCTCACACCGGGAGCGACGCACACCCCACCCGCCCCTCAGCTTCGCAGGCCCGGCCCCTTAAAGAGACACACACGGGCCCCCAATACGCCGCCAGTCGGCGTGCCTGCAGCTGCTGGCTTGACCCCAGGCCGGGACGGGCGGAGCGGAACACTGCCCGGCGGGCCCAGGCCGACCGTGTCTGTGGCGCTCCGGAACAATAAACCCCCGGCTCCGGTGATGTGGGCCAGACCGGACCTAGAGAGGCGGCACCGCGACCCCTCCCTCAACCCGCCTGGCGGCCGGGAGCAGCGTGACCCGGCCCGCTACCGTGTTACAGCTGGCGACTGACAAACAGCAGGCGACGTCGGGAGAACTCCCCGAGACAGCCGAGACATCAGCCTTCTTGCTCCACGGCCCTGTAGGACCTGCCCGCCGGGAGCCCCGGAGTCCGCAGCAGCGCCGAGGGCCCCTCCCCCAGGTCTCTGGGCTCTGAGGTAAAGCGGCAGCGGCTGCTCCCGGCCCCTCGTCCCACTCGCCCCTCTCTCCCCCTTGCCTCTTCATCTCGACCCCTTAGCAAGCATGGAAGCGCAGCGAGGCGGGGGATTGCTCGGAGGCCGAGCTTCCGGCAGCCTCCTCCGCCCTCCTGCCCGCTGTGCCCTCGGGGCTCCTACCTCCACCTCGGCGCGGCGTTCTGCCCCCACCCGAAGTCTCTAAGGCGGCAGCTCCGTTCTCTTGTGTGGTTCTTGGGGACTTAGAGGCAATGTCATGAAAAAGGTGTATTAATCACTTTCCTCCAGAAATGATAAGATGAGATTAAGTAGAATAACTTGAAAGAGTTAGGAGTTGTTATTTTTGGAAGGAGGGATAGGAACGCATAAATCCAATAGCTAAACTTTCTAGACGCTGAGGAGTTTTTTGTGATAGATCATTTTGACATTGGGGGTTCATAGGGTTAGCTTTTTTTGTGTTGTTGTTGTTGCTGTTGTTTTTCCACTAGAATTTTGAATCGGATTTTACCAGCAATTGGTTAGGGAAAGGAAAGGCTGTGTCTTGCAGTTGAGAAACAGTGGTTAAAAACTGAAATGTGGGCCAGGCGCGGTGGTTCACGCCTGTAATCCCAACACTTTGGAAGGTTGAGGCGGGCGGATCGCCTGAGGTCAGGAGTTCGAGACCAGACTGGCCAACATGGCGAAACCCCTTTTGTACTAAAAATACAAAAATTAGCTGGGCGTAGTGGCGCACGCCTGTAATCCCAGCTACTCGGGAGGCTGAGACAGGAGACTCGCTTGAACCCAGGAGGCGGAAGTTGCAGTGAGCCGAGATTGTACCACTGCACTCCAGCCTGGCGACAGAGAGAGACTCCATCTCAAAAAAATAAATGAGTGAAAATAAAAAATAAACTAGCTGGGCTTGGTGGCGCGCCTATAATCCTAGCTACTCGGGAGGTTGAGGCAGAAGAATCGCTTGAACCCGGGAGGCGGAGGTTGTAGTGAGCCCAGATCACGCCACTGCACTCTAGCCTGGGCGATATAGCGAGACTCCATCTCAAAAAAAGAAAACAACAACAAAAATCTTAAATATGATATGAGAGAATAAACATCCTTCAGTGGCTAACTTTTTAAAATAGGCTTTGTATGTATGTAGGCTACAGTGTCTTTTAGTGTTTTATAATCATTGTTTTTCACTTAGGGATTATTTTGGCTTTTATTTTTTTGTTTGTTTCCTGGTACCTTTAGGGTTAGCATGGAGGTCCAGGGTCCATCTGACTTCCTAGGTTCGAATCTCCCAAGGCCATTTCTTTACACACCATTACTGTTACTAATTTCCCTGTGGTTTTTCTCATTTTTAAATGAGAATATTGCTGCCAACTGGTCTTCTCACTATTGTGAGGATTAAATGAGCTGTTTGTTAAAGCCTTAAACTTTCAGTACATGTCAGCGTTCTTTAGCCATGATAGTGCAGAGGTTAAGAGCTAGCTCTACCTGGCATTGTGTACCAGGCACTCTAGCCTTGTGACATTGGGATGCTTGCTTCTCATGCTTCCCGTGCCTCACCTGTAAATGGCGTATTAGCCACTGCGCAGAGAATGTTGTGAACATGCTTGCACAGTACCTCTCATTAAGTGCCCAGTAAGTGTTATCTTTTGGGCTTTGAAAGAATAGATTGAGGCCCTGTGCCTTAGATGCCACATAGGCAGTTGGGAGTCACTTAACCTTGGACAGGCAAGATAGGGCAATTTTAGATGGAGGTGGTTGAAACAATGTAAGTGTGAGGTGGTAAGGACCTAAGCTGAGGTGAATGAGAAAAAAGCAGTTAGGTGCAGGTTCCCTATTTCCTTAATAAGAAAGTAAGCAATTCTCTTGCAGGAGGTACAGCTGGGCACTGGAATGCCTGGTCTCATGATAGCATTGGTTTGGTCAGAACCCAATGCAATAAGCTTGTCAAGCCATGGGAATCAGTGAGAATTCTAAGCCCCAAACAGGAACAAATGAACTGGGTTTTTACAGGCAGTGCCTTCATCTATAATTGCTCTCAGAGTTCTTTGGACTCATATTTTTAAGTCAAAGAGAATGCATGCTTGGAGCACATACTTGGGCCTGACCTCCTGATCAAAGCTGTGGAATAATTTGGTTTTTAGTGTTATTAAATACTGGCTGTCCCCTACTTTCTCCACATGTTTAAAGGAAAAATGTCTAAAAAGCCCTAGCATGAAATATACGAGGCGTTCCCTCCCAGAGTGCTAAAATTGTAAAAGCCTTTATAATTTCAGCCGGGCGTGGTGACTCAGGCCTGTAATCCCATCACTTTGGGAAGCCGAGGCAGGCAGATCACCTGAGGCCGGGAGTTCAAGACCAGCCTGACCAACATGGAGAAACCCCGTCTCTACTAAAAATACAAAAATTAGCCGGGCGTGGTGGCGGGCTCCTGTAGTCCCAGCTACTCGGGAGGCTGAGGCAGGAGAATTGCTTGAACCAGGGAGGCAAAGGTTGCCGTGGGCCGAGACTGCACCACTGCACTCCAGCCAGGGTGACAGAGCGAGACTCTGTCTCAAAAAAAAAAACAAAAAACAAAGAATGATAGATAAGCACATCTTACATGTAAATGGAAACAAATACAGAATGTAGGAAAAAGGCAGAAAAATACATACAGTAATATGACTCCACTTTTGTAATAAAATAAAAACCAAACAAAAGGAAAAGATCTCGAAAAATACATTAAGTTCTTGGATGCAGTATTTGGAGATGTGGAGCAGAGGAGATGCTCAGGGAGGATTTTTATTTTTCTTCTATAAACATCTGTATTGTCTGACCCTTTTGCAATAAGTATTTATTGTTGTGGTAATTAAAAAAACAAAACATTTTAAAACATACTATCAGACTCTGTTATTGTTTTTAAAATATCACATTCACGGTTAGTACACAGTAATAGTAAAGTACTTCCAAACTTAAAGTTATCCTCAGAGATTGAAAAAGACTGAGACATGACAATTAAATGCAATGTGTAATACTAGATTGAAAAAAGAACACACCTTTGGGACAACTGGCAAAATGTATAAAATATGTATCAGGTAATAGCAGGGTTATAAATGTTAAAATGTCTGAATTTGATTACTGTATATTGATTAAGAGAATGCTTGTTTTTAGGTAATACTATGAGATATTTAGGAAAGAAAGATCATGATGCCTGCAATTTACTCTCAAGATGTTCTGCCAAAAGTAAATAAAACTTTTTTTTAAATATAGAAAGGTAATACAAACGTGGCAAAATTCCAATTACTGGCTAATCTAGTTTAAAAGTACATTATGGGAATTCACTGTGCTATTCTTACAACTTTCCTGAAAGTTTAAAATTTTTTCAAAATAAAAAGTCTTTTTTGCCAGGCGCAGTGGCTCACACGTGTAATCCCAGCACTTTGGGAGACTCAGATGGATGGATCACTTGAGGTCAGGAAACCAGCCTGGGCAGCATGACAAACCCCATCTCTAGAAAAAATGCAAAAATTAGCCGGGTATGGTAGTGTCTGCCTGTAATCCTAGCTACTCAGGACACTGAGGTGGGAGGATCGCTTGAGCCTCAGAGGCAGAGGTCGCAGAGCGCCAAGATTGTGCCACTGCACTCCAGCCTGGGTGACAGAGTGAGACCTGTCTCTCACACACACACAAAGTGGTTTTTTTTTTTTTTCCTGTCAGAAAAACATTCTAACCTGATTTCAGTGACTTAGGTGTATGTAAATGGCTTAGTTTCCAATATAAACTATCTCTCAGGGTTTTACAATAATAGTTCTTAGTGTATTACAAAATCAAGTACTCTATGGTTCTCTTGGAAGAATTAACAGAAGTGAAGCTAGTCAAGTTTTTTAAGAAACTGAGCAAAGAACGATTAGCAAATTGAGCAGCCTCTTAACCAGGATAGGTTCAGACAGGCTCCAGCAGAGCCATGTAGTAGATTTATGGATAGAAAAGCTGGTCAACTTTTGATTCTCAAATCCAGGCTGGCCATCCTGCTTCCCTCCAAAACCTGACAATGCTCATAGAACAACAATGAATATTAGGGTTGAGAAAATTTATTACAAATGTCTATTACAGAATAAATTATAATGTACTAAAAAAATTTTTTAATGAATAAATTAAATCAATGAGTCACTACAGTGAAAAAGAGCTGAGAAGATCTGGAAACACCAAAGTCCTGCTAAGGAAACTAGGAAAGTATGACTGATAGATAATCTTCTTGTATGTATAAAATATGGCTTGGCAACTGGAGACAATTCTTAGGAAAACACAATTGTATCAACAGTTGCTTGATACTTTTCTAAAGACATAATGTGTCAATAAAAGGAGAATGGTATGCCTAAAATGTAGCAAAAGCAAATGGCAAAGAGGGACACGAAAATCAAAGAGGTACACCCTAGCCTAAGCACTAAGATAGTTCAGCAGGCTTTCCATACTTACTAGCAAACCCTCCAAGTGCTATATTGGCCTCCTGTGTACCGCAGTAGCCCAAAGAAGGTAACCTGGCCTGTAGGACCATACATCTATCACTACAAACCTATCTCTCTCTTATCAGAAAAATTGATTCAACTGGCTATAAAGCTACTAAGGGTCTAGATCATATATGAAATCTGGTAACCACATGATAGTTTCTCTCAGTTGGCTTCCTAAGGTACCTCTATCCTCTCCATTCTAACATGAATTATAAGAATTTGACTTGCTGGGCACAGTGGCTCACACCTGTAATCCCAGCACTTTGGGAGGCTGAGGTCAGGAGTTCGAGACCAGCCTGGGCAACACAGCAAAACCCTGTCTCTACAAAAAATAAAAAGTTAGCCAGGGCCAAGTGTGGTGGCTCACGACTACAATCCCAGCACTTCTAGGAAGCCGAAGCAGGCAGATCACTTGAGCTCAGGAGTTTAAGACCAGCCTGGGCAACATGGTGAAACCCCATCCCTACAAACAAAATAAGCTGGGCATGGTGGTATGTGCCCATAGTCCCTGCTACTCAGAAGGCTGAAGTGAGAAAATCACCTGAGCCTGGGAAGTTGAAGCTGCAGTGAGCCATCATCGTGCCACTGCACTCCAGCCTGGGCAAGAGCAAAACCCTGTCTCAAAACAAAAAAATTAGCCAGGAGTGGTGGTGCACATTTGCAGTCCCAGATGTGTGGGAGAATCACTTGAGCCCAGGAGTTCAGTTACAGTGAGCTACAATCTTGCCACTGCACTCTAACCTGGACAACAGAACAAGTCCCTAAAAATAAAAAATTAATAGAGAATCTGAGTATCCTGACTGCTGTATATATCATTTGAACATGCTGAAATATTCTTTCCCAATTAAACTTTCTTTTGACCAAATTCGCCATACTTTCGTATCATGGTGCCTTGTAAGTACCGTTCTTTCTAGCCTACTCATTCCATTCAATACTAACAATAAAAGAACTGGCAGGGGGCGTGGTGGCTCACACCTGTAATCCCAGCACTTTGGGAGGCTGAGGTGGGTGGATCACCTGAAGTCAGGAGTTCGAGACCAGCCTGACCCATATGGAGAAACCCCATCTCTACTAAAAATACAAAATTAGATACACATGGTGGCACATGCCTGTAATCCCAGCCACTCGGGAGGCTGAGGCAAGAGAACCACTTGAATCCAGGAGGCAGAGGTTGTGGTGAGCTCAGATTGTGCCATGGCACCCCAGCCTGGGCAACAAGAGCAAAACTCCGTCTCAAATTAAAAAAAAAAAAAAAAAAAGAAACTAACACTGTCCTAATTCTTAAATTCTCATAAAACCCTTTGCAGATGATACTACCATGATCCCCACTTTATAGGTAAGGAGTAATTAAGAAACTTGCCTAGGTTCACAGAGCAATTAAGTAAAAGAGATGAGATTCTAAACCAGGAGTTCTGTCTCCAGAGCCCAGGGATTTAACTTTTTTTGTGCCCTGTACCATTTAGGAAATCTAATGAAGCTTGTGGATTTCTTCTCAGTCTAATATTTTTTAATGCATAAGATAAAGTACATATGATTGCAAAGGAAGCCAATTACATTGAGGGAAAAAAACCAATGTGTCATATTGTTTAGTATGTGCTTCTCAATCTAGTGGATTTCGACATAATGATAAACATATTTCAAGATTCTACAAAAACCACAATACAGTTTGCCTTTGAATAACATGGGCTGAACTGTGTAGGTCCACTTATACAGATTTTTTTCAATAAAAGTTACACACCTTTTGCCTGCCTCCAGTTCTACCTCCTCCACCTGTCACCCAAGACAGCAAGACTAAAACCCCCTCCTCTTCTTCCTCCTCAGCCTATTCAATGTGAAGACTACAAGGATGAAGACCTTTATGATGATCCACTTCCACTTAATGAATAATATATTTTCACTTCCTTATGATTTTAATAACATTTTTTCTCTACTCTCTTGTAAGAATACAGTATATAATACACACAACATACAACAAAATATGTGTTAGTAGACTATGTTCTCAGTAAAGTCAACAGAATCCTAGTAGCAGTTAAGTTTTGAGGGAGACAAAAGTTACACGCACATTTTTTACTGCGTTGCAGATTGGGATTGGTACCTCTAACTCCTGTGTTGATCAAGAATCGACTGCATATTTTATTATAAAAATATCTGATTTATACACAAATCACAATTAATACTACTGTAGTTTGTTATTTACATTAGTAATTGAAAGAAATGCTAACTTCTAGTCAGAGGTTACTGAAGAGGTAATTTTCCCAAGTTCATAGATGCCATCCATGTTAAAACCTTAAACTCCACACTAAAACAGTCCTCTCTTAACACAGGCATTTAAAAAACCAATCAATCCAAGTGTGGTGGTACACATCTATAGTCCCAGCTACTCAGGAGGCTGAAGCAGGAGAACTGCTTGAGCCCAGGAGCTGAAGACCAGCCCAGGGAAAATAGTAAGATTCCATCTTTAAAAAAACAAAAATAAAAAGACCAATCCTTGGCCCTTCTCTCTATCTACCAAGAATTCCCTGGTAATCTCATCCAGCTTCATGGCTTGAATACTACCTAAACTGGTGACAACAAAATTTATCTCCATTCCAGACCTTTCCCCTGAACTTCAGACTTGGTTATCAACTCAATTCAAATGTCTAACAGGCAATCTCAAACTTACCATGCCTAAAATTGAACTCCTCCTAATCTAGTCCTCAAACTTGCTTCTTTTAGTCATCACTGTCTTTGTTGACGGCAACTTTCTAACTGCTGAGACCAGAAACCCTGGAATCATCCTTGGTTCCTCACATATCACACCAACAAATCATATTAGTTCCATCTTCAAAATATATCCAGTATCCATCCATTTCTCACTACTCTTATGTTACCATCTTGGTACCGGCATCTCTTTTCTGGATTACTAGCTTCCTTACTCGTCTCCAGGCTTACCACTGTTGTTCCCTTTGCAATTCGAATGATCCTTTGAAATTGAAAGCAGACTATGTCACTCTTCTGTTCAAAACTCCTGGCAAAGTCCTTAGAATGGTTCTACAAGACTGTGTAAAAGCTAAATCCTGGCCGAGAGCAGTAGCTCACATCTGTAATCCCAGCACTTTGGGAGGCCAAGGCAGGTGGATCACAAGGTCAGAAGTTCAAGACCAGCGTGGCCAAGACGGTGAAACCCCATCTCTACTAAAAACACAAAAATTAGCTGGGTGCAGTGGCAGGCGCCTATAATCCCAGCTACTCAGGAGGCTGAGGCAGAAGAATCACTTAAATCCAGGAGGCAGAGACTGCAGTGAGCCAAGATCACGCCACTGCACTCGAGCCTGGGGGACAGAGTGAGACTCCATTTCAAAAAAAAAAAAAGCTAAACCCCACCTCACCCTAACCCAATTTACTATTACACTTTCTTGCTCTTTCCATTCTAGCCATAATGGACAAAACTCACAGGTCTGCCTCAACATGTTGAAACTCACTATTCCCTCTTATTGAAATGCCTTCACCCATTATTAACATGGCTACTTCTCCTTTAAATCTTTGCCTAAATATCACTCCCTCAAGGATACTCACCCAGTATACCTCACTTTAAATTGCAACCTCTTCCTCAACAATTCTGAATCCCCCTTACTCTATTCCACTTTCCAAAGCACGTACCTTTGAACATTCTATATTATTTAATTTTATTATTATTATTGAGATGGAACCTCCTTCTGTCCCCCAGGCTGGAGTGCAGTGGCACAGTCTCAGCTCACTACAACCTCCACCTCCCAGGTTCAAGCAATTCTCCTGCCTCAGCCTCCCAAGTAGCTGGAATTACAGGTGCCTGCCACCACACCCGACTAATTTTTTTTTTTTTTTAATTTGTATTTTTAGTAGAGACGAGGTTTCACCATCTTGGCCAGGCTGGTCTCCAACTACTGACCTCAGGTGATCCACCCACCTCAGCCTCCAAAAGTGCTGGGACTACCAATGCAAGTCACTCCACTTGGCCAGAACATTCTGTATCATTTATTATCACCCCCATTAGGATGTAAACTCCACAAGGGCAAAATTTTGTTTTGTACACCAATTACCCCTAGTGTGCCTACGTTTGGCATACAACAGACATGCCTATGTTCAAAGAACTGCACCTCTATCACTGTAAGGTACTTGCCTATCTCCCTCATTAAAAGAGTTCCTTAAAGACTAACTGGATCTACTTTGCTGTGTCCTCAACACCTGTCCCTGGGCCTGCCCCATAATGGACACCTACTGCACAGATACTCAAGTGATTACAGCCATTTTCACCTGAAACACAATAGCCTATATGCTGCTGAAAAAAAAAAGCCATCTTGCAGCTGTGTCTGATTAAAAGCATGGGTACAAGACAAACCCAGAACATCAGATGCTGTTACTTCAAACTGAAATTACATTTTTGCCTCAGTTTCTTCGTATGTCTAAGTACCATTTCAAGCCATCCAAAGTCTAAAAAGGGCACTTGGCCATTCATCCCCTGAGCCATGTTGCCCACCTAATCTTTTCATCCTCAACTTAAATCCTACCTTTTAACTTTTTCCTGATGACCCCAGCTAGAAGCACTTACACGTGCCACATTCTGCGCCAAGTGCTCTTCATGCATTATCTCATTCAATCCTCCCAAAAAGCCCTAGTAAGGGGTTAACCATTATGATACCTATATAAAAGATGAAAAAAACCCAAGTTTGGAGAGATGAAGTCACCTGTCCAAGGTTAAAATAGTGTTCAGATCCAGGTCTGACTCTGAAATCCAGGTTTTTAAAATCCTATACTGCCTTTCTCTCTCCTCTAGCATTATAAACACTAACTAGCTTACTATCTCAAGGGTTTGCCGTCACTTCACTTCTCTAGGCTTCATTTTCTTCATACGCCAAACAGGTGATATTGCTCAGAATACCTACCATGATCCCCTCCAGTCTTTCTAGTATTATGAAAAAAGGAAAAACACAACAAAACAACAACAAAAACATGTCACAATTCTTTACTCCATACAGGTTAATACACAAGAAGAGGCCTGGCACAATGGCTCATGCCTGCAGTTCCAGCACTCTGGCAGGCCAAGGCAGGAGGCTCACTTGCGGCCAGGGATTCAAAACCAGTCTGAGTAACGTAATCTTTTATTTTTATTTTTATTTTTTCAATTAGCCGGGTGTGGTGACACATGCCTATAGTCCCAACCCAGGAGGCTGAGGCAGGAGGACTGCTTATGCCCAGAGGTTCAAGGATGCAGTGAGCTATGATGACACCACTGCACTCCAGCCTGGGTGACAGAGTGGGACCCTGCCTCTAAAAAAAAAAGAAAAAAAAAAAGGAAAAAATACACAATTTAAAAATATATAATCACTGTCAGAAATCCAAAGCAGTGCATTTCTACTACATTAAAGCAATAAAAACTCCAAAACATGTAAAACCATAAAACATTCTTGATTCCTTCCCCACTCGTGTCTACCAAAGATGCACTTCTGAGTCAATTTTCCCACATATTATGAAAAATTTTTCCCCAAGAAGTGTAAGGATGTGATCCTTAAAGCTTCTGGACTTCATCAAACAACCTGGTAAAAGGAAGTAAAAGCAGGCACTTAGCCTCTTCAAAGGTTAGCATGTTACTTTGTACAGAGCAAGTGCTAAATAAGCATTTATTGAATCGTGATACAAAAATTTTTTTTGAGGTTTTTTAAACTAAAAACCTAGAACGTGAGCTTTGTAATTGGACTGATTGTGCAGTAAATCAAAACAATCTTACCTAACTGACCCTGCCAGTAGTAAAACAAAAAGACCAATCTAATTAATGTAATGTTAACTAACGGCCAAGAACCCATGAAAGGAAAAAGTCATGTTAACTTACTATTGCAAGTAAAGACTTGAGTTTTTAGAAAAGCAAAATAATGATTTATCGTGTTGTGCAGAAATGACCAACACCTCAACAGAATCCGTTGTGTTGCAATCAAAACTAAGAACTATCAATTAAGATCCAGACATTTCTGGACCAACGTGAGATGTGGCAAGGGATTCAAAAACGAGCCACAGCCAACCTAAGGTAAAATGTGTCAAAACAGCAAAGCTCTTGGAATCATCCTGGTCATAAAAGTTTGACAGCTTCATGTGAAACCCCTATCAACCAATAAGTTTGAAATGAATACTATATTCCTAGGTCTAACAACAGCAAATGGAGTTTAAGAATGGCTTTTCAAAACAATGGTCTCGTGAGGGTTCAGGGGAAGAAATGACTTCAGGCTTTCTGAGGTAGCAGATACAGATTCAGACCTCAAGAGAAATGTAAAGGTGTCCTAGACTGAAAAATTACTATTGGGCAAAACTGTGTTTCGGTTTTCCAGAACATTGTCTTCTTTAGAGAATCCTCAAACGATTCTTAGTTTTTTGTTTTTAACCAAGTCTTCACAAGAAATAGAAAGTCATCCGTTTAGGGTAAGAGGTTCCTGTTACCAAGAAAATCGTGTCCGAAAGTGTGAAAATCTCACAATCTGCAAGAAAATGTATGCCCCTCAGGTGGCTTTCATTTTCAGGCGGAAAAACAAATCCGGTGTCACCTCAACAACGGGATCACACAAACCTCGCCATTACAAAACCCAAGTGCCAAAGGTGCAGAATGGGAAGCCGGAAGCACTGCGAGGCCAGGATCGAGTTCCCAGGAGGAAAAAATCAAACTCAGGAGTGCAGCGCGGGCCCCTCCACGGCCCGGGGGCCAGGCAACTCGCGCTAGGCCCTTCCGGTCCGAGCCGCTGCCGTCGCGGGGAGGTCGGGCGACGGGTCGAGCTTCCACCCGAGCCCGGGGATTCGCGGCCTACCCTCACTCGCGCCCTCTTGCCGGGCCAGGCACCACCAGCTCCTCCGACTATGCCCCTTGACTAGCAGCAGGG
>NW_012114932.1:5315031-5325391 GCF_000951035.1 Colobus angolensis palliatus | reverse complement strand
CCGGGCACAGTGGTGTATGCCTGTAATCCCAGCTACTTGGGAGGCTGAGGCAGGAGAATCACTTGAACTCAGGAGGCGGAGGTTGCAGTGAGCCGAGATCATGCCACTGTACTTCAGCCAGAGCAAGACTCCATCTCAAAAAAATTAGCCAGACATCATGGCACATGCCTGTGGTCCCAGCTAGTCAGGAGGCTGAAATGAGAGGATCTCTTAAGCCCAGGAGTTCAAAGTTACAGTGAGCAATGATCTTGCTGCTATACACCAGCCTAGATCACAAAGCAAGACTCTCTTTATTTTTATTTTTTATTTTTCAAAAAAAAAGGACCAGGCACAGTGGCTCACACCTATAATCCTAGCACTTTGGGAGGCTGAGGTAGGCGGATCACTTGAAGTCAGGAGTTCGAGATCAGCCTGGCCAGCATGGTGAAACCCCTTCTCTACTAAAAATACAAAAATTAGCTAGGCATGGTTGCATGCACTTGTAGTCTCAACTATATGGGAGGCTAAAGCATGAGAATCGCTTGAACCCAGGAGGCAGAGGTTGCAGTGAGCTGAGATTATGCCACTGCACTCCAGCCTGGGCAACAGAGCAAGACCCTGTCTCAACAAAAAACAATTAATTTCACGTCTTTATGTGGCTTCTAGAAAAGTTAAAATCACATTTGTGACTTCCATTTTATTTCTCTTGGACAGCACTGATCTAGAATATATATAGAACTAATGTAAGTGAATAAGAAAAAGACAACCCAGCTTTTTAAATTGGCAAATACCTCAGAAGAGGAAAAATTAATGGACAGGAAACATTTGAAAAGCTGTTTCAGGGAAATCAGGCTGCTGGTCAGACTGTTAATTAATACAATCACTTTGGAAAACAAGTTGGTTGGCATCACCTAGTAGAGTTGCATATGGGCATATCTTAAAACCCAACAATTGTTCTTAGATATACAAACTAAAACTCTTGCAAATATACACCAAAAGACATGTCTAGGAATGTCCATAGTAGTATTGGCAAATGGGTAAATGTCTATCAGCTATAGTATATGTAATGAACTACTATTAAACAGCTTAAAAGACAAGGTCTGCATTTGTTGCTGAGGCTGGAGTATCACCTCAAACACTTGGGCTCAAGCGATCATCCCACTTCAGTCACCCAAGTAGCTGGGACCACAGGTGTACTCCACCATGCCTGGATTTTTTTTTTTTTCCCCTGTCTTATGGTGCTGATGTATAATTGTTTTTTAGTTTTTTTAGAAGCAGGGTCTCGCTGTGTTGCCCAGGTTGGTCTTGAACTCCTGGCCTCAAGTGATCCTCCCACACTGGCATCCCAAAGCACTGGGATTACAAGCATGTGCCACCAGCCTGGCCATAACTGAAATTTTCAGTTACACTGACCAAAATGGTAAAGTCTTGGGGACGTAATAATGAACAGGAAATAAAAGGCATAGAATGTTTTTCCATTTATGTAAAGTTTTTAAGAGTCAAAATTAAACAACAGATGGTGTTAAGAATTAAATGTGGTAAAACTCTAAAGTAACAAAGAGAAAGGTAAAGAAAAATTTTAGGATAATTTTGTTTTGATGTGGTTTTCCTTTCTAAACAGGAAAAGGGATTATATAGGGGACACCCAGGAGGCCTCAGAGCATAGGTAAAGTTGTATTTCTTAAACTAGGTAATAAGTGGATAGATACTTGTTTTGTTATTTTGTCTACCCTAAATGTAATGAATATTATTTATATATATTTATTATTTCATATCAACCGTGTGTGTGTCCTTTAACCTAGCAAATTCTATTTCTAAAATTTTGGTTCATGGAGATAAAAGCACTTGTATATAGACTAAATGTACAAGATTAATGGTATTATTTGTGGTGGGAGAATGCTCATAAATAAGGGAATGGGTGAATATATTTTGGAACATCCATACAGAGGAATATTATACTGTCATTAAAAAGAATTGGGTTTGCCAGACATAGTGGCTCACAACTGTAATTCCAGAACTTTGGGAGGCCGACGTAGGAGGATCACTTGAGCTCAGGAGTTGGACACCAACCTGGGCAATGTAACAGGACCTCATCTCTACTAAAAATAAAAATTTAGCTGGGTGTGGGGTCATACGCCTGTAGTCCCAGCTACTCAAGAGGCTGAGGTGGGTGGATTCCTTGAGCCCAGGAGATGGAGGCTGCAGTGAGCCAAGATCGTGCCACTGCACTCCAGTCTGGACAACAGTTCAAGACTATGTCTCAAAAAAATAAAAAAATAATAATAAGTATATGCATATGTATTTAGATATCTATTAAGAAATTAGGCCAGGCTCAGTGGCTCACGCCGGTAATCCCACCACTTTGGGAGGCCGAGGCAGAAGAATCATCTGAGGTCAGGAGTTTCAGACCAGCCTGGCCAACATGCCGAAACGCTGTCTCTACTAAAAATACAAAAATTAGCTGGGTGTGGCATGCGCCTGTAATCCCAGCTACTCAGGAGACTGAGAAGGAGAATCACTTGAACCCAGGAGGCAGAGGTTGAGTGAGCCAAGATCACACCACTGCATTCCAGCCTGGGCAACAGAGCAACAGAGTAAGACTCTGTCTCAAAAAAAAAAAAAAAAAAAACCTTACACTATATTCCGAGTCCTAAAATAAGAAACAGATTTGCAAATTAAGAAATTATTGATCTTATTGATTATTGCTCAGCAATAATCAATTCACTCTGAATTTTTTTTTACTCTGAAATGCACTTTATTTATAATTTAGTACTTAAAAATAGTTTAGCTAAAGTAATGTTTATAGGATGTTCTCTGGTTAGACATGTTTCACACAACAGTTTTCAATGCTGAAAATTCGTTTGATAATTTTAATCGCAATTTATGATTGACTGATTAATGGATTGATCAGTAATTTAGATGCCATAAGAAGCATTGAAAGGAATAATCTGACTATTGCTTATTGTACAATCTTGATAGTTAGTTATAAGCCAAGAATCTGATATCCCACTCTTGAATTACATTTTTCAATGTGTGTATTTGGTCAACAACAGGTTGCAGTGAACCGAGATCATGCCACTCCACTCAAGCCTGGTGACAAAGCAAGACTCCATTTCAAAAAAAAAAAAAACTGAAAATACCAAATATTGACAAGGATTTGGAGCAAGTGGAACCCTCATGCATTGCTGATGGAAATGCAAAATTATACAGCCAATTTGGAAAAAATAACTGGGTGTGGTGGTGTACACCTATTTTTCCAACAATTTGGGAGACTAAGGTAGGAGGATCCCTTGAGCCCAGGAGTTTGAGGTTACAGTGAGCTGATGGCGCCACAGCTCTCCAGCCTGGGTGACAAAACTGTCTCAAAAAAAAAAAAAAAGAAAAAATTTGATGCTATAAGAAAAAAACTATATACCAATGTCCTTCATTAACATAGATACAAAAAGTTTAATCAAAATTTTAGCAAATTGAATCCAACTCTCTCCCCCATCCCCACATCTATCTATGTATCTATGTTTGTTTGTCTGTTTGTTTGTTTGTTTTGAGACAGACTTTCACGTTGCCCAGGCTGGATTGCAATGGTGTGGTCTCGCTCACTGCAACCTCTGCCTCCCGGGTTCAACTGATTCTCCTGCTTCAGCCTCCCGAGTAACAGGGATTACAGGCATGCCCCACCATGCCCGGCTAATTTTGTATTTTTAGTAGAAACGGGGTTTCACCATGTCAGACAAGCTGGTCTCAAACTTCTGACTTCAAGTAATCCACCAACCCCAGCCTCCCAAAGTGTTGGGATTATAGGCGTGAGCCACTGCACCCAGCCTTGGTTTTTTTGTTTGTTTGTTTTGTTTTGTTTTGTTTTTGAGACAGGGTCTTGGTCTGTCACCCAGGCTAACTGTAACCTCCGCCTCCTAGGCTCAAGGAATCCCACCTCCGCCTCCTGAGTAGCTGGGACTATAGGCATAAGCCACCATGCCTAGCTAGTTTTTGTTTTGTCGTTTGATTTGGCTGGTTGTTTTTTTCTTTTGTTTTTGTTTTTGTAGAGATGGCATTTTGCCATGTTGCCCAGACTGGTATCAAACTTCTAGGCTCAAGTGATCCACCCACATCGGCTTCCCAAAAGGCTAGGATTGTAATCACATCTGTAGGCATGAGCCACCACACCTGATAAATCTAACAATACATTAAACGGAAAATACCAGGCTGGGCGCAGAGGCTCACATCTGTAATCCCAGCACTTTGGGAGGCCAAGGCTGGCAGATCACCTGAGGTCAGGAGTTCAAGGCCAGCCTGACCAACATGGTAAAACCCCATCTCTACTAAAAATACAAAAATTAGCCAGGCGTGGTGGCACACGCCTGTAGTCCCAGCTACTCAGGAGGCTGAGGTGGGAGAAGGAACTAGCCTTGTCTCAGATGAGTCTCTGGACTTCTGAGTTAATGCTGGAATAAGTTAAGACTCTGAGGGACTACTGGGAACACATAATTGTATTTTACAATGTGAGAGAGACATGAGATTTAGAGGGGCCAAAGGTAGAATGATATGATTTGGGTCTGTGTCCCCACTAAATCTCATGTTGAATTATAATCCCCAGTGTTAGAAGTGGGGCCTGGTGGGAGGTGATTAGATTATGGGGATGGTTTCTCATGAATGGCTTAGCACCGTGCCCCCTTGTGAGTTCTCACAAGATCTGGTTGTTTAAAAGTATATAGCACCTCCCCACCCTCTCTCGGTCTAGCTCCTGCCATATAAAATGCTGGCTCCTGCTTTGCCTTTCACCATGAGTAAAAGCCTCCTGAGACCTTCTCAGAAGCAGATACTGCCATGCTTCCTGTACAGCCTGCAGAACTATGAGCAAATTAAGCCTCTTGTCTATAAATTACCCAGTCTCAGGTATTTGTTTATACCAATGTAAGAAAGAACTAATACAAGTGGTTTCACTTCTTATAGCCTAAAACTACATAGCATACCTTTGAAATTGCACCTGCTTTCTATTGCTTATAATTCAGACTTGTCTTTTCATTTGTGACCAATTCCTGTTATTTCCAAACTAAAGAGTGCATGAGGGTGAATTATATTACCCTGAAGAGATGAGACAATGACTTTGACTGACCCATTCAGCTGGTCTAGGTGACTAGAGACTGTGCAGAGATGTCAGGACTGTTGCCCAGGACACAAAGCAGACTTACAGGGCATTCCTCACTAAAAGAACATTTTAGGGACACTTGCTTATCCAGAAAGGCATAAATAAGGGACTGGTAACCCTGATAACTTGAGAACCCTACTGCTACCTGGTGGTTAGAGGCAGTCTGAGACACATAAGAGAGTGATTCAGGCTGGGAGTGGTGGTTCACACCTGTAATCCCAGCACTTTGGGAGGTCAAGGTGGGCGGATTGCTTGAGGTCAGGAGTTTGAGACCAGCTAGCCAGCATGGTGAAACCCCCCTCTACTAAAAATACCAAAGTTAGCCGGGTGTTGTGGCACATGCCTATGATCCCAGCTACTTGGGAGGCTGAGGCACAAGAATCACTTGAACCTGGGAGGTGGAGTTTGCAGTGAGCCAAGATTATGCCACTTCTCTCCAGCCTGAGCAACACAGTGACACTCTGTCTCAAAAAAAAAAAAATGAAAAAGATTTTGGGACCTGGACAGGTGGCCATGGTGAGACCTTTGAAGACATATGTATGTCCATAGCAGCTAGACCACCAAGGGCAGGGCAGGGCCAAATGTAGTATGTCCTCCCTGGCCCAGCTGTGTTTCCTGGCCATGCCTAGAAGGGTTGTACTTTATAGCCATCCTGGGTGCCACATGGGTACTTGGGACCCAGAATGACTGGGAAAAACATTAGAGGAGGGTAACTGTGTATCTTGAAGTAATGTTATGTTAAATTATATAATAGATAATCGTAAAATGTCTGAGTCATTTCTAAGTTAAAATGCTGAGATATCAATTTAATCTTAGTTTTTTGTTGTTGACTTTAGATGTCTAGAAATACAAAGCATAATCAACTTAAGAATAAAAAATATGGGCCGGGCACGGTGGCTCAAGCCTGTAATCCCAGCACTTTGGGAGGCCGAGACGGGCGGATCACGAGGTCAGGAGATCGAGACCATCCTGGCTAACATGGTGAAACCCCGTCTCTACTAAAAATACAAAAAACTAGCCGGGCGTGGTGGCGGGCACCTGTAGTCCCAGCTACTCGGAGGCTGAGGCGGGAGAATGGCATGAACCCAGAAGGCGGAGCTTGCAGTGAGCCGAGATTGCACCACTGCACTCCAGCCTGGACAACACAGCGAGACTCCGTCTCAAAAAAAAAAAAAAAAAAAATACGGGCTGGGTCCAGTGGCTCATGCCTATAATCCCAGCACTTTGGGAGGCCAATGTGGGCAGATCACTTGAGTCCAGGAGGCCAGCTTGGCAACATGAAGAAACCCTGTCTCTACAAAAAAAATTTTAAAAATTAGCCAGGTGTAATGGCAGGTGGGTGTGGTGGTGTGTGCCTATAGCCCCAGCTATTAGGGAAGCTGAGGTTAGATGATCACTTGAGCTTGGGAGGTGTAGGTTCAGTGAGCCAAGATTGTGTCACTGCCCTCCAGCCTGTGCAACAAAGTGAGACCTGTCTCAAAAACCAATATGCAAATAAGGATAATTATTAACAAAACAAAGTGAAATCCATATCTGAAAAGTGTTTCTGGCCAGGCGTGGTGGCTCAGGCCTGTAATCCCAACATTTTGGGAGGCTGAGGTGAGTGGATCACTTGACACCAGGAGTTCAAGACCAGCCTGGCCAACATGGTGAAACCCTGTCTCTACTCAAAATGCAAAAATTAGCCCGGTGTGGTAGTGCATGCCTGTAATCTCAGCTACTTGGGGGGCTAAGGCAGGAAAATCACTTGAACCCAGGAAGCAGAGGCTGCAGTGAGCAGAGACTGTGCCACTGCACTCCAGCCTGGGTGACAGAGCGAGACCCTGTCTCAAAAAAAAAGTGTTTCTAAAGGTAACCAGGCCAGGCACAGTGGCTTGCCTAGGCTACCAGCTACAGAGCAGGTTACAGCTAGTGGCCCAAGCTCTGGGATAAAATATTAATATTAGTTAAACTTAGTCCTTTAAGTTTAAGCTTATATACTTTGGTATCTTATATGGTTTAACAAAGCTAAATATATTTCAATCTATTAATAAAAGTGGAGGAAACATCTTTCTAAAAACTTATGAAGTGATTTTCATCTACAAATACTGATAAAAAACGTTCAAAATTACTTTCTAGGTTTTTCACTAGAAATTGTTACTAAGAGTTAAAATGATAGTAAATACATACAATTAAAACTATTAGGCTGGGCCTGCTGGCTCATGCCTGTAATCCCAGCACTTTGGGAAGCCGAGGCACGTGGAACACCCGAGGTCAGGAGTTCGAGACCAGCCTGGCCAACATGGTGACACCCCGTCTCTACTAAAATACAAAAATTAGCTGGGAGTGGTAGCAGGTGCCTGTAATCCCATAATCCCAGCTATTTGTGATGCTGAGGCAGGAAAATCTCTTGAACCTAGGAGGTGGAGGCTGCAGTGAGCAGAGATTGTGCCACTTCACTCCAGCCTGGATGATAGAGCAGACTCTGTCTCAAAAACAAAAAAAAAATTTCTAGGTATAGGGGAAACAATTCTGTGTACACAGCATTTAAAAATAAAATGTGGGCCGGGCGTGGTGGCTCAAGCCTGTAATCCCAGCACTTTGGAAGGCCGAGACGGGCGGATCACGAGGTCAGGAGATGGAAACCATCCTGGCTAACACGGTGAAACCCCATCTCTACTAAAAAATATGAAAAACTAGCCGGGCGAGGAGGCTGAGGCAGGAGAATGGCGTGAACCCGGGAGGCGGAGCTTGCAGTGAGCCGAGATCACGCCACTGCACTCCAGTCTGGGCAACAGACTCCGCCTCAAATAAAAAGAAAAAAAAAAAAATCAAATGTGTCGGCCGGTTGCAGTGGCTCACATCTGTAATCCCAGCACTTTGGGAGGCCGAGGTGGGCGGATCACGAGGTCAGGAGTTCGAGACCATTCTGGCTAACATGGTGAAACCCCGTCTCTACTAAAAATACAAAAAATTAGCCCGGCGTGGCGGCGTGCACCTGTAGTCCCAGCTACTCGGGAGGCTGAGGCAGGAGAATCGCTTGAACCTGGGAAGCGGAGGTTGCAGTGAGCTGAGATCGCGCCATTGCACACCAGCCTGAGCAACAAGAGCGAAACTCCATCTCAAAAAAAAAAAAGAAACCCTTTTTACTTTCTGCTACTTTACTGTCTCCTGTGGGTCAAGACCAACCCCATCCCAGGGGATCCCAGGGTTGCCAGTAGTGACTCTGAAACAAAATCATCTCTTGCCTTAGGGAAGACAGAAGTCCAAAGGTCAATCACTCTCCACAGGTAGGCTCCGGGTACCTGGTAAGGGGTAGTAGAAAGAAGAAATGTAGGCCGGGTGCGGTGGCTCACGCCTGTAATCCCAGCACTTTGAGAGGCCAAGGCAAGTGAATCACCTGAAGTCAGGAGTTCAAGACCAACCTGACCAGCATGGAGAAACCCCATCTCCACTAAAAATACAAAATTAGCCGGACGTGGTGGCGCATGCCTGTAATCCCAGCTACTCTGGAGGATGAGGCAGAAGAATCACTCGAACCTGGGGGGCAGAGGTTGCGGTGAGCCGAGATCGCGCCACTACACTCCAGCCTGGGCAATGAGAGCAAAACTCCATCTCAAAAAAAAAGAAAGAAACGTAGGTCGGACACAGTGACTCATGCTTGTAATCCCAGCACTTTGGGAGGCTGAGGTAGGCAGACTACTTGAGATCAGGAGTTCAAGACCAGCCTGGCCAACACGGTGAAACCCCATCTCTACTAAAAATACAAAAATTAGCTAGGCATGGTGATGCACACCTATAATCCCAGCTACTCGGGAGGCTGAAGTGGGAGAATCGCTTGAGCCCAGGAGGTGGAGGTTGCAGTGAACAGAGATCGCATCACTGCACTCCAGCCTGGGCAACAAGAGTGAGACTCCGTCTCAAACAAAAAAAATGAATAAAATAAATAAATATGTATTTTCTCCTCTGTAGCATAGAAACATTTACTATCAACATCTTAGCATTTTGGGGAGCGGAAAATGAGATAATGTCTGAAAAAGTACCTACTGCCTCTAAACTGATAGCCATACAACAAAAAATTGGCTATCTTATAAATTTAGGTAGATATATGAGGCTCAATACAATTGAAGATTTAGATTTACTCAGTATACAGAATAAAGGCAGCATAATTTAGAATAAATTACTCATTCACATAAGTTTTGTTATACTATATTGTTATAATTGTTCTATTAACTACTGTTAATCTGTTAGTGTGCCTAATTTATAAATTAAACATCATAAGTATGTATGTGTAGGAAAAAACAAAGTATATTTAGGGTTCCAGGCATCCACCAGAGGTCTTGGGACCTATCCCTTGTGGATAAGGTGGGGACTGCTGTAATTACAACTTTTTTTTTTTTTTTTGAGATGGAGTCTCACTCTGTCGCCCACGCTGGAGTGCAGTGGCGCAATATCAGCCCGCCTCCCGGGTTTACGCCAGTCTCCTGCCTCAGCCTCCCGAGTAGCTGGGACTACAGGCCCCCGCCATCTCGCCCGGCTAGTTTTTTGTATTTTAGAGATTCTTAAAGATTCTTTTAAGTCGAAAGGATAAGAAAGAATGATAGATAAAACTAAATGGAAGCTGGGCGCGGTTGCTCACACCTGTAATCCCAGCACTTTGGGAGGCCAAGGCAGGCGGATCACCTGAGTTCGGGAGTTGAGGACCAGCCTGACCAACATGGAGAAACCCTGTCTCTGCTAAAAATACAAAATTAGCTGGGCGTGGTGGCGCATACCTGTAATCCCAGCTACTCGGGAGGCTGAGGCAGGAGAATCGCTTGAACCTGGGAGTCGGAGGTTCCGGTGAGCCCAGATCATTGCACTCCAGCCTGGGCAACAAGAGCGAAACTCCATGGATATAGAAAGTTGAGGAAATAAAGAGATTGGAAAAAATGGTAAGAAATTATAAAAGTCTTCTAGAAAGCTTATCTTGTGTCGTCAAAGCTGATTGAAATTGGATGGATCAGCTGGGCGCGGTGGCTCACGCCTGTAATTCCAGCACCCTGGGGAGCCGAGGCGGGCGGATCACGAGGTCAGGAGTTCAAGAGCAGCCTGGCCAACATGGTGAAACCCCGTCTCTACTAAAAATACAAAACCTAGCCAGGCATAGTGGCGGGCGCCTGTAATCCCAGCTACTCAAGAGGCTGAAGCAGGAGAATCACTTGAAGCTGGAAGGCAGGGGATGCAGTGAGGTGAGATGGCGCCACTGCACTCCAGCCT
>NW_012114932.1:5313009-5314653 GCF_000951035.1 Colobus angolensis palliatus | reverse complement strand
ATAAATAAATAAATAAATAAATAAATAAATAAATAAATAGGATCCGCATTCCCATTGTACATATCACCCTTAGTCTTCCAGAGTGGTGGAAAACACAAATCTGATAAGAGAATCAACTGGCAAAGCTTATGTAAACTTTTAACTTTCCCTGGCTTAAGGCTCTTCCATTTGCTGGACTTACATTCTACCCGGTTTGGAAAATATCAGGTTTGTTTCTCCCTTTGAAATAGTAATGGGAAAGTCCATGTGCCTGGATGAAGGAGCCTATGAACCAGCTCTCCTTAAAGGTGATATTCTTTGTTTTTGCTAAGGGCTTGTAAGCTTCTCACTAAAACTAAGGATTAATTAAGGATTTTTTTTTTTTCAGATGGAGTGTCGCTCTGTCACCTAGGCTGGAATGTAGTAGTGTGATCTTGGCTCACTGCAACCTGCGCCTCCCAGGTTCAAGCGATTCACCTGCCTCAGCCTCCTGAATAGCTGGGATTATAGGTGCACACCACCACACCCAGCTAATTTTTTGTATTTTTAGTAGAGATGGGGTTTCATCGTGTTAGCCAGGCTGGTCTTGATCTCCTGACCTCGTGATCCGCCCGCCTCGGCCTCCCAAAGTTCTGGGATTACAGGAGTGAGCCACTGCACCTGGCCTATTTTTACTTTATAGAGATAAGATCTTTCTATGTTGCCCAGGCTGTTCTCAAACTCCTGACTTCAAGTGATCCTCCTGCCTTGGCCTCCCAAAGTTCTGGCGTTATAGGCATAAGCCACTGCACCTGGCCTGGTACCTTTAGAAATAAGAACACTTTTCAGACCTGGATTTCAAATTGTTGTGTCAATAATGGTCCATATTTGCGTCATATTTTTTATTAAGCTGATTATGCTTTGTATTTTTAGATATCTAAGGTCAACAATAGAAAATGAATTGTGATAGCTAGATGCTTAGAAAGAATCCAATATTCTGCAGCTTCCTTGTAAGTGGATGGCCTGACCAAGGTCCCATTGCTCTGTCTCTTTTTGTTGTCAATCAATTCAGCCTTAAGATCTCACTAAGTTCATAAGCCATAATACCTCTCCTCTCTTCCTCTGACATGGAACAAGGTTACCTGGGAATGAGCCTTCCCAACTACGTGGGAGAAGCATACATCTAAACTGTTGAACATCAATGCTTTCAGAAGAGAAAGATTTCAATCAAAAGAAGGAAATGAGAGGGAAAAAAACAACAGAGCAGTCTGAGCTACATGAGATATGCAAAATTTATCAGGCACAAAGAGACATGAGTGGCTGGGTGCCACGGCTCACACCTGGAATCCTAGCACTTTGGAATGCTGAGGTGGGGAGATCACTTGAGCTCAGGAGTTCAAGACCAGCCTGGGAAACATGGCAAAACTCCATCTCTACAAAAAACACAAAAAAATTAGCAAGTCATGGTGGCACACACCTGTAGTCCCAGCTACTTAGGAGGCCGAGGTGGGAGGATTACTTGAGCTAGGGAGGCAAAGGTTGCAGTGAGCCAACATCACGCCACTGCACTCCGGCCTGGGCAACAGACAGATCCTGTCTCAAAAAAAACAAAAAAAGACATGAATATGGGACTTCAGCCATACACCCCTACACCCATGCCTGGGGACAATTGTTTAAAGGCATTTT
>NW_012114932.1:5308027-5308499 GCF_000951035.1 Colobus angolensis palliatus | reverse complement strand
CTCGAGTAGCTGGGATTACAGGCACATGCTACCATGCCCGGGTTTTTGTATTTTTGGTAGAGATGGGGTTTCACTCTGTTGGCCAGGCTGGTCTCAAACTCCTGAACTCAGGTGATCCGTCCACCTTGGCCTCCCAAAGTGCTGAGATTACAGAGGTGAGCCACCATGCCTGGCCTTAACATAAATTCTTGATAAACAACTTAGAAATTGCTTCTTCTATATTCCTTTAAAAACCCACTTATAACTGCTGTTAATCAGAGCATATATTCAGGGCAACTTGAATCTATGCTCCTGGGTCTAGTCCATTAACTTGGCCCAAACAGACTCTGTACTTATGTCAATTTTTCCTTAGTTTTTTCCTTTTGGTTAACAGAAGAAAACAAGGAAACAACAGCAAAAGTCTAGAGGGGAGGGTGGTGGGTGGGAGAGAGTGGGAATAGAGATCAGGACATGGACTTGCTACAATATATTA
>NW_012114932.1:5302433-5305997 GCF_000951035.1 Colobus angolensis palliatus | reverse complement strand
GGGGTTTCACCGTGTTAGCCAGGATGGTCTCGATCTCCTGACCTCGTGATCTGCCCACCTTGGCCTCCCAAAATGCTGGGATTATAGGCATGAGCCACCACGCCCAGCCTCTTTTTTTTTTTAATAATAGAGATGGGGTCTTACTATGTTGCCCAGGCTGGTCTTGAACTGCAGCCTCAAGCAGTCCTCCCACTTCAGCCTCCCAAAGTGCCAGGATTCTAGTTGTGAGCCACTGCACCTGGCCTGGGGTTCCTTTTTATTTTTTATTTATTTTCTAATTTAAAAAATTATTTCCATAGTTTATTGGGGCACAGGTGGTGTTTGGTTACATGAGTAAGTTCTTTAGTGGTGATTTGTGAGATTTTGGTGCACCCATCACCCAGACTGTATACACTACACTCAATTTGCAGTCTTTTATAAGGCTTCCTTTTTAAAGGAAGGGTAGTAATCCCATTCACAAGGGCTCCACCCTCATGACCCAAATACCTCCCAAAGGCCCCACTTCCTAATACTATCACTTTGGGGATTAGGATGTCAACATATGAATTTTGAGGGGACACAAATATTTAGTCCATTGCAATGGGTAAAAGATTTGAACAGTAATTTCACCAAAGATGTGCTGATGGAAAATAAACATATAAAAAGATACTCAACATCATTAGTCATAGAGGAAATGCAAATTTAAATCAGAACAAATACCACTACACATCTATTAGAGTAGCTGAAGTTAAAAAGAGTGAGCATATTGAGTGTTTATGACAATGTCTTGTGCTTTCTTCTTGGTGGTAGAAAGTGCAAGATGCAATAACTTGTTTTTTATTTTGGAGGAAATGTCCCAGATTACTGGGACCCTAAAAATTTTACTGGGCTGGGCCTGGTGGCTCACGCCTGTAATCCCACCACTTTGGGAGGCCAAGGCTGGTGAATCACGAGGTCAGGAGTTCGAGACTAGCCTAACCAAAATGGTGAAACTCCATCTCTACTAAAAATACAAAAATTAGCCAGACGTGGTGGTGCACACCTGTAATCCCAGCTACTCAGAAGGCCGAGGCAGTACAATCACTTGAACCTGGGAGGTGGAGGTTGCAGTGAGCCGAGATCGTGCCACTGTACTTCCAACCTGGGTGACAGAGCGAGACTCCATCTAAAAGAAAAAAAAAAATGTACTGATGTGGGGGGCCTCTGAATTGCCATAGGGTTTATCTCCCACTCATCGTAGCATATGAGTCTTCCAAAGGACTATATCATGCTAGCCACTTATTGCTCATTTGATCCGTTTAGTATAATGTAATCAATATAGTAGACCTGTAGTATTCTGAATATAGTATTCTGAAGGGTAGCCAGATTATTTATATTTCTTCAGTTTATAGATTGACAGAGGCAGGAGAGGTAAGATAACTTTGGGCAACACTGAAATGTATACTGTTATCCATTCCACGTGAATGTGAACTGTTTCTGATTCTCATATCTGGTAGGGGCAGGAAAACAATGCACTCACCAGAATAATCGCCATATATCATCATCCTAAGGCTGTGATAATCTGCCTGGGCCAGTATACCACATCTGGCACAGCAGCTGCATTTGGGACTACTACTTGACTGAGTTTGCAGTAGTCCAAATATCTTTATCCAGGATCCATCTGATGTTTTGTGGGGGTCGTATTGGTTAATTAAATGGGGATATAAGGAGTACGCTATCCCTGATGTCTTTCAGATAGTTGTATATTTTGGCTGGGTGTGGTGGCTCATTCCTGTAATACCAGCACTTTAGGAGGCCAAGGCAGGTGGATAACTTGAGGCCAGGAGTTCAAGACTAGCCTGGCCAGCATAGCAAAACCCCATCTCTACTAAAAATACAAAAAAATTAGCTGGGCATGTTGGTGCACACCTGTAATCCCATATACTGAAAAGGCTGAGGCAGGAGAATCGCTTGAACCTGGGAGGTGGAGGTTTCAGTGAGCCAAGATGGCGTCATTAAACTGGAGCCTGGGCAACAGAGTAAGACTCTGTCTCAAATAAATAAAATAAAATAAAAATTGTCTTTTTAACCATCTGTGCAAGTTCCCTTGGCTACCATGCTGACTTCGCCAGTCATTATGATTATACCCACCTGACTTTTAATGGTTAAGCTATCTGATATCTATGGGGGTGTGTACGATTATTATTATTCACATTGCTATTAGAGAGCCTGGATTAATGGCTTCTTCTAACTTCAATCCTGACCTACAGAGGAAAGCCACTGCTTGACTTAGTGATGCTTGGTGTCCCCTCACCAATTAATTCCTTACAGTTTTAGTAAACGATATCTCCTTCAAGCCCTCCCATGGACTATTAGGGTATGGATTTCTCTTAGGAAAAGAACCTTTTCTGAATTCACAGATAAAATATATCTGTTTGAAATGTAGATGTCAGGCACGGTGGCTTAAGCCTGTAATCCCAGCACTTTGGGAGGCTGAGAGACGGGCAAATCACGAGGTCAGGAGATCGAGACCATTCTGGCTAACACGGTGAAACCCCATCTCTACTAAAAAATACAGAAAACTAGCCGGGCGAGCTGGCAGGCGCCTGTAGTCCTAGCTACTCGGGAGGCTGAGGCAGGAGAATGGCGCAAACCTGGGAGGCGGAGCTTGCAGTGAGCTGAGATCCAGCCACTACACTCCAACCTGGGCGATAGAGCGAGACTCTCCATCTCAAAAAAAAAGAAAAAGAAATGTAGAATTTTCTAGTTGTAACTTCTGAAGTCAAGCCCATCAAAATACAGAATATATTGCTAATGTTTTGTATATTTCCTGTGTTGTCAAATACCTGGATCTATTGTGCCTAATTTTAGCTAATACAAGATTATTAGTGTCAAACAGCAAATATAAAAGTATTAGTGCTTGAGATACAAAAATGGTATATTGTTTTAACTAGAAATTGTTTAATATTTACAAACTCCATCTTTTAATCCCATTGTAACATGCACAGCTTCTGTAAATTTAGTTCATACTATTATATTTAACTCTACCCTATAAACATAATTCAGCATAGCCAATTCCCCCACATGTATAGACATTCTTATGTCATTTCATCCCTCTGATACTGTCTCATTTCTGCCTCCTCAGATAGCATTGACAACTATATCTCAGAAAGAAGACTCATGTATGCTACAAGGAGGTATTATAGCACTTCCTATGCCTTTTTTTTTTTTGAGAGGGAGTCTTGCTCTGTCACCCAGGCTATAGTGTAGTGGCATGATCCTAGCTCACTGCAACCTCTGCCTCCTGGGTTCAAGCAATTCTCCTGCCTCAACCTCCCAAGTAGCTGAGATTACAGGCACCCACCACCACCCCCAGATAATTTTTGTATTTTTAGTAGAGACAGGGTTTTACCATGTAGGCCAGGCTGGTCTTGAACTCCTGACCTTGTGATCCACCCTCGTGATCACCCGGGCTTTTTTTTTTTTTTCTGAGATGGAGGAGTCTCTCTTTGTCACCCAGGCTGGAGTGTAGTGGCGTGATCTCGGCTCACTGCAACCTCCACCTCCTGGGTTCAAGTGATTCTTTTACCTCAGCCTCCCAAGTAG
>NW_012114932.1:5301350-5301938 GCF_000951035.1 Colobus angolensis palliatus | reverse complement strand
ACCCAGAAGGCAGAGCTTGCAGTGAGCCAAGATCGCACCACTGCACTCCAGCCTGGGCGACAGAGCGAGACTCCATCTCAAAAAAAATTGAGAAGATGGTTTCTATCTAGAGAATTGGTGTTCAGATCTTACTGCAAAAGGCTAATCTTTACTGACTTATACAAATGTTATATTTTTCTACTGTTTCATTTAACCCAACAACATTTCATCCCCACCATGAGAAACCTAAACAAGTTGAAATAAACCCCAAGCTTGGAGTAGTAAATTAGGTTAGTAAAGTAGGTTAAATTAGTAAAGTAGATTTCTCCTTCTCCCCATGAACATCCTTTATTTTTATTTTTTGATTCCCAGTAATAGCAACTCCCAATAGAACTTTTTTGAAAGAAATGTTCCTTCTATAGCAATTTATTGAATGCTTTCTACATGCTAAACACTATGGGTAGAAATAGAGGATACAGGCCAGGCATGGTGGCTCATGCCTGTAATCCTAGCACTTTGGGAGGCCAAGGTGGGTAGATCACGAGGTCAGAAGTTCAAGACCAGCCTGGCAAACATGGTGAAACCCCATCTCTACTAAAAATACAAAAA
>NW_012114932.1:5298935-5300162 GCF_000951035.1 Colobus angolensis palliatus | reverse complement strand
TCGATCTCCTGACCTCGTGATCCGCCCGTCTCGGCCTCCCAAAGTGCTGGGATTACAGGCTTGAGCCACCGCGCCCGGCCTAAAAAAGATTTTTAAAGAAGGGGACAGGAAAGGGCCTTTTCAGGCAGTGAACATTATTAGCTCCATTGGTGAGTTTGTTAGTAACTTTGGGGACCATACTAGAAGACAAAAGAGGTGTTCCTTCCTGTACTACAGAGAACCCAAGCAGTAGCCAATCAGCTCTATGTGCTAGGTTATAAGCATCTGAATAATTTGTTTTTTTGTTTTTTTGTTTGTTTGTTTTGAGATGGAATTTTGTTCCTGTTGCCCAGGCTGGAGTACAATGGCGCAATCTTGGCTCACTGCAACCTCCGCCTCCCAGGTTCAAGCAATTCTGCCGCAGCCTCCCGAGTAACTGGGATTACAGGCATGCGCTACCTCGCTTGGCTAATTTTTTGTATTTTTAGTAGAGACGGGGTTTCTCCATGTTGGTCAGGCGGGTTTTGAACTCCTGACCTCAAATGATCCGCCTGCCTCAGCCTCCCAAAGTGCTGGGATTACAGGCGCAAGCCACCGTGCCCAGCAAGCATCTGAATATCTTAATATGGACTTAACAATAACGGAACAAGAGTTAACCAAAGCAGGGTCTAAGCTGAAAGACTGCTTGAAATCATTCCTAAACACATGCTCATGTGAGAATGCCTCACTTACCTGCCATTTCTGTGAGTACAAACCTGAAGTTTGTTTGGGGGGTTTTTGTTTGTTTGTTTTTTGGGAGGGAGTCTCGCTCTGTCACCCAGGCTGTAGTGCAGTTGCACGATCTCGACTCACTGCAACCTATGGCTCCCAAGTTCAAGCAATTCTCTCGCCTCAGCCTCCCAAATAGCTGGGATTACAGGTGCCTGCCACCACACCGTGCTAAGTTTTGTATTTTTAGTGGAGACAGGGTTTTGCCATGTTGGCCAGGCTAGTCTTAAACTCCTGACTTCAAGTAATCTCCCGCCTTGGCCTTCCAAAGTGCTGAGATTACAGGCATGAGCCACCATGCCTGGCCTGAGGTTTGTATTATGGTGTAATATCACTGATCCTTGGGAAAGAGCTTCTCTCTCCCTTGGAATACATTTTTCTTTTCTTTTTTTTTTTTTTTTTTTTTTTGAGACGGAGTCTCACTCTGTCGCCCAGGCTAGAGTCCAATGGTGCAATCTCAGCTCACTGCAACCTCCACCT
>NW_012114932.1:5297831-5298885 GCF_000951035.1 Colobus angolensis palliatus | reverse complement strand
TTTTTCTTTTCTTTTTTTTTTTTTTTTTTTTTTTTTTTTTTTTGGTATGTGAAGGAGTCTCACTTTTATCATCCAGGCTAGAGTCCAATGGTGCAATCTCAGCTCACTGCAACCTCCACCTCCAGGGTTCAAGCCATTCTTCTGCCTCAGCCTCCCAGGTAGCTGGGACTACAGGCATGCACCACCACACCCAGCTAATTTTTGTATTTTTAGTAGTGACGGGGTTTCACCATGTTGGCCAGGCTGGTCTCGAACTCCTGACCTCAAGTGATCTGCCCACCTTGGCCTCCCAAAGTGCTGAGATTATAGATGTGAGCCACCACGCCCGGCCTGGAATACATTTTCCCAGGTTCTTAAAATTTAGTCCTTTACAAATCCATGAGAATGAGGAGGAATCCAATGACAGTTTAGAGTTGGGCTCCTTGGTGGAGTGAGGACTGCTTTTTTTCACAAAGTACCCTTAACCCTTGGTTAGTTTGGGTCATCACAGTTGAACCTGTCAAGGCATAATTTTCAAAAAATTGAAAACATGACTCATACAAATATATTATGAACATGTGTCAAATATTTATTAACTTATTATAAGGGAACCAATAAGATGGTAAGTAAAGCTGGTTCAAAGAGCATGTTAAAGAACTAAGTATTCACAGATATTTAAGGAATGGCCGGATGTGATGGCTCACACCTGTAATCCTAGGACTTTGGGAGGCTGAGGCAGGAGGATCACTTGAGCTCAGTTTGAGACTAGCCTGGGTAACATGATGAAATCCCATCTCTACAAAAAATACAAAAAATTATCTGGGCATGATGGTGGATGCCTGTAGTCCCAGCTACCCAGGAGTCTGAGGTGGGAGGATTGCTTGAGCCCAAGAGGTCAAGGCTGCAGGGAGCCAAGATGGCACCACTGCACTTCAGCCTAAGCAACAGAGCCAGACTTTATCTCTAAAAAATAAAAGAAGGGGCCGGGCGCGGTGGCTCAAGCCTGTAATCCCAGCACTTTGGGAGGCCGAGACGGGCGAATCATGAGGTCAGGAGATCGAGACCATCCTGGCTA
>NW_012114932.1:5292465-5296031 GCF_000951035.1 Colobus angolensis palliatus | reverse complement strand
TTTTTTTTTTATTTCTGAGACAGAGTTTAGCTCTTGTTGCCCAGGCTGGAGTGCAATGGCACGATCTCGGCTTACCACAGCCTCCACCTCCTGGGTTCAAGCGATTCTCCTGCCTCAGCCTCCTGAGTAGCTGGAATTACAGGCATGAGTCACCACGCCCAGCTATTTTGTAGTTTTAGTAGAGACAAGGTTTCTCCATGTTGGTCAGGCTGGTCTTGAACTCCCTACCTCAGGTGATCCACCCTCCTCGGTCTCCCAGAGTGCTGGGATTATAGGTGTGAGCCACCGCACCTGGTCTGAAATAATTTTTCTTAACACCTTTATATTTCTTCAACCAAACATTTGAAGCCTCTGCCCCTCACCACTCATCAGCATGCCTTTATATGTCCCACTGCCTTCTATACTTTCCCTCCATGCATTTCACACACTTACACCTCAGGATCATTGCCCCCCTGTTCTCCCCTCAACCAAGAACCCTGTGGCTCTTTGCTGAAGTCAAGGTACTACTTTTCCTCAAAGACAATATGGTTGGCACCTCCACCATAGAATCAGTGCTGTAACAATCCAATCACCCTTGATCATTCTTCCAAATTACTTAATACCTATCTTTCTTAACTTGTGTAAACAAAAGGTATCTTGGGATTTCACTATTTTATTTACTTGGAATCTCTCTAGAGACAGCCTGATGAAAAAGAAAGTCTTCAACTATTAAGGCATTTGGCCCTGTTTAATTGGATTTGACTGCTTGGGCACACCTGCACAAAAACTTTCAAATGAAATGTGCATTTTTGTTGCATGGGCCTAATTTAAAACTTGCCCAAGGGGACATTTTGTACAATAGCTGAGAAATTTGCAATCTCAGATTGAGACTTAACATTACTAAATTCAGCTTTGACTGAATTTTTGATGCAAAAAAATCACGAAACCTTGAAAACTGAACCACCAAAGAAGGATGATATACAATTAACTCTGGCTGTTAGCCTGTGTTACTGTCATTACAACACTTAAAAACTGTGCTAGGGTAAATTAAACCTTTTGGGTTTCAGTAATTAAGATACCCTGAGAGGAACGCAACCTCACAGATCTTGGTTTCTTGTGTTGTATAATTAAGTGGACTTATAGGCTGGTTTGTGATGATGTCAGAGAATGGGATGTGGAGCTTAACTGTTCTTGGCACTTTGCTAGGCCCTATGAGGTAGAGGAGGCATTTTTTCCAATATAGAGTCATGTAGCTTATATGTGGTGTGGAAATAAATGAAGACCAACCAAATAAGAACAGGCAAAAGCAATTTCATCAGAGCTTGCTATAGCAAAGGAGTCAGACATCATCACATGTTTTGGCAGAGACTCAAAGTCAGGCAAAGGAGTGGGAAAGCTTTATGGTGGAAAAAAGGGAAGACTTCAGGTATGACTCAACTGGAACCCATGAGCAGTCTAATCAGAAGTGGGACATCCTATATGGATATTTGGCTTTCTTTCATTGGTCCTAAATTGGAAGCAAGGACAAAAATTATGGGAACTATCTGTTATTATTCAAGTCCTGGCTGTTTGGGGGCTGATTGTTACAGGGTTGTTGTTTGACTTCCTGGACTGGTTGCTAAAGATAGTGCTCTGACTTCCTACAAGTCTGACTTATAGATAGTAGGCTAGTTACTGTAGATAATGGGTTGGTTTCTTGAGCTGGTGGCTGCAGATTATGTATCAGAGTTCTATTTTTATATGTGGTCTGGCTATTGTCCATTTGCATAGTCAGTCTCTCTGTGTTAAAACTGCTTGAATCTGGGACTTTTTTTTTTTTTTTAAATAATAGAGTTGGGGTCTTGCTATGTTGGCCAGAGTGGTAGCAAACTCCTGGCCTCAACAGTCGTCTTGCCTCAGCCTCCCAAAATGCTAGTGTGAGCTACCATGCCTGGCCTGAATCCAGGGCTTTTTCTTTCCACTATTGAATGCTATTAGATAATATCAAGGAATTAAATAAAATATAATCAGCTTCTCCCTTTTCTCCATCAAACACATCAGCCAACAGCTTTTTTCTTTTGTTTTCTTTTCTTTTGAGATGGGAGTCTTGCTCTGTCACCCAGGCTGGAGTACAGTGGCACGATCTCTGCTGACTGCAACTTCCGCCTCCCGGATTCAAGTGATTCTTCTGCCTCAGCCTCCCTAGTAGCTGGGATGACAGGTGTTCACCATCATGCCCAGCTAAGTTTTGTATTTTAAGTAGAGACAGGGTTTCACCATGTTGGCCCAGCTGGTCTTTAACTCTTGACCTCAAGTGATCCACCTGCTTTGGGCTCCCATATTCGTGGGATTATAGGCATGAGGATTACACCACACCCAGCCAATAAATCGTTTCTAATTTAGTCATAATAGGAGGTTGAATCACATCTGATGTAAGGCTTGTGGACTAGAGGTGTTTAACTGCTGAGTGAGCTTAGTTACACGTGTAGTATCCTCCTTTTCGTACATTTCTGATGTTCTCTTTTTGCCATATTAGCATTACTTTGGGTTTTATGTGTTTGTTATTTTTTGTTGTTGTAAATAAAATATATACATATATAAAACATAAAGTTAACAATTTTAACCATTTTAAAGTATACAATTTAGTAGTATTAAGTACATTCACATTGCTATGCAGCCATAACCACTATCCAGTTCCAGAACATTTTGCTCATCCCAAACAAGAACTTTGTATTCAGTACATGATAACTCCTCATTCCCTCCTTTCTCTACCCTTGGCAAACACCATTCTACTTCTGTCTGACTACTCATACGGTATTTGTTCTTTTTGTCTGGCTTATTTCATTTAGCATAATGTTTTCAAGTTTCGTCCATTTGGTAGCATGTATCAGAATTTCGTTCCTTTTTAAGGCTGAACAGTACTCCATTGTATGTATATACTACAGTTTGTTTACCTATTTATTGTTGCGTATTTGAGTTCTTAAAATTTTTGGCTATTGTGAATAATGCCGCCATGAACATGGGTGTACAAATATCTGTTAGAATCTCTACTTTTGATTATTTGTGTATATACCTAGGAGAGGAATTACTGGATCATATGGTAATTTTTCTTTTTTCTTACCATGAGTTTGACTTTTTTTTTTTTGAGATGGAGTCTCACTCTGTTGCCCAGACTAGAGTGCAGTGATGCGATCTCAGCTCACTGCAACCTCTGTCTCCTGAGTTCAACCAATTCTCTTGCCTCAGCATCCCGAGTACCTGGGATTACAGGCGCCCACCACCATGCCCAGCTAATTTTTGCATTTTTAGTAGACGGGGTTTCACCATGTTGACCAGGCTGATCTTGAAATCCTGACCTCAGGTGATCAGCCTGCCTCAGCCTCCCAAAGTGCTGGGAGTACAGGCGTGAGCCACCACACCTGGCCTTTTTTTTTTTTCTTTCTTTCTCTCTTTAGACAGGGTCTGGCTCTGTCACACAGGTTGGAGTGCAGTGGCACAATCTCAGCTCACTGCAACCTCTGCTTCCTGAGTTCAAGCCAGCCTCCCACCTTAACCTCCTGAGTAGCTGGGACTATAAGTACATGCCACCATCTCTGGCTTATTTTTGT
>NW_012114932.1:5288070-5290836 GCF_000951035.1 Colobus angolensis palliatus | reverse complement strand
TGAAACCAAGTCTGACTCTATCACCCAGGCTGGAGTGCAATGGTGCGATCTCAGCTCACTGCAACCTCTGCCTCCCAGGTTCAAGCGATTCTCCTGCTTCAGCCTCCCAAGTAGTTGGGACTATAGGCGTGCACTACCACGCCCAGCCAATTTTTCGTATTTTTAGTAGAGACGGGGTTTCACCATTTTGGCCAGGATGGTTTGGGTCTCTTGACCTCGTGATCCGCCCGCCTTGGCCTCCCAAAATGCTGGGATTACAAGCGTGAGCCAACGTGCCTGGCCACCTAGCTAATTTTAAAATCATTTTTTGGCCAGGTGCGTTGGTCCCCTTTGCCAATCCCAGCACTTTGGGAGGCTTAGGCAGGTGGATCACGAAGTAAGGTGTTTGAGACCAGCTTGGCCAACATGGTGAAACTCCGTCTCTACTAAAAATGCAAAAATCTCACTATGTTGCCCAAGCTGGTCTCAAACTCCTGAGCTCAGGCAATCCACCTGCTTTGGCCTCCTGAAATGCTAGGATTACAGGCATGAGCCACCATGCTCAGTGGATGACGTTTTTGATGTCATATCTAAGAATTCTTTGCCCAACTCAAAGTCACAAGATATTTTCTCCAATGTTTTCTTATATAAGTAGTTTTGTTTTGTTTTGTTTGTTTATTTGTTATGTTTGAGACAGAGTCTCGCTCTGTCGTCCAGGCTAGAGTGTAGTGGCACGATCTCGGCTCACTGCAACCTCCACCTCCTGGGTTCAAACAATTCTTTGCCTCAGCCCCCCGAGTAGCTGGGATTATAGGTGTGCACCACCATGCCTAGCTAATTTTTGTATTTTTAGTAGAGATGGGGTTTCACCATGTTGGCCAGGGTGGTCTTGAACTCCTGACCTCAAGTGATCCGCCCACCTCAGCCTCCCAAAGTGCTGGGATTACAGGCATGAGCCATTGCACCCAGCCGATTTAGCACCTTAACCAAAAATCAACTGATCAGTACTCACATTCCTGATTTCAAAATTTATTACTCCAGTCTGGGTAACCTAGTGAGACCTCATCTCTACAAAAATAAAAAGATAAATTAGCCAAGCGTGGTGGCAAGTGACTATAATCCTAGCTATTCAGGAGGCTGTAACAGTGGGATCACTGAGCCTAGCAAATCAAAACTGCAGGGAGCTATGAACAGTTGTGCTACTGTATTCCAGCCTGGGTGATAGAGCAAGGCCCTGTCTCTAAAAAAAAAACAAACAAATGAAAGTACTGATAATCTACAGGTCACATTTGGCAGGCTTCCAAATTAACCTGCCTGGAATAGGTCTTAGGGTTCTTGGCTTACATTCTATCCCTAAATAAAAAATCTTGGCATGTCTGTAATCCCAGGACTCTGAGAGGCTGAGGCAGGCAGATCACTTAAGCCCAGTAGTTCGAGACCAGCCTGGGCAACATGGTGAAACCCCATCTTGACACAAAGTTTAAAAATTAGCTGGGTTGTGGTGGTGCCGTCTGTAGTCCCAGCTACTTGGTAGGCTGAAGTGGGAGGATTGCTTGAGCCGGGGAGTTCAAGGCTGCAGTGAACCACTGCACTCCTCCAGCCTGGGGCATAACAGAGCGAGACCCCTGTCTCAAAAAAAAAAAAAAAAAAAATGCTGGGCGCGTTGGCTCACGCCTATAATCCCAGCACTTTGGGAGGCCAAAACAGGTGGATCACCTGAGGTCAGGAGTTCGAGACTAGCCTGGCCAACATGGCAAAACCCCGTCTCTACTAAAAATACAAAAATTAGCTGGGTGTGGTGGTGGGTGTCTGTAGTCCCAGCTACTTGGTAGGCTGAAGTGGGAGGATTGCTTGAGCCGGGGAGTTCAAGGCTGCAGTGAACCACTGCACTCCTCCAGCCTGGGGCATAACAGAGCGAGACCCCTGTCTCAAAAAAACAAAACAAAACAAAATTATCTCTTTTTTTTTTTTTTTTTTGAGACGAGGTCTTGCTCTGTCACTCAGGCTGGAGTGCAGTGGCATCATCTCAGCTCACCACAACCTCCGCCTCCCAGGTTCAAGCAATTCTCCTGCCTCAGCCTCCCGAGTAGCTGAGATTACAGGCATGTGCCACCACGGCCAGCTAATTTTTTGTATTTTTAGTAGAGATGGGGTTTCTCCATGTTGGTCAGGCTGGTCTCTAACTCCTGACCTCAGGTGATCCCCCACCTCGGCCTTCCAAAGTGCTGGGATTAAAGGCTTGAGCCACCATGCCCAGCCAAGAACCTTATCTCTTAACCTGAGTTCCTCAGTCTTAATTGAGTTCCTCAAACTGTTGACATACTAATTAATATGTAACCTACTGAAACTGAAAAAGACACTAATTTTTTTCTAAATCATGAAATTTTACTGATTATCTTATATGTAAAACATTTTAGCCTATATGTTGTAATCTGTAGCCAATGATTGGCCCTCTATATTATACCCTCTAGTGGAAAAAGACAAAGATAACTCTGCCTGGTGTGGTTGTTCATGCCTGTAATCCCAAGGCTTTGGGATAAGCGTAGAATTTTTAGAGAATAATTTAAAATAATGCTCTGCCTAGGCAACAGAGTGAGACCCTGTCTGTACAAAAATAATTAGCCAGGCATGGTGGCATACACCTGTACTCCCACTACTTGGGACGCTGAGGCAGGTGGATCACTTGGTCCCAGAACTGTGAGGTTACAGCAAATTATGATTTTGCCACTGCACTCCAACCTAGGTGACAGAGCAAGACCCTGTCTCTAAAAAAGAAAAAAAAAAAAA
>NW_012114932.1:5282116-5286960 GCF_000951035.1 Colobus angolensis palliatus | reverse complement strand
ATTAGCTTGGCGTGGTCGTGGGAGCCTATAATCCCAGCTACTCAGGAGGCTGAGGCAGGAGAATCACTTGAACCCAGGAGGTGGACGTTGCAGTGAGCCAAGATCACATCACTGCACTCCAGCCTGGGCGATAGAGTAGAGACTGTTTCAAAACAAAACAAAAAAAAACCCATTCCAATTTATAACAGTTTAGAAAAAACACGTCCAACTTTGTTGGTGTATCTTCCTAGGTTTATCCTCACATTTGGCTTCCAATAACCTTTATCAAATTATTTCTGCCTCAGCAACCTTAATTTTGGTTGGCAAAATGGCATAGGTGGCAGAATTTCAGAGTGACCTTCCTAGACCAAAAGCAGCTTCCAGCCTTTGTGCAACAAATCCACTGTGTTCCCGAACTTGGATGCCTTGCTGGGCTACAGATGAGTTTCTACCAAAATCAGGCTGGGCACAGTGGCTCACACCTGTAATTCCAGCACTTTGGGAGGCTGAGGCGGGCAGCTCACTTGACCCCAACAGTTCAAGACCAGCCTGGGCAACATGGTGAAACTCCATCTCTACAAAAAGTACAAAAATTAGCTGAGTAGGGCCGGGCGCGGTAGCTCATGCCTGTAATCCCAGCGCTTTTGGAGGCCGAGGCGGTCCATGAGGTCAGGAGTTCAAGACCAACCTGGCCAACATGGTGAAACCCCATTTCTCCTAAAAATACAAAAATTATCCGGGCATGGTGGCACGTGCCTGTAATCCCAGCTACTTGGGCGGCTGAGGCAAGAGAATAGCTTGAACCCAGGAGGCGGAGGTTGCAGTGAGCCAAGAACGCGCCGCTGCACTCCAGCCTGGTGACAGAGCGAGATTCCATCTCAAAAAAAAAAAAAAAAGCTGAGTGTAGTGGCATGGGCCTCTAGTCCCAGCTACTTGGGAGGATCTCTTGAGGCCAGGAGGTCAAGGCTGCCATGAGCTGTGATGGGGCCACTGTATTCCAGCCTGGGCAACAGAGCAAGATCCTGTTTCAAAAAAACAAAACAAAACAAAAAAGCCAATGAATTTCGTGTCTTTGGCAAAGTTCTGTTTGTTTTGTTTTGTTTTCAGTCAGGGTTTCACTATGCCGTCCAGGCTGGAGTACAGTGGTGCGATCTCAGTTCACTGCAACCTCTGCCTCCTAGGCTCCAGAGATCCTCCTTCCTTAGCCTTCTGTGTAGCTGGGGACCACAGGTGCATACCACCATGCCTGGCTAATTAGTCGAGGTCCTGGTTTCCTCCTTTGCTAGGAGGTACAATGACTCTCTCAGAATCAGAGTTACTGCTATGAATTCAAGGCAAGAGTTTCTGTTGAATTCTAGGCCAGGATAAAATGGGAGCTCTGTAAATTGTTTCACTGGGGTTTTGGTGTGAGTCAACTTTTCCTTAGCATCCTCCTTTTTCAATTGCATGAGCATGCTCTTGCTCCACTACATAGTTTGTTTCACTCAAAACAACCAGGATGGAAAAGGGGTCCTCTAAAACTGAAGATGCACCAGCTAGGTTTTATGAATAATGCTTATGGTCCTTCTACTTACCTAACCCAGGTTGGTTATAAAACAGCAATGGCCAAAATGGGGATCTTTTGAATATGCCTAAAATGAGTTATTTGCATGCATAATTAGAAAAGCTGGTTTTAGAACCAAACAAATAGAATGGGAGACTTAATTCCAATAACACCTAAAAGCTTTTAAGATACATTCTAAAAAAGAATTTGCCTCAATTCAAAAGGTAAACATATTTAAAATTATTTCTACAAATGATGAAACTGAGGCAAACAAAAAAGAAAAATAGATAAAGAAAACTATTTCTAAATTGAAAAAGACTTTGGAGTTTTTCTTCCTTTTGCCTCCAGCTGCTCTTCCTCCTTCGATCTCTGTGATATGAACTCATCCCTTTCTGCTGTTTCCCTTGGCTCCCACACATCTCTACGCAGACAGTTTTAGAATTTCACAACGTGCATATTTCTTTCTCTCAATAGGGTAAAATATATTTAAATTTGGAACAAAAAGAACAAACAGAACAACTACAAAACACAAAGCTGATATTCAGATCCAACAAATTTTTCTAAACTGACAAATTAATAAGAAACAAAATGATGCCAGGTGTGGTGGTTCACGTCTATAATCCTACCACTTTGAGAGGATGAGGCAGGAGGATTGCTTGAGCTCAGGAGTTCAAGACTAACCTGGGTAACATGGTGTTTTTTGTTGTTGTTTCCAAAAAAAAAAGAGAAAAAGAAAAATAGCCAGGCGTGGTGGCACACACCTGTGGTCTCAGGTACTCGGGAGGCTGAGATGGGAGGATTGCTTGAGCCCCAGGAGGTCGAGGCTGCAGTAAGCAGTGATTTTGACACGTAAGCCTGGATGACAGAGTGAGACCCTGTCTCAAAAAAAAAAAAAGAAGAAGAAAAAATCTGTTTATCTTTAAAACTTATCAGATTTATATCTAAAAAATTCAGCTTCTTCTATGCTTCACTTCATATGATTGACAGGTTACATACATCATTATCTTCTGTTCCTTTTTTTCATAAAAAGGTATATCTTTTTGCTTAGCTGAGTTAACTCTCTCCTTCAACATTTTTGTGAACTTTTTGTGTAACTTTTTCTAACCCTACTGTGATGGCTAATACTAAATCGTTTATCTTGAAGGTCTAAAAAGGCAATGTTTTCCTCCAGTATAACTTGATTCTGTGTTCTAGGCTTTTCTTGATATATCTAAATTGTTCCATATAACCAAAAAACTTCCCATGCTGTTACTAAGGCCATGTATCCCACTGCTCAAGATACTAGTTTTCTTATTTACATTTCTTTATAATTTAATATACATTTATAACCCTAGACACAGTCATCCTAGGTCTGATTAATTTGAGCACCCTCTTTTTTTTTTTTTTTTTTTTGACAAGGTCTTGCTCTTGTTGCCCAGGCTGGAGTGCAATGGTGCCATCTTGGCTCGCCGCAACATCTGCCTCCTGGGATCAAGCAATTCTCCTGCCTCAGCCTCCAGCGTAGCTGGGATCACAGGCACCCACCACCACGCCTGACTAATTTTTGTATTTTTAGTAGAGATGGGTTTCACCATGTTGGCCAGGCTAGTCTCAAACTCCTGACCTTAGGTGACCTGCCAGCCTTGGCCTCCCTAAGAGCTGGGATTATGGGATTACAGGAGTGAGCCACTACGCCTGGCCCATCCTCTTTTTTTTTTTTTTTTCTTTTTTTAATATATTAAGTTTGACTTCCAGGTTATTTAAATGGGCTTCCCATATGGGGAAACAATTACACTACAAGAGGTTTTTCTTTACCATTTTGGTAACTGGCCTCAAAAACCAAATATTCTACAATTTATCAAAATAACTTCTAGGCTGGTCGCGGTGGGTCACACCTGTAATCCCAGCACTTTAGGAGACAGAGGTGGGCAGATCGTTTGAGGTCAGGAGTTCTAGACCAGCCTGGTCAGCATGGTGAAACCCTGTCTCTACCAAAAATATAAAAAATTACCAAGTGTCATGGAGCGCACCTGTAATTCCAGCACTTGGGAGGCTGAGGCAGGCAAATCACTTGAACCCAGTAGACGGAGATTGTGGTGAGCTGAGATCGTGCCACTGCACTCCAGCCTGGGTAACAGAATGAGACTCTGTCTCAAAAAAACAAACAAAAAAACAACAACAAAAATAACTTCTAGGCCAGGCACCGTGGCTCACGCCTGTAATCCCAGAACTTTGGGAGACTGAGCAGGAGGATCCCTTGAGTCTGGGAACTGGAGACCAGCCTGGGCAGCATAGGGAGACCCTGTCTCTACAAAAAATACAAAAATTAGCCAAGCATAGTGGTGTGTGCCTGTAGTCCCAGCTACTCAGGAGGCTGAGGTGGGAGGACCCCTTGAGCCCCAGGAGGCAAAGGTTGCAGTGAGCTGAGATCATGCCACTGCACTCCAGCCTGGGCAAGAGAGAGAGAGAGAGACTCTGTTTCAAAATAATAATAATAATAACAATAATAATAATTTCTGTATTATCTGTATTGGTTTTTTGTGGGTTCTGTTGTTGTTTTTATTTTATTTTATTTTTGAGACAGAGTCTGGCTTGTTACCCAGGCAGGAATGCAATAACATGATCACAGCTTACTGCAGCCTCAAGCTCCTGGGCTCAAGTAATTTTCCCAGCTAAGCCTTCCAAGTAGCTGGGACCACAGGTGCATGCCACCATGCCTGAGTAATTTTTGTTTAATTTTTTAAGAGATGGGGATCTCCCTATGTTGCCCAGGCTGGTCTCGAACTCCTGGGCTCAGCAATCCTCGTGCTTTGGCCTCCTGAAGTACTGGGATTACAGGTGTGAGCCACCAGGCCCCAGCCACACGCTTCTATCTTGATCAAGTGTTTTAAGCCTTTTGACATCTTTTACAAATTTCTCCAAGATCAAAATCCTAAATTAAGTCTTTTTAGATTAAACAATTCAACTTGTTTTGATAAATAATACTAAATCCTCTTTTAGTTACATTTAATGGGTATGTTATTAATATAAATGTTCTAAAAATTATATAAATTCATAAAAATCTAATGCTATCAGTCATAATTTTAATTATGTTAAATATTTTCTAAAGTTACATAGATACATCATTAATATAAATATTCTAGAGGTTATATAACATTTATAAAGGTCTGAGAGTCCTGATGTGATACTGTCAGTCATAATTCTATTTTTTATGTTAAAATGCTACATATAAAATAAAAATGTAGCAATCATCAATTAAAAACTTTCATCAGACTCTGACCAGGGCTATTCTAAGTTTTTGTCATCCACAGCCATTATTTTTATTGTTGGTTTTTTTTTGTTT
>NW_012114932.1:5275718-5281697 GCF_000951035.1 Colobus angolensis palliatus | reverse complement strand
AAAAAAAAAAAAAAAAAGCCTAAGTAACAGGCTCCTGGGGCAGAGAATGAATCTGCAGAATGCAGGTCCAAGGACCTCATGCTGTTGATAAGCTTGAATGTTTTGACATTCCTTCTCATAGTGAGAAAACCAGCCAATGCTAGTGCAATGGGAAATATAGTGGGTATAAATTCAACAACCACAAATCAATTGTGCGCAAAACTCTGTTTTTGAACCTGAGTAAGGAAACCTGAACAGGAAGGGTGAATGGTTCTTACTTGTTAATCTGTTCAGACCACTTGGAGTCTTCCCTGTTCTGGCACCTCACTGGGATATGCTAGTCCGTGAGGCTGATCTCAGACTCTGCTGCCTGATAGCCTTCCTTAGGCACAGGCACTCTATGGCTCAGGTCATGTTGGTCCTGATGTCACGCTGAGTCTAGTGCTATGGGGGATAGAGCATGGGGGATAGAGTACAACTGTGGTGGGAACCCCCTGTTGGATATAGCACCATATTAGTGGTGGCACCATGTTGGAGGAACACCCGTGTTGGCTAGAGCACCACGTTGGCAGAGGTGACAAGTTGGAAGGGGGATGTTGGTCGGCTATTACTGAGTGCTCCACAGGCTCTCTAATGACAGCTCCAGGGAATCTAGGACAAGCTGCCCACTCTGGCACTTCTTACACCACCGCCAAAACTGTGGACCTTTATTGCATACACCATCCTCTGAAGTTCAACCCTAAAACAGAGTATGACTAGAGCCTCTGACTTCTTTCCTCCTCCTTCTTCCAAAAAAAAATCACCCAACATCCCACTCTCCAGAGATAACTACTGATAATATTTGCAGAGTGATATTTTTTATTTGTATGTACATATGTATTTGAGTGAAATTGAACACAATATACATAGTTTTATTATATATTTTGCTTAATAATATAGCTATCTTATTTTCAATAACTTATTTTCATTTCTACTCTTCCATAGTATAAATGTGCAACTCCTTTTGGGTTGCACCCTCCACATTTTGGGTGCTAACAATTGTTCACTCTTATATAAATAATGCTGCATATTGTTGCAGATAAATCTCAGTGCATCATCATGATGTTTTCCTTAGTCAATTCCCAGAATTAGAATTTCTGGGCCAGATACGGTGGCTCATGCCTGTAATCCCAGCACTTTGGGAGGCCAAGGCGGGCGGATCTCTTGAGCCCAGGAATTTGAGACCAACCTGGGCAACATGTTGAAACCCTGTATCTACAAAATATACAAAAATTAGCCAGGGTTTTGAATGTGGCTTTTTTGTGGAAAAATAAAAGACTGTAATTTTTTTAAAAATTAGCTAGGCATGGTGGTGCCCACCTGTAGTCCCAGCTACTAGGGAGGCTGAGGAGGGAGGATTGCTTGAGCCCAGGAGACTGAGGCAGCAGTGAGCTGTGATTGCATCACTGCACTCCAGCCTGGGTGACAGAGCAAGACCCTATCTTTAAAAACAAACAAACAAACAAACAAACAAAATCCCTTAGACTAGGTGGCTTATAAACAACAGAAATTTATGTCTTACACAGAGTTTGTGAAGTTCAAGATCAAGGCTCTGTCAGGATAGTGTCTGGTAAGGGCTCCTTTATCATGTATGGCTCCTTCTCATTGTGTTCTCACATGGTAGAAAGGGTAAACACGCTCCCTCGGACCTCATTTACAAGGGCACTGATATCATTCATGAGATGGAGCCCTCATGACCCAATGACCCCTCAAAGGCCCTACTTCTTAATGCCATCTCAGTGGGGATTATGTTTCAACATATGAATTTGTGGGGGGACACAAACATTCTGACCAGAGCAATATCCTTCCAACCCTTTTTCTCTGTGCACTCACACATATGTGTATGACACACACATTAATAAAGGATAAAATGGTGTCATACTATGCATATTGTTCCATAGTTTGCTTTTTTATAAAAACTACCATAGTTCATGAACATCTTCCTAGCCTATAGATTATAAATTTACCTTATTTAATTAAATTAATTAATTATTTTTTGAGATGGAGTCTCACTCTGTTGCCCAGGCTGGAGTGCAGTGGCATAATCTCTGTTCACTGCAACCTCTGCCTCCTGGGTTCAGGCAATTTTCCTGCTTCAACCTCCTGAGTAGCTGGGATTACAGGCACCCGCCACCACACTCAGCTAATTTTTGTATTTTTAGTAGAGACGGGGTTTCACCATGTTGGTCAGGCTGGTGCTGAACTCCTGATCTCAAGTGATCCTCCTGCCTCAGCCTTCCAAAGTGCTGGGATTACAGGCATGAGTCACCGTGCCCAGCCTAAATTTACCTCATTAAGTTGCAAAGTATTCCAGGATACAGGTGTAGCATATTTTGTGAACTGTTCCCTTATGGATAGATATTTGTCTCCAATTTTTCTCTCTTATAAATCATGTGGCAGTACACATTCTTGTAGTATAACTTTGAGTAATTTATTCTGTAGGATAAATTTCTTGAGGTGGATTGCTGGGTCATAGGGTGTTAGGGATGTACTGAATTTCAGTCTCAGCCTTGGTAGTCTACCAAATCTATTATTTGAATTTGACTTCAGCCAAATGGCAAAATAGCTACCTCATAATCACTTCTGGTTTTCCTGACCTTGTCATCAGTGTCCATGTGGTAGCCCAGGACATCAGCAAGTCCATCTCGTCACTTGGTGACTTTGATAGCAGAATAATGTGCCCTTCCCCTCTCATCCCCAAAGATGTCCATGTCCTAACACCTGGAATCTGTAAATATGTTAGATTACAGGGCAAAAGCAAATTAAGTTTGCAGATAGAATCAAAGTTACTAACCAACTGATTTTAAAACAGAGAGATTATCCTGGATTATGCAGATAGGGCCAATATAATCACAAGGATTCTTTTTTTTTTTTTTTGAGACAGAGTCTGGAATGCAATGGTGTAGTCACGGCTCACTGCAGCCTCGACCTTCTTAGCTCAAGTGATCCTCCTATCTCAGTCTCCTAAGTAGCTGGGACCACAGGTGAAAACCACCATGCCCAGCAAATTTTTGTATTTTTTTGTAGAGACAGGGTTTTACCATGTTGTCCAGGCTAACATATACTTTTATACACAAAATTAAAACGTTGGCCAGGTGTGGTGGCTTGTGCCTATAATCCTAGCACTTTGAGAGGCCAAGGTAAGTGGATCACTTGAGCCCAGGAGTTTAAGACTAGCCTGGGCAACATAGTGAACCCATGTCTCTACAAAAAATACAGAACTTAGCTGTGCGTGCTGGAGTATGCCTATAGTCCCAACTATTTGAGAGGCCAAGGTGGGAGAATCACTGAGCCCAGGGAGGTCAAGGCTGCAGTGAGCTGTGATTGTTCCACTGCCCTCCAGCCTGAGCTACAGAGTGAGACCCTGTCTCAAAAAAAAAAAAAAATTAAAACATTTACCTTTCTTTCAACCTAAGTTCTGCAAAATTCATAAACAATCGATGGCTAAGGCCAAAATCATAGTCCCCTAGAGACTAGAGATAATTTATTATTCAAAAAATAACATATAGCCTCCCATCATGATGGACCCCTGAGCCCCTTTTTACTAACAATCTGGCCTGCCTGAAATAACAAGGTGGTTCTTTTTTTTTTTTTTTTCTACAGGGTCTTGCTCTGTTGCCCAGGCTGGAGTACAGTAGTATGATCTCGGGTCACTGCAGCCTTGATTGCCCAGGCTCAAAGGATCCTACCACCTCAGCCTCCTGGGTAGCTGGGACTACAGGTGCACACCACCACATCCAGCCAATTTTTTCTATTTTTGTAGAGACAGGGTCTCACTATATTGCCCAGGCTAGTCTCGAACTCCTAGGCTCAAGCAATCCTCCCACCTCAGCCTCCTAAAATGCTGAGATTACAGTCATGAGCCATAACATCCGGCCTGCAATAAGAAGGTTCTTTCCCCAAATCAAAAGACATGACTTCCTGGAAATGAGCATTCCCAATGCTAAAAGATTAAAACAAAAAACAAAAAACTACTATCAGGCATGGTGGTTCACGCCTGTAATTCCAGCACTTTGAGAGGCCGAGGTGGGAGGATCATTTGAGGCCAGGACTTTACTAGCCTGGTCAACATGGTGAAACCTGTTCTCTACTGAAACTACAAAAAATTAGCCGGGTGTGGTGGTGCATGCCTGCAGCCAGCTATTCGGGAGGCTGAGGCATGAGAATCTCTTGAACCCAGGATGTGGAGGTTGCAGTGAGTTGAGATCATGCCACTGCACTCCAGCCTGGACGACAGAGTGAAAATCTGTCTCAAAAAAAAAAAAAAAAATCACTCAAACCTTAGCAGAGATTGCTCATCAGTGCTTCCACAAGAAGATTTTTGGTTGAATGGGGAAGATGATAACCTACAGGTCACATTTGATAGATTTTCAAATTAACTGTCTGGGGAAGGTCTTATGATTCGTGTCTTACATCCTGTCCTTGTATAAAAAACCTTATAAGAATGAGATCTTGTCATTTGCAACAATATGGATGGAACTAGTGGTCATTCTGTTAAGTGAAATAAGCCAGGCAAACTTTGCATGTTCTCACTTATTTGTGGGAGCTAAAAATTAAAATAATTGAACTCATGGAGACAGAGAGTAGATGGATGGTTACCAGAGACTGGGACGTACCCTGTTGTACTAGCAAATACTAGGTATTATTCTTTCTATTTTTTTGTACCCATTAACCATTCCCAAGGCTTTTTTTTGTACCCATTAACCATTCCTGAAGTGACTATACTCAATTATATATATATATATATATACTTTTTTGGAGATGGAGTCTCACTCTGTCACCCTGGCTGGAATGTAGTGGCACAATCCCAGCTCATTGCAACCTCTACCTCCTGGGTTCAAGTGATTCTCCGCCTCAGCATCCTGAGTAGCTGGGATTACAGGTGCCCATCACCACACCCGGCTAATTTTTTTGTATTTTTAGTAGAGAGGGGTTTCACCGTGCTGGTCAGGCTGGTCTCGAACTCCTGACCTCAAGTGATCTACCTGCCTAGGCCTCCCAAAGTGCTGGGATTACAGGCATGAGCTGCTGTGCCCGGCCAGTCAATAATAATTCAATTGTATATTTTCAGATAATAAAAAGAGCATAATTGGATTGTTTGTAACACAAAGGATAAATGCTTGAGGTGATAGATATCCCATTTAGCCTGATGTGATATGCATTGCATGCCTGTATCAAAATATCTCATGTAACCCACAAATATATATACCTACTATGTACCCACAAAAATTTAAAAAATATCTTATTGTGAACCCCTCAAATCTTATCAGAAGTTCCTCTGACTTCTTTGTTGTTGTTGTTGAGATGAAGTCTCACTCTGTTGCCTAGGTTGGAGTGCAGTGGCAAGATCTTGGCTCACTGCAACTTCCGACTCCCAGATTCAAGTGATCCTCCTGCCTCAGCCCTGCTGGTAGCTGGGATTACAGGCACACGCCATCATGCCCGGCTAATTTGTGTATTTTTAGTAGTAACGGGGTTTCGCCATGTTGGCCAGGCTAATCTCAAACTCCTGACCTTAGGTGATTCACCTGCCTCAGCCTCCTAAAGCGCTGGGATTACAGGCATGAGCCACCGCGCCCAGCCAAGTTATTCAAACTTTCGATGTACTGATTAGTGTGTAACCTACCTACACTAAAAAAACCACTAATTTATTTCTAAATTATTAATATTAAGTTTTACTGATTTGTTTCTAAATCATAAAGTTTTACTGACTATCTTACATATAAAACAATTCCTGACTTTGGAACTGCAATGTTACCTCATTTAAGAGCAGAAAATGTCAGCCCTTTGATCCAGTTGGTAATGCTCATCTCTGTCATTCAGTCAAATCAGAATTACTTTCTGTTAGAACAAAAATATTTATTTTTTACCTCAAATAAATGTGTTATTTTATTTATTTATTTATTTATTTATTTTTTTGAGACGGAGTCTCGCTCTGTCACCCAGGCTGGAGTGCAGTGG
>NW_012114932.1:5271669-5273558 GCF_000951035.1 Colobus angolensis palliatus | reverse complement strand
TTTGAGACGGAGTCTTGCTCTGTCACCCAGGCTGGAGTATAATAGTTCTATCTCAGCTCACAGCAACCTCCACCTCCTGGGTTTAAGTGATTCTCCTGCTTCAGTCTCCCAAGTAGCTGGGACTACAGGCGCATGCCACTATGACTGGCTAATTTTTGTATTTTTAGTAGAGACAGGGTTTCACCATACTGGCCAGGCTGGTCACGAACTCCTGACCTCAAATGATCTACCCACCTCGGCTTCCCGAAGTGCTGGGATTACAGGAATGAGCCACCCTGCCTGGCCGAGGCCTGATCTTTCATCCATTCACCCTTCGACTCACTCATCCACTTGCTCACTCGCTCATCCACGTAGCCATTCATCTATTTTTCCACCTACTCATTCATCAGCTCAACACTAATCTACCCCATCCAACCACCATTCATCAACCCATCCACCCATATAATCCATCAACTCAGCCATCCATCCATCGATCCTTCTATCCAACCACCTGTCCATCCATTCATCCATTGATCTGTTTACTTATTCATTAATCTATCCAAGTGGTTCTCAATCAGGGCAATTTTGCTCCCTGGGGATATTTGGAAATGTGTAGAGATATTTTTGACTGTCATAATGGAGAGTAAGGGGTTTGGGGGATGTTACTGGCATCTAGTGGGTAAAGGCCAGAGATGCTGCTGAACTTCCCATTTAACACATAGAACAGCACCCCTCCCCCAACAACAAATAATTATTTGACCTACAATGTCCATAGTACCAAGGTTGAGAACCCCTGCTCTACCTTGTACAATGATCCACCCATCTATTCATCCACAGTCATCCATCTAAATGTTTATTGAGCACCTATCGCAATGTCTCTCAATGTATATATTTAAGAGACGGGGGTCTCACTAGGTTGATCAGGCTGGTCTTGAGCTTCTGGCCTCAAGTGATCCTCCTGCCTCAGCCTCTCAAAGTGTTGGGATGATAGGCATGAGCTACTGCGCCCAGCCTGTCTCTCAATATTGATTGCAAATCAGAATCGCCTGTGGAGCATGTATAACATAGCTACCACCCAGATATCACCTTTGACTATTCAGAGCTTTATAATCAGAAACTATGGAAGTTTGTCAATTGAAAGTTTATAAGTAGAGAAGTTTCTGTGCTTGTTTCTAAGAGAGTACGTGCTATGAAATAGTTGTTAATTGGCTGGCTGCAGTGTCTCACGCCTATAATCCCAGCACTTTGAGAGGCCAAGGCAGGTGGATCATCTGAGGTCGGGAGTTTGAGACCAGCCTGACCAACATGGAGAAACCCCGTCTCTACTGAAAACACAAAATTAGCCGGGCGTGGTGGCTCATGGCTGTAATCCCAGCTACTCAGGAGGCTGAGGCAGGAGAATCGCTTGAACCGGGAGGCGGAGGTTGCCGTGAGTCGAGATCATGCCATTGCACTCTAGCCTGGGCAACAAAAGAGAAACTCCATCTCAAAAAAAAAAAAAAGAAAGAAAGAAAAAGAAAAGGAATAGTTGCTAAAGGTTAACAGCTTATCAACATATTAATCAGGTAAACAGTCCATGCCAAAGGTGAAGAACAAATATATATACAAGTTTCCTTCTATGTAGCAGGGGGCCAAGAGTGTCTCAACTCAGTTTGCACATTAGAATCACTTGGGGAGCTTTTAAAACATACCAAGGCTCAGGTCGCAGAGACTCTGATTTAATTTATCTAATATGTGGCCTAGGCATCAGTATTTTATAAAAGCACTCCAGTTGATCATAATATGCAGCCAGGGTTAAGAACAGCTGTCTCAGAGCTCAAAAATGCACCTCCCTTTTTCTTTGTTGTGTGTGTGTACATAACACATTTTCTTTTTCACTTTATTCAGAGTCCAGTCTTTTTTTTTTTTTT
>NW_012114932.1:5267814-5270774 GCF_000951035.1 Colobus angolensis palliatus | reverse complement strand
AAAAAAAAAAAAATATATATATATATAGATAGATAGGTAGATAGATAGATAGATAGATAGATAGATAGGTATATAGATATAGATATTTATGGGCAGCTTGACATTGCAAGGTCTCATAGACCATATATTTAACATCCCTGTAGTGGGAAGGGCAAGAACAGCTGCTGCCTCTGTTTTACAGATGTAGAGATTGGGACTCGGAGAAGTAAGGCCACCCAAGGTCATGGACTCTGAGGGATGGTATCTGGATTTGCATGGTGTTCCCAGATCCTGTGTTCCTTCTTTATGTACTTTAGGTTCATTTGTGGCCTCTTTCTCCAGGCTCTCAGCATCTCTGGGAGCCTTTGCGACCCTCTTTCTGCAGGAGAAGGCGAGAGAATGGTCCTGTGGCAAAGAAGTTTCCTTTCACCTCTAACAATCTCTGCCCTTGACGCAGTTTCTAAATCTGAGTGATGTTTTTCCATGTGGATGATAGTTGTTAAAAAAAAAAAAAAGATGTTTGTCTACTCCACTTACACTCAATTCCACCCTCCTAATGCTTTTTACAGCTTTTCTGGAAAGAACAGATTCTCTCCTTCAAGAGACTTATAACAGGAAATTCCCACCTGGGTTCAGAAATCAGTTTCTTACAAGCCATTTAGTCATTGAGTCATGCAATCACGGCTGGTCCTTGTGGTGTGCCTCTTCCCCACGTGCAGGATTCCTCCTTTTTCCTTCCGGTCTTTGCTAATACATTTCCACAAATTGGATGCCTCTCCCTTTATTGTTGGAAAATCGAACTGATAAAAATGTCTTTCATCTGCTCATAGATTGGTTTTCTTAACAAAAAAGGTCTTCCCAAATTTTTATTTTTGTTAATAAAAGTAATTTATATTTAATAGAGAAAAAAGAAAAACATTTAAAAGAAGGAAGAAAAACACCTCCGGTTTTACCTAGAAGCAACCGCTTTTGACATTTTGGTCTGTTTAATTCATACATATGTGTGTAAATACATATGTATAGAATATAACTTTCAACTATGTTAAATAACGTTTCCACAACTGCTTTTTTTTGAGATGGACTTTCACTCTTGTTGCCCCGGCTGAAGTGCAATGGCGCGATCTCGGCTCACTGCAACCTCTGCCTCCCAGGTTCAAGCGATTCTCCTGCCTCAGCCTCCTGAGTAGCAGAGATGACAGGCTAATTTTTTGTATTTTTAGTAGAGACAGGCTTTCTCCATGCTAGTCAGGCTGATCTCGAACTCCCGACCTCAGGTGATCTACCCGCCTCGGCCTCCCAAAGTGCTGGGATTACAGGCATGAGCCAATGTGCCCAGCCGCACAATTGCTTCTATAGAATCACAGAATTTGGATTCAGAAGGAACCTAGAGGCATCCAAATCCTTTCTTTCTGGTTTGAGGATTTCTCTCACACGTATCTTGTTGGGGGCTGCCCAGACACTGCTTGCATCTTCCAGGGACTGGGAGCCCAGTTGGCACCAAGCTCTCATCTTGTTTTTCCTCCTGAAATTACAGAACAATCTGCCCTGTTTGGACTTCTCAGATTGAATGTCCATAGTTTCTGTTATTATTCCTTGCTTGACAGAGTTTTCAGAGCCTCTCATGATGCTGGTCACCTTCCTCTGGGGAGTTTGTTAACTTAAACACTACCTTCAGACCCTGATATGAAGTTATAAGTGTGGGCAGGCAGATGTGGGAATATTACTTGCCTTACCAGGACCCCTGCCTTCCATTAACACTGCTCATGATGGCACTGGGTATATTTTTAGTGGCTACCTCTCCTCTGTTAAGTCAACTTTCCTTTTTTTTTTTTTTTTTTTTTTATGGAGTCTCACTCTGTTGCCCAGGCTGGAGTGCAGTGGCCCGATCTCAGCTTATTGCAACCTCCACCTCCCAGGTTCAAGCAGTTCTCCTGCCTCAGCCTCCTGAGTAGCTGGGACTACAGGCGCCCGCCACCTCACCCGGCTAGTTTTTTGTATTTTTTTTTAGTAGAGACGGGGTTTCACCGTGTTAGCCAGGATGGTCTCGATCTCCTGACCTCGTGATCCGCCCGTCTCGGCCTCCCAAAGTGCTGGGATTACAGGTGTGAGCCACTGCGCCCAGCCAGAGATTGGTCTTAAAATGCCATGACAGACAGCATTAATTGGAGAGAGATAATATTGGCCCAAATGCTGCCTCTTCAAATCCAAAATCCATTTTAGGGAGTGGAGAGGGAGCCTAACATTGGTTGTATGTGTGCATGCATGTATATGTATGTGCGTGTGTGTGTGTGTACAAGCTAATCACCTATCAAACATAATGCTGGGTACATTCGCATCTTTATTATTACAGTTATTGTTACTGTCATGGCTATTTCAATTGGTTGAGGACCTGCTGTGCACTTCACATACATTAATTCCTTCATTCCACAAAGCCCTATGGTGATCATGGTTCTATACACAAGGAAAGAAAGGCAGAGAAATTAGACAACTTACTCAACGTCAAATGTCAGTAAGATACAGAATCCCAATCTAAACTCAGGTGTCACTGGCCCAACACCTGTGATCTGTCCCTATTTTGTATTGCTTCATAAAAGTGCAATCCACTGACCAACAATCAAGCCCAGACTCCCTGGGCCCAGCTAGTGTGGACCAGGTGGATTGGAACTTACTCACAGTGCCAGAGGAAATAGCAATAGAGGTATTTGAGCCCTTTGGATTAAAGATAATGGAACAGAGGGGGTTCTCTCCAGAGCTTTTTGTCCTACCTTGAATCTCAGACCTTTAGAAAGAAACTTTGGGTGCTATCCTGATTCAACCGTATCCTTTTCATTATACTTCTGTAATATATATTATTAAAAACATAGGCCAGGTGCAGTGGCTCATGCCTATAATCCCAGCACTTTGGGAGGCCAAGGCGGGAGTATCACTTGAGCCCAGGAGTTCAAGACCAGCCTGGGCAATATAGTGAGAACCTGTTTCTA
>NW_012114932.1:5264488-5267139 GCF_000951035.1 Colobus angolensis palliatus | reverse complement strand
CTCGATCTCCTGACCTCGTGATCCGCCCGTCTCGGCCTCCCAAAGTGCTGGGATTACAGGCTTGAGCCACCGCGCCCGGCCTAATTTTTTATTTTATTTTTATAGACATGGGATTTTGCCATGTTGCCCAGGCTGGTCTCGAACTTCTGACCTCAAGCAATCCTCCTACCTCAGTCACTCAAAGTGCCAGGATTACAGTCATGAGTCACTGTGCCCAGCCTAAGTATTTTAAGATGTTATCACTTCATTGACAAGCCCACAAACAATATATCAACATTTTTTTCTTTGGCTCCATTCGTGTATGTGTGGATTTGTGTGTTTATGCCGGGAAGTCCTGGGAAAGTTCCATTTAGTGGAAAACATGCCCCAGAGGAGTTGTTCTACCCAAAGGGGAAAAAGTTGAGATACTAATCCACTGATTTATTGGTTGAAGGTTGCTCCTAAAGGTGTCCTTAACTCTCTGGCATTTGGAACTACCCTGAAGCAGATGAACGCCTATGTACACAAAGCCTTTATATGGAAAGTTGCAGATGCTTTCACTAGGAAACCGTTAGTGGGAATGGCAAGTGCAAGGGACTGTGTCAAGGCATGACAGCATCTGCTATAGAATGTGACATTTAAAGCCGGGAGTGGTGGCTCATGCCTATAATCCCAGCACTTTGGGAGGCTGAGGCGGGCAGACCACTTGAGGTCAGGAGTTTGAGACCAGCCTGGCCAACATGGTGAAAAACCCCGTCTCTACTTAAAAAAAAAAAAAATTAGCTGGGTGTTGTGGTGCGCGCCTGTAATCCTAGCTACTCGGAGGCTGACGTGTGAGAATCGCTTGAACCCGGGAGGCAGAGGTTGCAGTGAACTGAGATTGCACCACTGCACTCCAGCCTGGCAAGAGAGTGAAACTCTGTCTCAAAAAAGGGCTGGGCGCGGTGACTCACGCCTGTAATCCCAGCACTTTGGGAGGCTGAGGCAGGCGGATCACCAGGTCAGGCGTTTGAGACCAGCCTGGCCAAGAGACTGGCCTGGCCGATATGGTGAAACCCCATCTCTACTAAAAATACAAAAATTTGCTGGGTGTGGTGGCATGTGCCTGTACTCGGAAGGCTGAGGCAGGAGAATTGCTTGAACCGGGGAGACAGAGGTTGCAGTGAGCCAGGATTGCACCATTGCACTGCAGCCTGGGAGACAGAGCGAGATTCAGACTCAAAAAAAAAAAAAAAAATAAGAATGTGACATTTAAGCAAGGACTTAGGAAAGTGAATCATATGGACATGTAGGGAAAGAATGTTTTAGGCAGAGGAAACAGCGATTGCAAAGGCCCCGAAGCAGGAGCTGTCTGTCTGGCATGTTGGGAGGAAAAGCAAGGAAGCCCATGTGGCTGGAGTACAGTGAGCAAGGGGAGAGTAGATGAGACAAGAGTAGAGAAATCATAGAAGTCACAATTATATAGGATCTTGTGGGATGTTTTAAGGAATTGGGTTTCACTCTGAGCAAAATAGGAAACCATTAAAAATTTGAGAAGTGTAATGTGATCTAACATATTTCAGAAGGTCAACCAGAGCCAGACATGGTGGCTCACACTTGTAATCCTACCTACTCTAGAGGCTGACATGGGAGGATTGCTTGAACCTGGGAGTTCGAGGATGCAGTGAGCTAGGATCATGCCACTGCTCTCCAGCCTGAGCAAAGAGTAACTAACACCTTGCCTCTGGAAAAAAAAAAAAAAAAGGGTTTAACCAGGCTGCTGTTCTGGAGATAGCAAAAGGGGAAGTCAGGAGACAGGAAGCTATTGCAATATCCAGGCAAGAAGTGGTAAGAAGTGGTCAGATTTTGAGTATAGTAGGAAGGTAAAGCCTACTGAATTTCTGGACAGATTCAGTGTGAGGAGTGAGAGAAAAGAGGAATGAAGTACAAAACTAAGGATTTTAGCCTGAGCAATTAGGCTAAGGAAGGTTATGGGTAAAGTATGTTTAGGGAGACAGTTAGACATTCGGCTTTCTAGCTCACCTCTTCACCAGTGATGAAGCCTTCAGGATGCCATCTTTATTCAGGCAGTCCCATTTCCAACTTCCTATATGGCATGAACCAAAGTCTTAATTCTCATACCTATGTGGACATTTAACTCTCAAAAGTAACAATCCACTCACATACCTTCTCCTGGTCCCTAGAAGCCATAGCCAGTTCACATACTGACCACTCAGGTTTTCAGTTCTTCCTTTATCTCCGGCTCCTGACAGTTCCCTTTCTTTCTTGCAAATTTTACTTTGTACAGTCGTCCCTTGGTATACATGTGGGATTGGCTCCAGGGCCCCTTGCATACGCCAAAATCCACACATAAGTCCTGCACTCAGCCCTGCGGAACCTGCACATACAAAAAGTTGACTCTCCACATATGCGGATTTTGCATCCCTTGAATACTGTATTTTCAATCCACCTTTGGCTGAAAAAATCCCATGTGTAAGTGGACTTGTGCATTTCAAACCCATGGTGTTCAAGCGTCAACTGTATTTCTTTTCTCTTTTTTTTTTTGAGACAAAATCTCATGCTGTTCCCCAGGATGGAGTGCAGCGGCATGATCTCAGCTCATTGCAGCCTCTGCCTCCCAGATTCAAACAATTCTTGTGTCTCAGCCTCCCAAGTAGCTGGGATTACAGGCG
>NW_012114932.1:5254589-5259358 GCF_000951035.1 Colobus angolensis palliatus | reverse complement strand
TTTGGGAAGCCAAGGCGGGTGGATCATGAGGTCAGGAGTTTGAGACCAGCCTGGCCAACATGGTGAAACCCTGTCTGTATTAAAAACACAAAAATTAGCCAGGTATGGTGGTACACGCCTATAATCCCAGCTACTTGGGAGGCTGAGGCAGGAGAATCCCTTAGAACCCAGCGGGTGGAGGCTGCAGTGAGCTGAGATTGTGGCATTTCACTTCAGCCTGGGTGAAAGAGCAAAACTCCGTCTCAAAAAAAAAGTTACCTAAATTACAGCATACAGAGATGAGGAGCTGGAAGAAACATAAGATATTTTAAGAGATACAGAGGACAGGATGAAATAAAATACATCTAATCAGAGTCCTAGGAATGAGAATACAAAGAAAAGGGAGGCAGTATGCAAAAAGATAACAGTTTCAATATTCCTTTCATGATTGAGGAAAAAAAATACACACTCAATGAACAGGAACAGAAAAGAACGTCTTCAACCTAATAAAAAGCAGGTTCTAAGGTAAAGCCTGTAAGTGTGCTACCCCAAGTGTGGTCCTGGACTAGCAGCATGGACATCATTTGGGAGTTTATTCAAAATATAGAATCTCAGGCTCCATCAGTATCTGCTCTTTTTTTTTTTTTTTTAGACAGAGTCTCTCTTCATTGCCCAGGTTGGAGTGCAGTGGTGCAAGCTTGGCTCACTGCAACCTCCACCTCCCTGGTTTAAGAGATTCTCACGCCTCAGCCTCCCAAGTAGCTGGGATTACAGGCATGCACCACCACAGCTGGCTAATTTTTGTATTTTTAGTAGAGATGGGGTTTCACCACATTGGCCAGGCTGGTCTTGAACTCCTGGCCTCAAGTGATCTGCCCGCCTCAGCCTCCCAAAGTACTGGGATTATAGGCATGAGCTATTGCTACCGGCCATCTGCATTCTGCAAGGACCGCCAGTGATTTGTGTGCACAGCACAGGATGAGACATGCCGCTCTATGGGACCTTCAGAATCCATGTAAGAAACCCCTATGCTTAAGCCTCTCTGGATGGGCTTCAGCTCCTCACAACCATCAGGTCAGTGAAGATGTCAGCTTAATCCTAAATGTAAAGAGTGAAGTTAACTGGGGGAAATGATGACACAAAATCCAGAAACTAAGAAAAAGAAAACTGATAAACTCGTGCCATGGTCTAAATGTCAGTGTCTCCCCAAAATTCGTATGTTGAAAGCTAACCCCCACAGCAATGCTATGAAGAGGTGAGGACTTTGAGAGGTGACAGGTCTTGAGGGTTCTACCCTCAGGGATGGAATTAGTGCCCTATAAAAGGGGCCTGAGGGAGCTCATTAGTTTATTGCACTTCTGCTGTGTGAGGACACAACTAGAAGGCACCACCTCTGAAGTGGAGGGCAAACCCTTACTAGCCCATATCTGCTGATGCCTTGATGTTACACTTGCCAGCTTCTAGAACTGTGAGCAATACATTTCTGCTGGGTTTTTTTTGTTTTTGTTTTTTGGTGGAGTCTCACTCTGTCACCCAGGCTGGAATGCAGTGGCATGATCTTGGTTCACCGCAACCTCCACCTCCCGGGTTCAAGCAATTCTCCTCCCTCAGCCTCCCAAATAGCTGGAACTACAGGCATGCGCCACCAGGCCCAGCTAATTTTTGTATTTTTAGTAGAGACAAGGTTTCACCATGTTGGCCAGGCTGGTCTCAAACTCCTGGCCTCAAGTGATCCACCTACCTCAGCCTTCCAAAGTGCTGGGATTACAGGCGTGGACCACCGCACATGGCCTCAAGGGTCAACTATATTTAAAAGAATGTTATACTTTAATCAGCACCTCTATTTGTAGCAGGAATGTTTTCAGGTTATCTCACCTGTCATGTTGTTGCAACTGGAAGTCCCTCCAGGGGTGACTTGGATGGTCAAATTAACTTGGCAGGAATTATTTTCTGGAACAACAGACCCATCTGAATGAACACAACACCCCCTACCTTCCTGCCATGTTGGAAGCATCGACTCCTGGAAGCATTAGTCAGGGAAAGAGAAAGGAGCTGGAGGAGGGAGAGGGCAGAGCCCTCAAACCAATCCTATCACTTTCTTCAACAAAATCCATGTCCATCTGCTGATGGGCTGAAGAGCAGAATCACAGGGTTTTTGATAGGATAGATGCTATCCAGTTCAACCTTCAACCGGGTGCAACTTCCTTGTCAGACAGCCTATTGCTGCAGGGCCCTCACTAATGACTTCATGCCAGGACTCATTTTAAGCCTCTTCTTATTTTGAGATAACAATCTTGGCCAGGCGAGGTGGCTCACACCTGTAATCCCTCAGCACTTTGGGAGGCTGAGGTGGGAGGATCGCTTGAGCCCAGAAGTTTCGAGACCATTCTGGACAACATAGTGAGACTCCATCTCCACAAAAAATTTAAAAACTATCCAGGCATGGTGGTGCGCACCTGTAGTCCCAGCTACTTAGGAGGCTGGGGTGGGAGGATTGAGCCCAGGAGGTTCAGGCTGCAATGAGGTGTAATGGCACCACTGCACTCCAGCCTGGATGACAGAGTGACATCCTGTCTCAAAAACAACAATAACAACAACAACAAAACAAACCTTTGGGAAAAATGTTTGCTACTCATTCAGCCCATATCCTCTTGCTTTCCCTTCTACCTGGCAGCCCCTCATGGCCTCTGTCACATTTCTCTTCCTCTTCAGGTAAGCAGACCTAGTTCCTTCCATCTTTCCTCATACAAAGTGGTCCCAGAGTTGGATATTACCCACCAGAAGTGATGTATTTTTCTCCCAGTTTCCCATGACAGGGCTGCCAGGTGAGCAGAACCTCCTCTCCCACTGTTGGAAGAATAACAGCAATCTCAAGGGCTTGATGAGGGTGTCAGATGGGGAAGCACCCACAGAGTGCCAGGCCAAGGCCTTGACCCACAAGAACAGAAGAGGGGGTGAGATAGAATTCCAAGGAAGCGCTGAAACTTTTCACTCAGTGGAGGCTCGGTTTACCAACCCAGGGGCGTATTAGTCAGCCTGGAAGGCTCCAGAGGGCCTGAGTTTGTTCTCTGAGCAAAGTAGTGAACTCTTTCCCTTTGGTGCCACCACCAAGGGCCCAAGCTGCAGCCTGATAACTTGACAGAGAGTGATATCTTCTCTCTTCCCTGCTCAGCTCTGATAGCGATCCCAGTTCCTATTCAGGGTAAATCACCCACTTTCACTTCTGCTCAGCGCAGCCTACACAGAGAGAGAATGGGGGGAGGGGAGGCACCTGGCTGTGCATGCTGTGTAGGGAAGGCTGTGGTGTTCTGGAAACACACAGAGGACATGTCTCCCAGAAGCTGCTCACTGATTCCCTGGTACATGGAGCCAGCTCTGCCTCATCCCTTTCTGGGCTTTGTGGCTAGACCTTATCCTCCCCTGGTTGCCAAATGAAGGAAGGCCTCCTCCTGTCTTCTTCACTGGCTCAGAAAACACAGAAAAGATGTCTTGAGAGAACTTAGGGTCTAAGGGAGCTGTGAGAAGCAGAGCTCCTCAGACTGAGCTTCCCACCCCCACCCTAGGATATCTATCCAGGAAAGGGGCTGACCAGTGGGACAAAGTCCTGCCAGGAGGAGCCTGACTGAGCTACTTTTCTGCTTTCCTACTTGAGACTCAGTTCTGACCTCACACATACATAGAGAAGATGTCCTTTCAGACAGGAAATAAGACAAAGTTCTCAGATGAGCACTAAAAGTCTAAACTAGAAAGTTATTTTATCCTGTCCCTGCATGTAAGACAGTGAATTAAAACCCAAAGTGCTCTGTGAAGAGGAGCAAGGTTGTCCTTGGAGGATACTCCTCCCAGCATGCAGGCCATATGTGTTCTCTGTCCTGGGTCCCAGCCTTGGAGTAGAGGGGCTGCAGCTCTAGGCAGGTAGTTGAGCAGCTCCACTACAGTAGGTTAGAGTTGCTGGTCTTGTCCTTTAAGGTACGGCGATGAGGTTCTATTTTCTATGTGCCTGCTGGAGACCCATCATGGTTTTCAAGTAATTATGCTGGACACAGAGGGAGGAGAAAACAGGAACTTATTATGAGGGATAGATTTAGCAGGGACTCAGACCAGGCCACTCACATTCACCCTATCATTCCTCCTGCAAACATCACAGGTTATGGACAAGGATTCCTTCTGAGTAGCCCCAATTCTGTGAGAAATAACATTCCATTCAAACTCTTTCATTCTTTTATCCTAAAGAAAGTGTGTAAAACTATTTTAAAACAGTCTGGCAGGCATATCTGAAAGAAGGCATGTAGGTTTCAAGGGCATACTTGAGAGTTTCTGACAGGGAACAGGTTCAGAAAGAAAAAAGGGTTCTATCTCCAGTGGAGTTAGGGGCCAGGTATTCAGAAGGGCCCTCTCTTTGCCACTGCAATCAATCAGATGTTCACAAATTATACCTCTTTAATGTATTGCTAGGCTCTTAGAAAGCAGGTGAAAACTGTGGGCTGAAACAGAGACAGTGGGCTATAAGCCAGCAAATGCTAAAACTAGCTTGGAACATGGAATCTTAGGTTCCCCACAAAGTAGGAGTCTGAACTGAAGCTCCCGTATTAAACTGGAATTCTTGAAGAGGGTTAAAATGGTCCTGGGTTGGTAATGCCTTACGGCTAACTGCAGAAAGCAAGTGCAAACCTTTTCAGTGGGAAAATAATTTCAATTTATGTGTTCAGGTCTCCTTGAGCTTAAGTTCAGTCAAACACAAGCTCACGATTTCAATACACACACATACACACACACACACACACACACAC
>NW_012114932.1:5231877-5250789 GCF_000951035.1 Colobus angolensis palliatus | reverse complement strand
AGGCTGAGGCAGGAGAATCACTTGAACCTGGGAGGCAGAGGTTGCAGTGAGCTAAGATTGCACCACTGCACTCCAGCCTGGGTAATAAGAGTGAAATTCTGTACCCCTCAACAAAAAAAAAAAAAGAAAGAGAGAGGGAGAGAATGGAAGGAAGGAAGGAAGGAAGGGAGAAAACTGAGGGGAACACTAGAAACAAGTGATGGGGTGCCCTGTCAGAGGGGTTGCCAGGATCTGAAACAAGTGACAGGGGTGCCCTATCACAGGGGGTTGCCGGGAGCTGATGGACGGGGACAGTGTTTGTACTTTCTTTTTTATTTTTGGAGACGGAGTCTCTCACTCTGTCACCCAGGCTGGAGTGTAATGGTGCAATCTCTGCTCACTGTGACCTCTGCCTCCCAGGTTCCAGCAGTTGTCCTGCCTCAGCCTCCCCAGTGGCTGGGACTACAGTAGCACGCTGCCACACCCAGCTAAGTTTTTGTATTTTAGTAGAGACAGGGTTTCACTATGTTGCCCAGGCTGGTCTCGAACTCCTGAGCTCAGGCAATACACCTGGTTCAGCCGCCCAAAGTGCTAGAATTATAGGCTTGAGCCACCATGCCCAGCCAGAGCCACTGTGCCCAGCATTTCTTCTTCTTTTTTTATATAGAGTTTCGTTTTGTTGCACAGGCTGGAGTAAAGTGGTATGATCTTAGCTCACTACAACCTCTACCTCCCAGGTTCAAGCGATTCTCCTGCCTCAGCCTCCTGAGTAGCTGGGATTACAAACATGTGCCTGGCTAATTTTTTGTATTTTTAGTAGAGACAGGGTTTCATCATGTTGCCCAGGCTGGTCTTGAACTCCTGACCTCAAGTGATCCACCCACCTCAGCCTCCCAAAGTGCTTGGATTACAGGCGTGAGCCACCGTGCCCAGCCATGTACTTTCATGCTTTCTTAATGTTTGAAACACCTGAATGTATCACCTATTGAGTATATTAATAAATAACTACAAAAATATCTGTGAAAGAATGAACTCACTTGGGCATCTGCCCTGTGTGCATCTGCCACTTGCTGTATAAGCACTGCCTCTGCACGAACAGGAGTATGCAGTGCACAGGGCCCTCTGTGTTCTAGGTCTAGGCCAGGCCTTAGTAGAGTGGAGACCCTCTGCACCAGCCAAACCTGCTCGAGGAGGAGAGTACCCCACCCAATCTATAGCTAACACCATGTCTAGCTATGCCTCAGCTGCATGTGATCCTCTGTCCCCTGCCATCTCTGTTGGTCCTCCCTGACAGGTGGAAGCCTCAGGGGATCCCTGGGCCTTGTGCTGCGAACCATACATAGGCTAGTCAGTACTGACCAGCCATGTCTTGGCCTGGCCATGGTTGGTGGGATTCCTCTAGGGTCCAGCCCAATCGCAGTCCAGTTGGCAGAAGACACCCACTGACTGAGGGTGACTAATCTCCTTGGAATGGCATTATTCCTCCCTTACCTCTCTAAAGTAGGGAATATGATCCTGGGTTTCCTAGTCATGAGGTCACTGAGGTCCCCAGCCTCCTGGAGACATAGGCCTCTGAGTTACCTTCTGCTCTGTCTTGACTTTGGCATTGTAGAAGGAGATGGAATCAGGGCCCTCAGGAAGCACCCTCTGCTGCAGCTGGCTGAATTTGTCCTGGTCATCTTCTCCCTGGGGGAGGACAGTCTCTTTAGCATGGTATTGTCAGGATATACCCTAGCAGAGCCTGTGATGGGCATCAGGGCGGTCCCTTGCTGGGTTTGTGCCATACACCCCCATACCAAAAGGGCATCTCACAGCCCTCCAGCCCCCATGTCTGTCAGTGTTCCCACAGACAACCTGTAACTGCTGCCTGAGCAGGATGAACTGCTTTAGAAAGGTGGCAGTAGCAAGAGTGGTATTTTCCCCCATCCCTTGGTAACCGAGGAGAGACCTGTACCTGCCCACCTGCCTGGGCTGGCTGTGGAGAGGCTGGGTGCACCACACACGCTGCCATGTTTGTGACGAGAACAGAGATCAAGGGGCACTGCCCATTGCCCCACGCTCAACCACTGCCACACTCCTGCCCTTGTGCTGCTCACCAGAGACACAATCCTGTTCACAGGGACCATGCCTGGCCGGATGCTGCCACCTGGCTTCAATGCCATCTGCATGTCCTCAGGGATGACAAAGGACTCATTGTACCAGATGTCAAATTCTACAAGGAGGTGAGGAGACAGAACCTGAGGAAGCTGGTAAGGGCTGTGTGCTCTCATCTGTCTTATATCTGTTGCAGACTCACCACCTGTTTACTTTCTGCTCCAGGGTCTTACCCTGTCCCCATCTCCATCTCTGGCCCTCACAGTCCTGGGAACCACACATCTGAAGCCTCTGCCCAGCCCCTGGCTCTGCCAGAGAGAAACTCTGAGGGTGCTTCCAGAACTCAGGCTATGGCCTCTCCCTGAGCCTCCTTGTACCTCAGGTGGCGGCCAACCTTCCCAACTGTCGCACCCATGAGCAGGCGGTGGCGACACTGATCCACTAGGTGCTGGCAATACTGGATCTCAGCCCTGAGGTCACGCAGGTCCTGGTACTCGCTGCGGTACTGCTTCTTGAGGTCTTTGAGCTTCAGGATCAGCAGGAATTCCTCCTCATCGATGATCATCAGCCCCTTGTTTTCATACTCGCCTGCAAGGTGATGGAAGAAGTCAGGAAATGAGGTGTCCACCTGAAATTGGGGGAGGAAGGGATTCCAGAAGGCGGGCACAGAGCTGGCAAATCATGAAGACAGCAGACCACAGGCAGGGCTGGGCCATGGCAAGGAGATAGGTAAAGCACAAGAAGGCCAGGCTGCCAGGGCATAATCTCACAGGGAGTGGAGCTCAGCTCAGTGGGGCCACACTGGCATTTTAGGACAAACAGGAGCAGAGGGCAGGGGAAGGTGCAGAAGACCCATGCTCCATGCTCATTTTATTTAAAACTCTATTAGCCAAAGATATTTAGTAAGCACTCCTAGTATACAAATGTCTATTTTTCTTGTAAATTACATCTACAAACTGCCATCACTGGCTAGTACTACAAGGCACTTGGGCAAGGCTCCTTATTAACAGCAGATGTTCAAATTGTCTCTTTCTGATTCCCACATCCACCAGCTACTTTCTTTTTTTTCCTTTTTGAGATGGAATCTTGCCTTGTTGCCCAGGCTAGAGTGCAGTGGCACAATCTCAACTCACTGCAACCTCCATCTCCCAGGTTCAAGCGATTCTCCTCCCTCAGCCTCCTGAATAACTGGGATTACAGGCATGCGCCACCACGCCCAGCTAAGTTTTGTAGTTTTAGCAGAGAAGGGGTTTCACCATGTTGCCCAGGCTGGTCTTGAATTCCTGACCTCAGGTGATCCGCCCACCTCAGCCTCCCAAAGTGGTGGGATTACAGGCGTGAGCCACCATGCGCAGCTCACCAGCTACCTTCTTGTTAGAGATGATTAGACATCTATATCGTGTTGAGTAGCTGTCAAAGGGTTCCAGGGACAAGGGTTAGTGCTATTCGTCTCTTTGCAAGGATCTTTTAAGGTCTGTCAGTTCAGTGACAGTTGTTGGGTTAACATAAAACAATATGATGTGCAAAGCCATTCACCCTGCTCTCCACTGCTCACAGCACCTGAAAGCTTAGCAAAGGCATCACATGGATCCCCATCCCCAAGTGTAAGGCAAGTGTGTTCTGCACATGACCTGAGGTGTGTGCCTGGGGTGCATGAGGCAGCCCCCAGATGCTAGAGGAAAATGTTAGCACTTCCACTGATGTTTATTGGGAAAAAAGTGAGACACATTAAAAGTCACTAATGGAGTCATTAATGGAAAAGCAAGTGTCTTGACTTTGGGATCTGGGATCTGGAGTGGGGAGTGGGAGTCACTCTCACCAAGTGCCTCACCTTCAGGGCGGAGCAATCTGCTGTGGTCTCTAGGCTGTGGGAGGTCTCTGATGTGATTATTTGAATAAGCCACAATCCTTTACAGAGTAGAGTCTCTACAGTACTCTGCTGAGATGGGGAGTAACTGTGAACATCTTTTGTTCTACTCAGAGAATGTCTGATTATCTCCAGGAAAAAAAAGAGTTGAATTAAAGATGATTTTACATTTTTACATTTTTCTTTTTTTCTTTTCTTTGTTTCTTTTTCTTTTTCTTGAATTACTGGCCTCAAGTAATCCTCCTGCTTCAGCCTGTCAAATAGCTGGAATTACAAGCATATGCCACCACAACTGGCAATTTTGTATTTTTCTTTTACAAAAGACTAATGTTCCAAATATGCTGACCTTTCTGGGTCAACAAGTGGCTAACAATCACAAGGTATCTAAGAGATTGATTGATTGATTGATTTGACAGGGCCTCACTCTGTCGCCAAAGCTAAAGTTCAGTGACACGATCATGGCTCACTGCAACCTCAACCTTCTTGGCTCAGGTGATCCTTTCACCGTGCCTCCCAAGTAACTGAGACTATAGGCATGTGCCACCACGCCCAGCTAATTTTTTATGTTTTTTTGTAGAGACAGGGTCTCACTGTGTTGCCCAGGCTGGTCTCAAACTCTGTGCTCAAGCAATCCACACACCTCAGCCTCCCAAAGTGCTGAGATTACAGGTGTGAGCCACCTTGCCTGGCCTAGGAGATATGACTTTACTTGATCTGTTCAAGTGAATTCAATAAAATAAAGGTATTTTATTAATATTTTAATAATCAGTGGAAAAACACTACTTTTGGAGGACAACACAAAAATGAGTTTTTTTGATACTGATAGATAAAATTTTAAATATTAAAAATTTGTTGGGTCAGGCGCTGTGGCTCACACCTGTAATCGCACCACTTTGGGAGGCTGAGAAGGGAGGATCACGAGGTCAGGAGATTGAGACGATCCTGGCTAACATGGTGAAATCCCGTCTCTACTAAAAATACAAAAAATTAACCTGAGTAACAGGTGCCTGTAGTCCCAGTTACTCAGGAGGCTGAGGCAGGAGAATGGCATGAATCCAGGAGGTGGAGCTTGCAGTGAGCCGAGATCACACCACTGCACTTCAGCCTGGGCGACAGAGCGAGACTCTGTCACACACACACAAAAAAATTTTTTTGGCCGGGTGCAGTGGCTCACACCTGTAATCCCAGCACTTTGGGGAGGCTGAAGTGGGCAGATCACCTGAGGTCGGGAGTTCAAGACCAGCCTGACCAACATGAAGAAACCCTGTCTCCACTAAAAATAAAAATTAGCTGGGCGTGGTGGCACATGCCTGTAATCACAGCTACTTGGGAGGCTGAGGCAGCAGAATTGCTTGAACCCGGGAGGCAGAGGTTGCAGTGAGCCACGATCGTGCCATTGCACTCCAGCCTCGACAACAAGAATGAAACTCTGTCTCAAAAAAGATAAAAAAATAATTTTACTGTCTTCCTCATCTCATCCTTTGAAACTGTCCACTTTCAGGTGTATTTAGGAGTACATGATATGCCAGCATAGCATGCATATATTTTATCTTAAATATGTAATAAGGGGCTGTATGTTCAAAGAAAGTGTGAGCAGAGAGGACAAAGAAGTGCTTGTTTGTCCCATAAAATCTTCACCACGTCCTCTCCCTGTGGTTCTGGATAGGGGTATGTCTATAGCCACCATCACTGGCCTCCAGCTTCCCAGACCCGTGGAGGGCTTTGCCCTTATGGATAGCATGTCATAATTGGTCTGTGAGGTATAAGAATGGCCCCAAGAATTAGAACATAAAGTTGCCCTCTGAGAAATAATTGTTTAATTTTTTTTTTTCCGGGACAGTCTTGGTCTGTCACCCAGACTGGAGTGCAGTGGTGCAATCTTGCCTCACTGCAACCTCTGCCTCCTGGGTTCGAGCAATTTTCATGCCTCAGCCTCCCAAGATGCTGGGATTACAGGTGTGCGCCACCATACCCTGCTCCTCTGAGAAATGAATGAGTAAAATGCACCTTCTGTGAGATGATGCATCTGACTTGCAGGAATAAACCAAGTGACATCTGGAGATCACTTATGAAAGCTGGCCTGGAACAGGGTTGTGATTTAGTAAGGGAAAGCCCAGTAACCTGTGGTGTTTCCTGTCTGGAAGAAGACAATAAGACTGAGCCACGAGTGTGAAGAACAGTGTGGCCTCTGAACCACCTGTCCCAGAGTTGGAATTGTCACTCATTAAAATGCAGGTCCTGGGCCCTGCTCCATCTCTCCTCAGTCAGAACCACTTGCTGAGGGGCTGGGAATCTGCACTTGACCAGCCCTCCCAGATAAGTCATCTGAACACGCAAGCTTGATGGGCCTTGGCCCTCAGTGCAGGTGTGGGCGGTGCACACCACCAGGACAAGGACACTGGGTCAGGGTAACCAGGTGAGCACCCTCCCCACATTGGGGTCCTTTGCTCTTTGAGCCTGGAGCACCCTCTGCCACCTGCCCTAGGAGACAAGACTTTGACAGACCAGCACCGGTGTCATGGATTCAACACAGGGAATGGCCTTACTGAAAGTGAGTCCCTTGGCTCTCTAGCATCCATATTCTTGTTCCCTTACTTGGTTTTCCATAGTCCCCACCAGCAGCCCTACCTCAATCTGACCACCTGGAGCAGTGAGGAAACCACACAGAGACCCACGGACCTTGTAGAAGTCACCAGCTACCCATCGTCCAGTGATACCTCTGCAGGACAAAAGGCCTGTTTCACCATGGACAGTAGCACATATGGGGTGGAAGGCCCAGCACCTAGGTCTGAGATAATGCAACAATGAGGGACCCACAGGCAGAGGCTGGCTGACAGGGGAGGACTCTGAGGCTCTCAGGGGCTGACCAGAGCTAAGTGATCTGACCTATGGGTGAAAGCCACACCCCAGCACCCCCACTGGCCCCTCTCATCTCAGTCCTCTAGTGCCAAGGGCTGTTCTGCTTCGACCAGCATGACTCTGAGACCCCAAAGCTCCCTAGCCATCTTTCCATCACATTTACCTTGCTTCTCCCGCAGTGACTTCTGGAAATCCAGGGCCTCCTTGGTCACATCAATCTCCCGCTTGATGGCATTGATGCGCTGCGTGGTCTCGCTGGCCCTTTTCCTCCGTTCATTCAAGATGGATTTGTTTTCTTTGAAAATTCGGTTGATCTCACTACCTCGCTCGTTCTTAAACTCCTCAAAGGCCACTGGTTTGGAGGGTGGGGTGTCGGGCCTTGAGATGCAAAGGTGAGACCAAAGAGGATAAATGAGGTGGCTGCCTTGGAGCCACCAGGCACTTCATCTTTCTTCCCTGGGGCTTCTGTGGGCAGGAGGTAGAAGTGCTGGGCACCACCTACCCCAGACAGGAGCTAAACTGTGTGTGAATCATTCCCTCTTCTTTGTTTTACTCAGCACATGTACAAGGTCACATGCCCATGGCAGAAAGGGAGGAAAGCAAGGAAAAGTATAAGAAACAAACAACAATAAGAAAAGAAAAGAACAATGGCGTATGGTGGTGTGTCTCCTTCTGGATTTCTTTCCTTCTTTTTTTTTTTTTGAGACAGAGTTTTGCTCTTGTTGCCCAGGCTGGAGGGCAATGGCGCGATCTCGGCTCACTGCAACCTCCGCCTCCTGGGTTCAAGCGGTTCTCCTGCCTCAGCCTCCCGAGTAGCTGGGATTACAGGCATGAGCCACCACACCCGGCTAATTTTTTAAATTTTAGTAGAGACTGGGTTTCTCCATGTTGGTCAGGCTGGTCTCGAACTCCCGACCTCAGGTGATCCACCCGCCTCGGCCTCGGCCTCCCAAAGTTCTAGGATTACAGGCATGAGCCACCACGCCTGGCCCTGGATTTCTTTTATATATATATATATATATGTTTTCTTTTTGGTTTTTTTTTTTTGAGACAGCATCTTGCTCTGTTGCCAAGGCTGGAGTTCAATAGCTCGATCATAGCTCACTGCAGCCTCGAGCTCCTGGGCTCAATCAATTCTCGTGCCTCAGCCTCCTGAGTAGCTCGGATTACAGGCATGTGCTCCCATGCTCAGCTACCTTTTAATTTTTTATAGAGACAGACTCCCACTATGTTGCCCAGGCTCTCCAACTCCTGGGTTTAAGCAATCCTTTCACCTTGGCCAACTGATGTGCTGGGATTACAAGCATGAGCCACCATGCCTGCCCTCTTTGATATATTTTTGAATGGCTAAGGCCATGCAGTATGTTTAATTTTACATCTTACTTTTTTCAAAAAAGCATTTCATGTTATTAAAAACCCTTTGAGAACTCTAGTTAATGAGTGTAAGATGAAGTGTTGGGGCAAGGGGAAGTGGATTGACGTGGGCAACTTTGAAATGCATCAAAAAAATAACATGGAGGAATAGAAGGATAGAGGCAGAATGAAACAAGAATAGTAACATGTAAATTGTAGAATTGGGAGGATGCTTGGTGTACAGGTGTTCGCTGTACAATTATTTCAACTTCTCTGAATGTTTAGAAATGTTCATAGGCTGAAATTCTTCATGGACAACACAATGGCAGAGAACAATTCACTTAGTGCCCTTTCCCTAGTGTTGGCTACTGAAGGTGTTTCAAAAATATATATATATTGCTTTTTAAATAAATGATGAAATACATATCTTTTGCATAAATCTTGTTTCACTTCTATTTCCTTAGGATAGATCCTTAAAAACTCATCAGGGAGAGAGGCTGAGTGATTCGAGGAAAGGGAAGAGGTTATATCCTTTAATATCTTAAAAATTTTTAATCTTTTGAATGCAGTAATTGTACAAAAGATACATAACTTTAATTATTTAAATAATTGCCATTTGGAGGGTCTAAAATGATTCTATGTTTAATTGTACATCCTGGATGACTCCTGAGGTTGGATCATTTTGCAGGTGCATAGTCATGTTTCTTCCTTGGGGACTGTGCTCCTAGTCTTTGCCTATTATTCCTTATTTTATTTCTCTTTTATCTGCAGGTACTCTTTACATGTTGAGGATCACATATGGTTTTGTTTGATCTGGTGCAGAAGCTAACATTAGCTGATTACCTAATTGGGCGTAATTCCTCCTTCGGGGAGTCTGAGGGAAGGGGCTCAATGCTGGAAGTTTCCCGGTCCCGCGAAAGCATGTCTTTGACATCCCCATCTTTGGAGGATGGGACCAGCTGGGTCTTGGAGGTGGAAACGTAATCCAAGTCCTTCCCATTCACAGGGCTGCTGGCACCTTCCTTTCTTGCCAAGGAGCTGGAAGAAGGCATGGAAGCCCCAGGGTTCAGTCATGGGCAGTGAGGTATCTCAGATGTCAGGATAAGTGACCTTTCTCAGCACTCACTACACTGGGAGCCCCACCTCACTCAGCTCCCCACCTTGTTCGTATTCCTAGGTAAAACGGCAAATAATGTGATGCTAAGCCAGGCAGATGTGGAGGAAGAAGAGGGCATTTTTCTCCCTTTTATCAGAACAAACAGCCCGCAGTGGTCTTGGCAGGAGACACTTGGGAAAAATGGGTACAATCTCCATGGATTGAAAGTATATGGACCTGTGGGATGGGCCACAGGTTCTCAGGAACCACCATGGCTGCTGAGGTCTGAGTCATACAGGCTGCCCTGGGAAGGACTGGCAGAGCCCCATACAGGGAAGGTCTGTCTGTGGACCAATGGTAAAGCAGGATGGCTCTGCCCTGCTGTTCTTTTCTTTTTTTTTTTTTTTTGAGACAGAGTCTACCTCTGTTGCCCAGGCTGGAGTGCAGTGGCATAATCTCGGCTCACTGCAAGCTCCACCTCCCAGGTTCACACCATTCTCCTGCCTCAGCCTCCTGAGTAGCTGGGACTACAGGGGCCCGCCACTTCGCCCGGCTAATTTTTTTGTATTTTTAGTAGAGATCGGGTTTCTCCATGTTAGCCAGGATGGTCTCGATCTCCTGACCTCGTGATCCGCCCATCTCGGCCTCCCAGAGTGCCAGGATTACAGGCGTGAGCCACCGCGCCCGGCCTGCCCTGCTGTTCTTACTGGTTCACACCCTGTTCTCCACACCAGCTCCCAGAAAAGTAGCTGTCCTCCCTGCCGAAGCAACAGTGCTTGGTGCCTTTCTCCAAGAAGAGGCAGATCTGAGGACCGAACTGGCAGGAGGATGCCCATGGCTCTTCCCAAAGGTCTGAGGATAGAAAATCTGTTTCTTCCTCTTTCATCCTCCTTGCAACAAGTGTGGCTCAGGGGACTGAGCCTCAACCCATCAACTACTGCACTGGTTATCCGGAAGCAGAACAGAGAGGGCTGGGGTATGACTACACTCAAGAAGAGGCAGGAGGAGGCCAGGGACACTGGCATCCTCTGCTGCCTGACTCCTGTCCTGCGTGTAACAGTTTTCTACAATCAGCTCTGGCCCGTGGCCTGCACTCACTCACTTATCCTCACAACAACCTCAATGACTTGGATGCTATAATTATTTTTCCCATTTTGGAGATGCAGAAACAGGCACAGAATGGTTCTCACGTCTCACACGGGGTGACCCCTTGGGTGTGAGAAGTGCAGAGCAGGGAGGGGAGCCCGGGCGTCAGCTCCAGAGCCTGTGCTCTTACCCACCACTACACAGCACCCCAGGAGAGTGGGCTCACTAAGTGAACCTAAATGCTCTTCCCATCTTGCACATACAAACGAATCTTGCCTGAAAGGTGAACTGGAGTTTTAGGTGACCTGAGTGCCAGTCGGCAGGAAGACCCTAGTGAAGTGAGGGGAGGGAGTACAACATAAAGTACCAGAGGGCATGGGCTCTGGGGAGCTGGTCCAGCTTCTCGCTGCCATTTCACTAAGTCATTGGTGGTGTAGCCTTGGGGAGTGGCTTCCCCTCTCTAAGCCTCTGTTTCTTTATCAGTATAATGAAGACATTAACTCCCACCTCACCAGGTTGCTGTGAAGATGAGAGGTGATTCTTGTAGGGTTCCAAACCAACCCCAGCCCGGACCCCACAGACTTGCTAGTATTGGCAGCAGTGATGTCCACTGTGCCAACCCAGTAGCTGAGACACTGGGGGAAGGTGGGAACAGTGCACATCCTCCCATTCACCCGCCGAGGAGGGCCAGCTGCTGACGAGGCAGAGCGGCAAGGTCACTCACCTAAGGGGCTCTTTGAATGTCTTCTTGGACTTGGCTTTCTTCCCAGGTTTGGTAGACAAAGGGGCGACTCCGAGTCCAAAGTTTTGTCTTTCAGGCTCACCCACTAGGTGGCCATCAACATCCACAAGCCCCGCCTACATAGAGAGGCCAGCCAAAGGTCTGTGAGTTAGATTAAGGGCTTGGGCCCCTTGGGGACCCACATGTATATGGCCCAAGGCTCAGGGTGGACATGTTCACCATACACACCAAGGTTTGGCAGCTGCTGATGCCAGCCTTAGGCTGTCCCCAGTAGAGCGGTCCCTGATCACTCTGCCAAATGTTCACTTTCCACATGCACCCCCTCACCAGTATGGCACCTTATTCCATACTCTGGAGATTTAAAAACTTATTTCCAACCTAATTCCAGGAATTTGTCTTTAATATTATTATCCATGTTTCTACCTTATGAAAATTATTTTTAATTCAAAAGTGGTTTACTCTTATACAGGTTGCCTGTGTTCATTCTGGTGTTACCTTTATCTGTTGCAATCCTAGCTCTGGTTTAATGCATACTACTTGCTGGCTCTGCAAAGGTCTGAGGATGGGAAATCTGAGGTGAGTGCTGTTGGCAAGTGGCAACTATGCTTACCTTCTGGATGGCAGAAATGGCTGCAAAGTCATTCCTGTCAATGAGGGTGTACTTCCTGCGCAAAGTGGACTCCACTTCCTGTTCCTGTTGGCTTGGGAGACAGCACGAGAGAACAGCTTGTACCTGGGGCCATGCTGAATCCAGTGGGGTAAGAACCAAGTACTGGGGTTAAAAGTCATATGGGCAAGGTCCCTTGTATGGGGCCACACCTTCATCATGAACCAGACCAGACAAAAGGACAAAGGACTCACTTTCCCCTGCCCCATTGCATACACCCACTGTCCAACCCCCAAACCTGCAGGGGCCACCTTATGCCATGTGTATCTGCTCTAAGATGATACTTGATAAGGACTGTAAGCTTCACATGGGACCATGTGGGGTTCTGTCTTAGGTTCTGTCTCTAATAGGCCCCTTGGAATCATGTGACCAGCTTTAGTGACACCACCTAGCATAAGCTGCTTAGACTATGGGTATGTTTGCACCCAAGTAAACCACAAACGCCTCCTGAGGTGGGGGTGTGCGGCAATATTCACAAGGTGAATATTCACAACGCCCTGCTCTGGGCACACTCAGAGCTGGCACTCCATAAACACCTCCTGTCCAATTAATGAACTCACTGAATATCCACCAGGGACCCAGGCATGCCCCCAAGGACTCTAATTTGGCTCTTCATCCACAAGCATGAAGAGGATGCTCTTGGAGGCAAGTGCCCAGATCGCAGGAGATGAAAATGGCAGCCTGATGTAGGAGTGAGGCAGGGGTGGGGGTCTCTCACCTCAGAACCACCCGGAACTGGTTGAACACCTCCTTGATCTGTCTAAGGTTGATTATCTGGAGGGAAGAGAGCAAGGCAGAGGTTAGACCAAGTGCATCTAGAGGGAACAGGTTGCATCTATGTTAGTAGAGAAATCAAGACCACTTGGCTGACCCCTGGACCATCTGTCTTGAGAAGAGGACATTTGCACACAGCCTCTCAGCAAAGTGGCAGCCAAGCCCTCCTCCAGAGCATAGAAACACCTGATTAATAATTTTAAAACTAAGTATTTGCTGAGGCTATAAAAACCACCTTTTCTAAGTAGAGACCTCTATAAAATGAAATGATTCTATACCTTGAAAATACCTTCTAAAGTTTTTTATAAATAAAACGTATTTCCTCAGCTTTCTCTTACTTCCAAAAGGCTCTGCCTGCTGTCTTCAGATGGAGCCCATTTATGGACCTGTCTTTATGGGCACAGACACACACACATGAGGCCGGAGGAAGGTTACTGGCCTCCCCCCGGGCCTAAAGCCCACAGCATTCCCCTTGACCAAGGGTTAATTTGGGACTGCCCCTCCTGTGAAGGCCAGAAGAGTCCATCCCTTAGTTGCCCCAGGCCTGCTTCTTGGAGCTGCCCATAGTAACAGCCAGGGGGGTCTGCTCATGTCTTCAAGAAGAGGGGTTCGATGGACTGCACTGTGAAAACAGGATGCAGCCTCTTCCCCCTGAGGACCCTTCCTTGTGGGGCAGTTTCCCCCTCCTTGGCCCACTCCAACATGGGCCCTGGGGTCTACCTTGTAGACAACCAGCATGACCACTGTCCTTTATCAGCTTCATTCTGCAGACACAGTCAAGCCACCCAGGTGCAGCAGTTCAGTTCATCACCACTCCGTTTCCCTCCCCACTAGGCAGGTAAGGCCACTGAAGTACATGAGGTTGAGTATTTTGCAAAGGTCACTTAGCAAAGAGGCAGCTGAGCTAGGATTCAATCCCAGAAAGCCTGGCTCTAGGGCCTGTGCTTGTGCCCCTGAGATGAACTGAAGGGTCCCTGACATCAAGAGTCCAGCACCACCCTCCACCCACTGCACCCATTCATGTGAGGTTCTGAGGCTAGCAGAGCATGCATTGGGGTGTGCCCAGGATAGGGAGGTCCAGGCTGGCTCAGCACAGTGGTCACAGAGGGATTTCTTACATCGATCTCGTCCAGCGTCCCCTCTAGGTACCTCCGCACCTGGGAGTTGATCTCAGCAATCTGGATTTCATCCATGGGTTCATAGGTCACAAAGGTGCGGTTGGTCTTGAAGGAGGATGAAGAACATGTGGATAAGCAACAAGAACCCGGGCCCATGTGGGAGTGGCAGGGGCCATTCTGACAGGCAAAGTAGGGAGGCTGGGCACAGGCCCTGGCTGACCAAGCTGGCTCATTCCCTTCATCATCGGGTCCTGCCAGAGGGCCTAACACACAGGCCAGCTGCTGGGGTCAGGGATGGGTAATGGGGTCGGAGAGGAAAGGAAAGGCCCTTAGACATGGGGTCTGCTACTCCAGACAGAGGCTCTGCTGCCTGAGTCCCAGCAGACTCTGCAGCATGAGAACCGCGAGGACGGGAGGTACGCGCTGCCTCTGCCTTGAGGCCCCTCAGGACCGCTGGAGGACTCTGCCTCCACCCCCTGTCCTCATGGCTCCTTGCTGCTGCCCCTTTCCTGCCACTCAGCCTGCCCCGTGACCCCACCTACCACTGGCCTTGACCCATTATGCTGTCTGCCCCTAGCCCCAGTTGCCCCTTACCCCAGCACCTCTGCCCTCCTTCCTTGCCTCTAGCCTCTTACCAGGCTGTCATGGATGGCCAGCTCCTGCTTGAGCAGTGCTAGTTCCTTCTCCAGGTTCTTGACCATTCTCTGCCGGGAAACATGGTAGGGTGGGGGCCGACAGGAAGGGTAATCAGAGAAGCTACCCTGTCTCTTCCACAGCAAGAGCACAATTCTTCATTCTGTGCCCAGACATCCCGGCCATTCCTGGATCCACAGGGTATGCTTTCAGCTTCTGGCGATTACCTCCCCACTGGTGACTCTTCCCCAACAGGGGTGAGTTTAGGGTCTGTGAGGACCTGAATAGTACCCCGGCCTTTGCCACTGGCAGCAAAAGAGACAGCACAAGCTACAGGGCCACCTCAAACCCCAACTCCCAGGGGCCCCAAGCTTCTTCCAGTCTACCAGGATAATGGCCCTTTTGGTGCAGCCTACAGACTCCAGAATGCTTTCTCTTTTTTTGAGACAGAGTTTTGCTCTTGTCGCCCAGGTTGGAGTGCAATGGTATGGTCTCAGCTCACTGCAACTTCTGCCTCCTGGGTTCAAGTGATTCTCTTGGCTCAGCCTACTGAGTAGCTAGGATTACAGTTGCCCACCACCACACCCAGCTAATTTTTATAATTTTAGTAGAGACATGGTTTCACCATGTTGGCCAGGGTGGTCTCAAACTCCGGACCTCAGGTGATCCGCCCACCTCAGCCTCCCACAGTGCTGGGATTACAGGCATGAGCCACCGTACTCAGCACCAGAATGCTTTCTTTTTAGAGACAGGCTCTTGCTCTGTCCTCCAGGCTGGAGTGCAGTGTCACCATCATGGGTCACTGCAGCCTCAACCTCCTGGGCTCAAGCAATCCTCTCACCTCAGCCACCTGAGTAGGTCATGCTATAGGTACACACTGCTATACCCAGCTAATTTTTGTAGAGACAGGGGTCCCACTATGTTGCTCATGCTGGTATCAAACTCGTGGGCTCAGGCAATCCTCTCGCCTTGGACTCCCAAAGGCTGGGATTACAGGTGTGAGCCATCATGCCTGGCCTCCAGGATGCTTTCTATGCATGGTTATAACCCTCATCCTTTTACCCTCATCCTCACCAACCACTGCATGAACATATCACCACTCCCCAATGATAATCATGTATGTCACCTCTTATTTTTTATTTTTATTTTTTTTTAAGATGGGGTCTCGCTCTGTTGCCCAGGCTGGAGTACAGTGGCGTGATCTCGGCTCACTGCAACCTCTGCCTCTCGGGTTCATGTGATTCTCCTGCCTCAGCCTCCCGAGTAGCTGGGATTATAGACATGCACCACTACGCCTGGCTAATTTTTGTATTTTTAGTAGAGACAGGGTTTTGCCATGTTGGCCAGGCTAGTCTCCAACTCTTGACATCAGGTGATCTGCCCTCCTCAGCCTCCCAAAGTGCAGGGATTACAAGTGTGAGTCACTGTGACTGGCCTCACCTCTAATTTTTTGCTGCTTACAAACAATGCTGCAAGAACATTTTTGTACTCATATTTATGTCCTTAGAGATTTCTGCAGAAAAACACAGCAATCTATGAGGCTTTTGAGATCTGCCCCCATTACCTCTTTTCTGCTTCTCTTCCCTGGTGCACTCCAACCACTTCCACAAATTGGTATGCTTCTGCCTCTGCATTGCCTGTCCACTGCCCTGGAATTTTCTTCTCCTAGGTACTTCCAAGACTCATTCACTTACCTCCTGAAAATCTTTTTTCAAAATCTTCTAAATTAGGTACACCACAATTACTCTTTAAAATTGTAGCCGGGCGCGGTGGCTCAAGCCTGTAATCCCAGCACTTTGGGAGGCCGAGACGGGCGGATCACGAGGTCAGGAGATCGAGACCATCCTGGCTAACACGGTGAAACCCCATCTCTACTAAAAATACAAAAAACTAGCCGGGCAAGGTGGCGGGCGCCTGTAGTCCCAGCTACTCCGGAGGCTGAGGCAGGAGAATGGCGTAAACCCGGGAGGTGGAGCTTGCAGTGAGCTGAGATCTGGCCACTGCACTCCAGCCTGGGCGACAGAGCAAGACTCCGTCTCAAAAAAAATAAAAATAAATAAAATAAAATAAAATAAAATTGTAATTCCAGCCAGGTGCGGTGGCTCAGCCCTGTAATCCCAGTACTTAGGGAGGCCGAGGCAGGTGGATCATCTGAAGTCAGGAGTTCGAGACCATCCTTATGAAATCTCGTCTCTACAAAAATTACAAAAATTGGCCGAGTATGGTGGTGTGTGCCTGTAATCCCAACTACTGGAGAGGCTAAGGCAGGAGAATTGCTTGAACCCGGGAGGTGGAGGTTGCAGGGAGATGGAGGTTGCAGTGAGCTGAGACCATGCCATTGCACTCCAGCCTGAGCGATAGAGCGAGTCTCTGTCCCAAAATAAATAAATAAATAAATAATTGTAATTCCTTCTCCATCCCCGCAACATGCTTTAAAAATCTCTATTTTTTTTCATAGCACATTTTGCCTTTTAACATACTCTAGATTAGTGTTGTCCAACAGAACTTTCTGCAATGATTAAAATGTTCCATATTTGTGCTGCCCAGTATGGTAATGATGAGACACATACAGCTACTGAACACTTGAAATGTGGCTAGGGTGCCTGAAGAAGTAATTCTAATTTTAATTAATTTAAACAGCCACATTTGAGTAGCAGTTACTGTATTAAACAGCGAAGCCTGAGAACCTACCTATTTATTGTGATTATTATTATGCATCTCCCCTACTCCCATCAGACTGCAGGCTCAGAGATTTGTGTTTCTGTTCACGCAGTCAGGTATCCCAAGTGCTTTAAAAAGCACCTGGCACATAGTAAGCACTCCATAGATTTTAGGTAAGAAAATAAATGATATATTTCGAGGAGAAGAATCACTAAGTCATTTTATATTTGATATTTACCAGCTGAGTGTCTTCCCTAAAAGAGGCACAAGGAACTGCAAGCTGAGAACCCTTGCTGTGAACAGTAGAACTTCCTTTAGTTGTCATAAAAGGGCCACTGGAGGGAGCTCCTGACCCCTGGATCCCGGGACTGGTAACCAAAACTGTGACCAGTCCACCGCCCCACTGGCCCTCTCCCAGACCAAAGGCCTGCTGTACTCTAGCCCTCATCCAACCAGGTCACCTGGGCACTGAGGCCCAACTGCCCTCACATAGCAAGGGTCAACAGAACCCCTGGCATCCTGATGGCTCTGTGGCAATTCAGGTACAAAGCCTGGGACCCAAGGCATGTGACCAGTGTCCAGATGCTGGATCTGCCCCTCTGGGAAGCCCCACAAAGGTCTCCTTCAGGTGTGGACTTCCTGTGGATCAATGGGAGAGGCCTGGTGGCCAGTCTCACCTGTCCACATGCCCTCTTTCTCCCAGCTCTAGAAAATATATCATGGCCCAGCTACAGAAAGTTTGACTGAGCCATCAGGGGCCTCCAGCTTGATGACTCTGTTCAGTGAGGCACAGCAGAGCCAAACTTACATGTCTGGGCCAATCAGAAGGCGATATAGGAGGCCGGATACAGTGGCACATGCCTGTAATCCCAGCACTTTAGGAGGCCAAGGCGGGCAGATCACTTGAGGTCAGGAGTTCAAGACCAGCCTGGCCAACATGGCGAAACCCCGTCTCTACTAAAAATAAAAAATAGCTGGGCGCGGTGGCACATGACTGTAACCCCAGCTACTCAGAAGACTGAGGCAGGAGAATTGCTTGAACCTGGGGGGCAGAGGTTGCAGTGAGCTGAGATCACGCCACTGCACTCCAGCCTGGGCAACAGAGTGAGACCCTATCTCAGAAACAACAACAACAACAACAAACAGGGCTTCTTTAGATAGAAAAAAAAAAATGCCTTGGAAACAGCACAGACTCATGTAAGTTTCCTAATAGGCATTTTCATTATAAATGTAATGAGGATAATTCAGAGAATTCTGCTGAAGCTGCACATCAGGCTGTGGGGCAGCTCTCAGGTCAGGCTGCTTTCCAATTTTCATCCCGCTGCAGCTTGCTGGTGTATCTTCTCTTGGCGGAGTGGGGTATACTAAATTTCTCTCTCCTGGCTGTTTAGGCCTGAGGCTCACAGCCCTTTACATCACTTCAGAGAATGACTGACTGGCAGAGTGGGAGGGTCACTGGAGGTTATCAGGCCAAGTTTCTTGTTCATAGAGGACGACCCCGAGGTTGAGAGGGTCTGAGCAACTCGCCAGAGAGCTTGTGGCGGAGGTGGATTAGGAACCCAGTCTTCTGCCTTATAGCCAGCCCCATCAACCTAAGAAATTCTGAAGAAGCGATTCCACCCTCTTGAAAACAGGCGTCAATACAGAAGACAGTGCTGAAAATGACCTGAGAATACTGGCTACGGTCTAGGAAAGGCAGTAACCAAAATAATGTTTCCACATCTCTGTCAAGAACTCATGTTTGTAAAGAAGAATGCTTATCAGGAAGATTATACCCACATTCACACTGGATGGCACAGAGACTCACTCAGTTGTCCAGGGTCAACAGTGCAGATCTTAGAACAGAAATGACGTGAAAAAGCATGATTCTCCAACTTCACCAGACACAGTGGCTCACACCTGTAATCCCAGCACTTTGGGAGGTTAAGAGGATCCCCTGAGCCCAGAAGCTCAAGACCATCCTGGGCAACATAGGGAGACCCC
>NW_012114932.1:5218931-5231384 GCF_000951035.1 Colobus angolensis palliatus | reverse complement strand
GTGCCTGTAATCCCAGCTACTTAGGAGGCTGAGGCAGGAGAATTGCTTGAACCTGGGAGGCGGAGGTTGCAGTGAGCCGTGATTGTGCCACTGCACTCCAGCCTGGGAGACAGAGCTAGACTCCATCTAAAACAAAACAAAAACAAAAAGATAAGAAAATCTTCAAGAATACCGAAAAGCAGAAAAGCATACAAAATAATGCCATAAAACCTGGGCAAACTGTCCCAAAATGTGACTTCAATGGCATGCTGTCACATTGGCTTCAAGGGTGGTTTGTTTGTTTGTTTGTTTGTTTGTTTGGACAGATTCTCCCTCTATTGCCCAGGCTGGAGTGCAGTGGCATGGTCTCCATTCATTGCAACCACTGCCTCCCAGGCACAAGCGATTCTTGTGCCTCAGCCTCCCGAGTAGCTAGGAGTACAGGCATGCACACCCAGCTAATTTTTAAATATTTTAGTAGAGATGGGGTTTCTCCATGTTGTCCAGGTTGGTCTTGCACTCCTGGCCTCAAGTGATCCGCCTGCCTCAGCCTCCCAAAGTGCTGGGATTACAGGCACAAGCCACGCTTTTTTAAGAAGTAAAACATTTCAGATAAATGTGAAGCTTCTGTATACCATGCTCCAAATCCACTCCCCTCCCATCCCAAAAGGAACCTCTGGCCTCAGTCTGTTTTTTTCACTCCCATGCACTTTTTCTTTTACTGCACACACATATATCCATTAATGATATCAGCATCTCTCCGCATATTTTTATATGTGGTGTAAATAATAGAGACTATCATTTGGGCCACTTCAGTTTCTCACTTGAGATTTATCCATTCAGGTAGCTCTAGCTCTGGCTCCCTCACCCCACAACTCATTTAGCTACTCCCCTGTTAAAGGATATTGACTATGTTTCTAATTTTTTTGCTATTACAGTTAAGTACTATAGTCATTATTTAATCATCATTACAATACGTCTATAAAGAGACTTCTAGACTCTATAGAAGAATGGTGCTCACAGTGCTTGTTTTAATAGTGACTTCTACAGTCTCTCACACATGTGAGAATGTCTCTAGACTATATATACCTAGAAGCAATACTGCTGCTCTGCAGAAGGGAGAGGAGTGCTAGTCAACATTTATTGAACATTTACCCCATGGCAATACTATGCTAAGAGGTTTCTACACATCATCTCATTCTTCACAAGATCTCTTTGAGCATGGACTGTGTTATGTACCCAAATTACAAATGAAGAAACTGAGCCTTAGAAAGTGCAGCTATTTTGGCCAGGTGTGGTGCCTCACTCCTGTAATCCCGGAACTCTGGGAGGCCGAGGCAGGCAGATCATCTGAGGTCAGGAGTTTGAGACCAGCCTGGCCAACATGGTGAAACCCTGTCTCTACTAAAAGTACAAAAATTAGCTCAGTGTGGTGGTGTGCACCTGTAGTCCCAGCTACTCGGGAGGCTGCGGCAAGAGAATGGCTTGAACCTGGGAGGCAGAGGTTGCAGTGAGCACGGATCGCACCACTGCACTCCAGCCTGGGCGAGACCCGGTCTCAAAAAACCAAAATTAGCTGGGTATGGTAGCATGTGCCTGTAATCCCAGATACTTGGGAGGCTGAGGCAGGAGAATGGCTTGAACCTGGGAGGTAGAGGTTGCAGTGAGCCAAGATTGTGCCACTGCACTCCAGCCTGGGTGACATAGGGAGACTGTCTCAAAAAAAAAAAAAAAAAAAAAGGGTAGGTGTTTTGCTGAGGCTATATACAGCTAGTGGAGGAAACAGCAGGGTGCTAAACCCAGGAGAGCCCAATACAGTCGCCATGGCCTTAACTAGGATGCCAGTGGTTCTCAAAGTGTGGCCCCAAGAGAGGAGGCATCAGTGTCACAAAAGGGCCTAAAGAACTTACTAGAAACGGGATAGAAGCTGACCTTAAGATGAAAATTTTTAAAAAAGGAAAGAAAAAAAAGGGAATCTTCAGGCCCCACCCTAGACCTGCAGAATCAGAAACTCTGGGAATAGATCTAGCGACCTGTGGTTCAACATTGATCAGGTGATTCTGATGCCTTGTCACATTTGAGAACCGCTGCTCTAAGCTCTACTCCCTCCCCAATCTCCAAACCATGGGTTAGTTCTACAGAGCCACAGGGACTGTCATTTTCCTTCAGGATTTAGAATCTGAAAAGTTTAACTGGTTTGTTGAGCTTAGGGCTTACAAATGCTCCTTTCTCCATGAGCTATGATTCCATAAGCACCTTAGAGGAAAGCCAAATTCACAATAAATGTGTTTTTAGTACACCAGGTGTTGCCAGAATGCTCCCCAAAGTGGTTGTATCAATTACACTTTGACCAGAAGTGGACAAGAGTTTCCACTTCTCCACATTCTTGTCATCATTTTGTGTTGTCAAAAACATTCTATTTTTTGCTAATTTGAGGGTAGAATTTCACTGAGGTTTTAATTTGTATTTCCCTTGTTAATGGTGATGCTGAGCACTCCCTCTGATTGGCCAGCTCTGTTTTCTGGGAGGAAAGTGATTCTGTAGTGACACAGCCAGGTGATTCTGAAAGATGGTCCACACCACTTTAGCCCTTAGCTCTAAGAAAACCTCATGTAGAAGCCTAGAGCACACAGAGTTCCTGGAGCCTCACATGTGAACTTGTTGGTGGCCCGACCTAGCCCTTTCACCCCATGACAGCCCCTAAGGGTCTCCAGGGACTCTGAAGACTCTGGCCAGTCCAGGAGTGGAAAGGGGCTGACCCAGGGCTGCATGGCGATCTTTGGTTGAGGCAGGAAGGGAAGCCTCGCTTGTGTGACCCAAGTAGCAAACCCACACACTTTCCCCACAGTGGGACACCTGTCCACAACCCCTGATGTACCTCAGCATCATACTTTTCATTGATGGCAGGCTCAGTGGTGACTAGCTTCATCCTGCTGGCAAATCTCAGCGAAGATAGCTGAAAAACAGAGCAGGTAGACGTCAGATGGCTCGCTACTAAACTGAGACCCCAAGAGACCGGCCTTCTCAGAGACCTTGCCTGCCCTTTCCTGGCTCCATAGGCTCCCTTGTCAACCCGTGTTTGTTCCCTTCCCCTGGAGAACATTGGTCAAAAGGGTTCTTGGGTATGAGGTCCCCATAAGAAGAGCAGGAAGGTGACAGAGGGCACATCCAGCAGCCTGGTCCTTGTCAGGCAAACTATGAGGATGCGCACTGGTCTATTTCTTCATACAAACCTGATTCTCTTCTACCTGTAGGCCTCTGCTCAGGTGACCTCTGCCTGGAGTACCCTTTTCTGTCCTCCTATGCTGTCTGCCTTCCTACATTCCACTCTCTCTCCAAGACTCAGCTGAAAACCAGCTTCCTTCCTGAGCCCTCCTGGTTTTCCTTCACATAAAATGTCTCTGCCCCTTCCACAAACCAGTGTTTCCCCTCCTTCACGCAGTTTTCAGGGTCTAGGTCAGCCATGTCCAATAGAGATACAAATGCAAACTACAAACGTAAACCATACAAGTAATTTTATATTTTCTAGTACCATATAAGAAAAGTTAAGGCCGGGCGCGGTGGCTCAAGCCTGTAATCCCAGCACTTTGGGAAGCCGAGACGGGTGGATCACGAGGTCAGGAGATCGAGACCATCCTGAGCTACACGGTGAAACCCCGTCTCTACTAAAAAATACAAAAACTAGCCGGGCGAGGTGGCGGGCGCCTGTAGTCCCAGCTACTCGGGAGGCTGAGGCAGGAGAATGGCGTAAACCCGGGAGGCGGAGCTTGCAGTGAGCCAAGATCGCGCCACTGCACTCCAGCCTGGGCGACAGAGCGAGACTCCGTCTCCAAAAAAAAAAGAAAAGTTAAAAAGAAGCAGATGCAAATAATTTTAATATGTTTTATTTAAATTTTAACCCAAGATATCAAAAATATTATGATTTGTTTGTGGGGTTTTGTTTTGTTCTTTTGAGACAGGGTGTTGCTCTGTCATCCAGGTTGGAGTGCAGTGGCACAATGTTAGCTCACTGCAGCCTCAACCTTCTGGGTTCAGGCAATCCTCCCACCTCAGCCTCCTGAGTAGCGGGGGCTACAGGTGTGAGCCACTGTACCTGGTCCCAAAATGTTATCATTTCAACATGTAATCAACATTTTTAAATTATTGAGATATTTTACCATCTGATGTGGTTTGGATCTGTGTCCCCACCCAAACCTCATGTTGAAATATAATCCCCAACGCTGGAGGTGGAGCCTGGTGGGAGGTGAGTGGATCATGGGGGCAGACTTCTCCTTTGGTACTGTTCTCATGGCAGTGAGTGAGTTCTTATGAGATCTGGTCATTTCAACGTGTGGCACCTCCCTTCCCCTCACTTTCTTCCTCCTGCTCCTGTCATGCAACACGTCTTCTCCTGCTTTGCCTTCCGCCATGAGTAAAAGCTCCCCGAGGCCATCCCCAAAGCAGATGCTGCCACGCTTCCTGTACAGCCTGTGGAACCATGGGTCAATTAAACCTCTTTTCTTTATAAAGTACCCAGTCTCAGGTGTGAGAACAGACTAATACACTTCTTTTTTTGGTGCTGGGTCTTTGAAATCTTGTGTGCATTTTACACTTGCATAATATGTCAGTCGGGACTAGCCACATCTGAGTGCTCCATAGCTACATATGGCCAGGGGCTGCCTTAGTGGCCAGTGCAGGTCTAGCCCCTGAGCAGCGTCTGCTCAAACTTTACCCTTTGAAGACTCCCCTGAGCCATTCCCCGGAGGGCAGATGCTCAGGCCCCCTGATGAATGACTCAGCAGTCTGGGTGGGAATGGGTAGTTCTGCTGCATTTGGAGGCAGGGGCCTCCAGCTACACATGCTGAGAAATGCTGCTCTGGGGCGTGATCAATCTGTTAATGAAGCCTGGACTCTGCCCACCAGCCTCAGCCAAGTGTCCTCCCCACCATCCACAGGTTTGAGCTGAAAGGCTTCACTGCCGGCACAGGGATAGGCCCCTACCAGCCTTGTCCTCTGTATACACTTCCCTCAGGGACCTCTCTGCTGCTGAGCCACGAGGCCATGTCAGGACAGGAGGGGTACTGGGCTCTCTCAGCCTCCCTTCCGCGAGGCTTATGGCTATCACGTCTAACCCTGCATCCAACATGTGGGGCCTGGACCTCCCGGAGTGGCCTCAGCTTGCTCAGCCCTTCATTCTGTGAGAGAAGGGGCAGATAATGAGTAGGTAAGCTCATGCCAAGTTATGATAGGGCCAACCCTCCCTCGGCACTTGCTGTGGCCAGGCTCTGCACTAAGTGTAGAGGCATGGTTGCTCATTTAATCCTCACAACTTCCTATAAAGTAGACGCATCATCAACCCAGTTTTATACATGAGGACACTGAAACACAGGGAGGTCAAGTCACCCACCCACGGCCACAGAGCTGGTCTGTGGCCACACAGGAATTCAACTCAGGCACTCCAGCTCCCAAGTCTGTGCTCTTCACAGCTGGGAGCAGGACCGATAGGAAACCCATCCTAGAGACTGGGTGGGCCCTGGGAGGGGTCAGAGGAGTAGTTTGCCAGGTGATGGGGAAGGCATAAGGGCATCCTGATGGAGGGACAGTAGGCCCCAAGTGTGAGGGAGGTGAGAGCCAGGTCAACATCTCAGGTGGACTGAGACAATGACAGGGCACTCTGGGAGGAGACTCAGTGGTACTGGCAGTGGAACTGAGAAGGGCCTTGAGGAATCATAGGCCTGGGGAATCAGTTTCTCAGGTAAGGCCAGCAAGTGGTAGGTGTGTGGTAAATGTCGAACCTGAAAGGAGGGAGGCATTAGAATGCTCATTAGCCTTTGCTATTCAGTAATGAGGCTAAAAATTCAACTCAGCAGAGGTCTAAAATGTGTATGTGTGCTGGCTGGCCTCTATGTCTTTGGCCCATTGCTTGTGAATAGAGATATTTGCAAAATAGGTAAAATGAGACCACTAGGAAAGATAAATATCCGCATAGAAGCATGCTCCACAATGGACTCTCGGGCCCCTGGGACACTAAGAGTGACTGATGCCTGCAGGGTCCCAGCAGAGTCTCTCTGGAAGGGGAACCAGCCAAGGATAATTATGGCTGGAGGCCTTTGGGGCGGCTATGGGAGCAGGCCCAGATCCCATGCCTCACCGCTTGGATGTTAGCTCAGGGATGGAGGGCTCCTCCCTGGCAGTGACAAAGAGCCAGGGGCCTCAGGAGGCAGGCCCAGAGATTCTAGCCTCAGGCCATGCTGGGCTATCTCCTATCTCAATGAATGATCCTGAAATGAGGAAGCAGGCTAGGAGTGGCTGACCCCTAAGTGGCCCAGAGGAAAGACTGAAAGGGCTCTTCCTTGGGCAGTCTACTCTGGTGGCTCAGAGCTCAGCCACTGACCCCCTGCGTGACCACTGACAGATCTCACAACTTCTCTGTAAGGTGAAGGGAGAGCTGCCTTGATAAGGTATATAATGCGCTCTGTACAGAGCTGGTTCACAGCAAGCCCTCAGGAAGACGTCTCTGTGATTACAGGTGGTGTTGCTTCTGTGCAGGGCCAAGTCAGACTCTCCTGCTCCAAGTATAGCAGCAAGTATGGCCATGTCCCATCCCTGTGGTTACTCACGCACACATGTACAGTGTCACTGCATAAAGCAACACAATCCATGATGAGAATAGTTTTCAAGTTTCAACACATTGCAAAAGACACTCATTAGCTTTCATACCCCCAATATACCTTTCTCCCAAACCCCTGAGACTCCTCCAACAGCTCCTCTGGGCTCTGGGTTCGGTCCTGGGCAGGGAACCCAAGTGGTATACGGGCACAAGCCCCTGGAGATGGCGGGTACTAGGAGAGTTGTTTCCTGAGCTGTAACCATCACAGGAGGTGGGGATAAAGGGAGACAGGGAGCTTCTACTGTCTTGGAGGGCATCTTTCTTAACAAGGCAGCCAGGAAGCCCATTTCTTATGGCTCTTCTTGGGGTTCAACTGTGTGGTTTTTTTTTATTTTTTTGTTTTTTGTTTTTTTTTTTCCTTTTGAGATGGAGTCTTGCTCTGTCACCCAGGTTGGAATACAGTGGCCCAATCTCTGCTCACTACAACCTCTGCCTCCAGGGTTCAAGCGATTCTCTTGTCTCAGCCTCCCAAGTAACTGGGATTACAGGTGCCTGCCACCATGCCCTGCTAATTTTTGTGTTTTTAGTAGAGACAGGGTTTCACCATGTTGGCCAGGCTGGTCTCAAACTCCTTACCTCAAGGAGTGATCTGCCCACCTCAGCCTCCCAAAGTGCTGGGATTACAGGCATGAGCCATCATGCCTGGCCTCAACCATGCTTTTTATGCCATGAGACCAAGAAGTTCCAGAAGTCTTCCTCTGGGGATGCTGCCTGCACGTCAGCTGGAGCTCTCCTCCCCTGCCTCCCAAGTCCCAGGGTGCTGGATATATGACAGGAGCATTCTCCTTGGAAGCTGGGACGGTCCCTAATGCACACAGCTGGGAGACCCTGCAGGCATGTCTTGCCCTGAAGCATCTTTGGAAATAACCTGTTTCACCTAAGTAGATTATCCAGGTGACTGAAGCTTGCCTTAAACATCCACACTTGAAAAGTAAAATGTCTAATGATAGCTTTTCTAATCTGTCTCTTGTGGGGTTTCTTTGTTTTGTTTTGTTTTTGAGACATCTCGCTCTGTCACCAAGGCTGGAGTGCAGTGGCACGATCTCGGCTCACTACAACCTCTGCCTCCCAGGTTCAAGCAATTCTCCTGCCTCAGCCTCCCGAGTAGTTAGGACCACAGGCGTGCACCACCACGCCCGGTTAATTTTTGTATTTTTAGTAGAGATAAGGTTTCACCATGTTGCTCAGGCTGGTCTGGAACTCCTGACCTCAGGTGATCCACCTGCTTCAGCCTCCCAAAGTGCTGGGATTACAGGTGTGAGACACCGCGCCCGGCCCCTAATCTGTCTTATGTATGATGGGTGGCACTTCAGAGGAAGGCTGAGAAAGCCCCAGGCTGGAGGTGCTCAGCTGTGTGGACTCACCTGTGTCACTGAGCTAGACCTTTATTCCTGCCTCTAATTCTCACAAGCTTCTCCCTTCCCCAGGCCACCTGTGTCCTGCCACTTGGATAATCTCCCTGACTAATCCCACCTCTGGCCACAGCCCTCCCCTACTCAAACCCTGTGACAGCTGCAGCCACCTGTAGGAGAACAGCCAAAGCCTCAGCTGGGCCACCAGGGCCCATTCAGCCCCTGTGATTTCTTTTCTTCTTCTTGCTGAGAGCCCCCAACCCCCACAGCAGACAGATGTTCCTGGTGTGGGTCACATCTTCAGTCTCACTATTACCTCTGCCAGGAATACCTCCACTTATCCTACCACCAAGCCTTTAACCCCAGCCACCTCAGTGCCCACCTTTCCCTACTCTAGCTTCAGGAAAAGTTCCCCATCACCCCCATCCTGGCCTCCTCTGAAGCTCTCCTCCTTCTGGGACTCACATTACTTAGGACCATGGCTTCTCTCTCTTTCTGGTTTGAGGATTCTGAGGCCCAAGGCCATTTATGACTAATTTCTACCAGGTTACGCCTCATTACCATGGTGCACATGGCAGGTGCTTAATACCACCTGCTCATACTGGCCTTATAACCACAGCCTGGAACCCTGTGGGGTTTTCAAGATGTTTAAACATGCCTGATTATAAAGAACAAGTGATCAATGATCCTTCTTGATCCCAATTCCAGGAGCAGCACCCCAGGAAACATGGTCCTTGTCTTCACAAAGCTGGCTCTCAGTCTCCCTCCTCATGCAGTCCCCCATGCTGAGCCCGCCTGCTGGCTGGCCCTCTTCCTCCACACAGTTTAGTGCTTGGTGTGTGGATTCTGGCTCTGGGCCCCTCAGCAACTGTGGCTCAGACACACCCCTGGATCCTTCCACTCTTGACAATGTCTATAGTCACTGTGCCAGCTTAGCCAGCCTGGAGCCTTACCCTGCCCTGGCACCCATGAGGGGGGATTCCGACCTGGTTTCATTGACTGTCGTTACATACCGTTTCTTCTAACTGGGCAGCTTCTCCATAGATGTTTGTCACGAGGACCATATTGCAGTTTCCCCCTGCAGAAAGCAAGACACAGAAGGGCTGTGAACCATGTGTTTTTTCTGCTCAAAGGAGTTGATGGGGTCTGTTACACACTGAATGTTTTTTGTTTGTTTTTTTGAAACAGGGCCTCACCATGTCACCCAGGCTGTAGTGCAGTGACACGATTACAGCTCACTGCAGCCTCAATCTCCTGGGCTGAAGCAATCCTCTTGCCTCAGCCTCCCAAGCAGCTGGGACCACAGGTGCACACCACCACATCTGGCTAATTTTTTTTGTTTTTAGAGACAAGGTCTTGCTATGTTGCCCAGGCTGGTCTTGAACTCCTGGCCTCAAGCGATCCTCCTGCCTCAGCCTCCCAAAATGCTGGGATTACAGGTGTGAGCCACTGCACCTGGTCAAGACTGAATGTTTTTGTCTTTACAAAATTCATATGTTGAAGTCGTAACCCCTATGTGATGGTATCTGAATGTGAGGACTTGGGGAGGGGGAGGTAATTTGGTTTAGTTGAAGTCAGAGGGTGGGGCCCCCACGATGGGGTTAGTGTCCTTATAAGAAAAGAGACCAGAGCCCTCTCTTTCTTTTCATGTGAGGATACGCAAGAAGGTGGCCATCTGCAAGCCAGGAGGAGGGCCCTCACTAGGCATTGAATCTGCTGGCACTTGAATATTGAACCTTTTAGTCTCCAGAACTATGTGAAATAAATGCCTGTTGTTTAAGCCACTTAGCTTATGGTATTTTCTTATAGTAGCCTGAACTGAGACAGGGTCAGAGAGGACACATACATTTGTGATGCTGGGAGGTAAGGGGAAGAGAGAAAGAGAGGTCACTAGATGTACCTAAAAGAGGATCCAAGAGAAAACAGCAGAGGAGAGATGATACAGGGCAGGGAGGGGCAGGGACAGGAGAGGGAGGTATGAGTTGGAGCTTTGCTCAGGGTGGCACTCAGTTAACAATCAGACACTAGTGACTGTGTTGTCAGGCTTAACACAAAGGCCTAGGGCCATAAGGATGATAAGACACAGCCCCTGCTCTGTCTAGGAGGCTGCAAGGGAAGGGAAGACACCATGGGAGAGAGGCCCTCGCCCCAAGTCTTCAGGCTGTGAAGGATTCTGCCAGCTGTCCCCTCAGGACAAGGGGAAAAGAGAAGGTATTCCTAGTACAGGTAAAAAGCCTAAGGAAGGTTCTGAGCAGTGAATAGCATGGTGTGTTCTGGGCACAATGCTTGATTCTGCCTTTCCAGGTGTCTGAAGTCACTATGAATGTGCTGCAGGTGAATCCATGCCACCAGGAGGGAGCAATACTATTACCGCCAGTGGCAGATGTGCCAAACCTGTCCCTCCTCAAAGACACAGACCCTCCTCCCTGGACAGCAACTGTACCCCCTTACCTAACGAGTCCTTCAGAGCGTGGGTGAGCTTGCACTGCCGAAAGGGGATGTGGTCCCGCTTCTGGTCCCCGAGGGCAATGATGGCCTGCTCCAGGAATGACAGCGATTTGTTGATGTAGGTGGCTTCCTTCAGGACTCGGCCCTCAGACTAGAAAGCAAGAGTCAGTTCCACTTTGCATGGAATCAAGCAGCTGCCCCACTAAGAACAGCAGCCTTCCTGGTCCGGAGAAACGCTGTAAGTCTGTGGTCAGGCCAGCGCCTCCTTCCCAGAACCAGAGTCTTCCCGCAGTGTCATGCGACTGTATTCCATCTTGGGCTAATAATGGTAATACCAAAACTCAGAAATACTCATTTGAACACTCACGTGAACGCTCGTGAGAATGTGAATGCTTACATGAATATTCATATGGACATTCACTCAAAGATTCACATTAGTATGAATATGTACTGAAATACTTGTCTAGATATTTGAGCAAAGAATCCCATGAATATTCACACAAACACTCATGAATGCACATACAAATGCTCATCTGAATACTCTTGTTAATACTCGTGCTAATACACTCATACAAATATTTATTTGAAATATTCATGCGAATACTCATGTTCATTCACAAAGAAGCCAGGTGTGGTGGCTCACACTTGTAATCCCAGTACTTTGGGAGACCAGAGCAGGAGGATTGCTTGAGCCCAGGAGTTCAAGTTCAGCCTTGGCAACATAGCAAGACCCCGTCTCTACAAGAAAATTTTAAAATTATCCGGTCATGGTGGTGCGTACCTGTGGTCCCAGATACTTGAGAGACTGAAGTGGGAGGATCATTTGAGCCTAGGAGGGCAAGGCTGCAGTGAGCTGTGTTTGTGCTACTGTACCCCAGCCTGGGAGACAGAGTGAGACTGTGTCTCAAAACAACAACCACAAAAACACACACAGAGAAATGCTATACCAGCAAAGAATATTTACTGAGCACTGAGTGCCAGGCACTTTGCTAAGAATGTAGAGGGCACTATCTCATTTAATGTTTACAAAAATCCTCTGAGCTATGAACCGCCCCCAGGTAATAGCTGTTCCCTCTTTGCCAATCCTGTCCCTCCAGCAAGCCCACATGTCCTATTTCGCCTAGCTCAGGACTGTGTTCACAAATATCCAATGAGTCATGGCCCAGATGTGCGGGCACTATGCCAGAAAGAGGGCTCGTGGCTTATTGAGTAGCAACCTCCAGCCCCCATCACTTACCCCAGACTTCCCCAGCCTCTCTGAGCCTGCCAGATCCACCAAGTTAATTTTGGAAGCGATGTACTTTTCCTCTGATAAGGTCCGGGAATGGGCCTACAAAACATCCAAGCAGAAGTCAGACTGTCACAGGGAGAAGTTTCTGACTGAGCAGGCCCCATGGGAACTGACTGTCCCGTCTGGGCTGATCAAAGAGCTTGCACCTACCTCTAAGTAGATGGTGAAAATGCAGTGTGATCTAGAAGAGTTTTTGTTCATAGTGTGGGAGGCTATAATCCTGTTGGTCTCACCCTGAAGAGGAAGGGAATCATAGGCAACATTTTGAAAAACAAAAACGACAAGGCACTTGCGTCATTTTTCAATTATACCAATAGCTACACAAGTAGTCTCACATCACTGCAATCAGCTGGGCCTTCCAGGCAAACGTCTATTATAAACTAATAGAAAGGGAGTCAAATTGGAGTCCACATCTATACTTTCACCCGCTGCTGGGAACGTGTGAATTGGTATAGCTTTCTGAAAAGCAAAGTGACAATAAAAATCAAGAGCCTTAAAAATGTCTATGAATATTGAATCAGAATCAACCTGCATGTCCAATAATTTGGGAATGGTCTATGTGTACAATGGAATATTGGGCAGCCAGGAAAACGGTGACACATAGTTTTTAATAACAGAGAAATGGGGCCAGGCGCAGTGGCTCACGCCTTTGGGAGGCCAAGGTGGGCGGATCACGAGGTCAGGAGATCGAGACCATCCTGGCTAACATGGTGAAACCCCGTCTCTACTAAAAA
>NW_012114932.1:5199299-5216286 GCF_000951035.1 Colobus angolensis palliatus | reverse complement strand
TTTTGAGATGGAGTCTCCCTCTGTCCCCAGGTTGGAGTGCAGTGGCGCAATCTCTGCTCACTGCAACCTCCGCCTCCCAGGTTCAAGCTATTCTCCTGCCTAAGCCTCCCGAGTAGTTGGGACTACAGGTGCGCATCACCACGTCCAACTCATTTTTGTATTTGCAGTAGAGACGGGGTTTCACTATGTTGGCCAGGCTGGTCTCAAACTCCTGATTGCAGGTGATCCACCCACCTCAGCCTCCCAAAGTGCTAGCATTACAGGCATCAGCCACCACACCCGGCCTTATTTTTTTCCACACTAGAGGTCATAATTTAACATTAACTGAAAAAAGGGACATAAGAATCATTTCAACTATGTAAAGAAAAAACTGCACAGGAGAAAAGACTGGAAGGAAATGAGCTAAAATATACATTATTGTTGCCTTATGTAAAAAACATATTATGCATGGATCATTTTTTTCTTTGTCTTTTTATTTATGTAACAGGAAAGGAAAAGGAAATAAAATTCTTTTTTTTCTATATATTTTTTTCAGCACTATCTGAACATGCTAAATGTGCATATGTTAATTTCCATTCTGATAATCAAAGTAAGTAAAAAACTAGCTGGACACAGTAGCTTGCCTGTAATCCCTGCACTTCAAGAGGCTGAGGTGGGAAAATCGCTTTAGCCCAGGAGTTCAAGACTAGCCTGGGCAACATGGCGAGACCTTGTCTCTACAAAAAAAGAAAAATTAAGTGGGCATGGTAGCATGCACCTGTGGTCCCAGCTACTTGGGAGGCTCAGGCAGGAGGATCACTTGAGCCCAGGAGGTCGAGGCTGCAGTGAGCCATGTTCATGCCAGTATACTCCAGACTTGGAGACAAACCAAGATCCTGTCTCAAAAAAAGAAAAAGAAAAAGAAAAAGCTGAGAAGGAGTGTGGGAGGGAGGGAGACAAGGAAAGGAACTCTCAGGTTTTATTATCTCACCTCAAAAAGGAGGCTGAATGCATCCTCCTCCTGACTTGTGAGGTGAACTGACAAGCCCTTAATGAAGACTCCTTGAGGGTTTTCCACGATGGTCATTGGTGTGACTGACGGTCCAACATAGGGCAGAGTGGACAGGAGATCAAACAGGCTCTCATTATAGATTTCCAAGTAGGAAACACGCACAGTGATGGCATGTGTGGGGCGTTCTTCGATCATCCTAAAAACCTAGATGACAGACAAGAGCAGAACTCCAACAGTCAGCTAGCATAAGGGGGGCTTCTTACCTCAGAAGGGAACATCAAGACATACAGAATTATTCTTGTCCTAAAGGAATTGGGTGATATTTAGTATCATCCTATAGTTTTTAGAGGCTTGACATCAGATTGGCTAACACTTGAACCATCTCAAGAAGTAGAAGCATAATGAGTGGAAAGGACTCTGGAGTGAGGATTTCTTATTTTATAGAGTCTCATCATTTATGTGCCTCTTTCGAATCTATTTAATTCCATCCACTTATAAATCTCTGTGATTGAGGCAGTGCAGGGACAATACCTATTTGTGGAAGGCACCATGAAATAAAATTATTTGTCGGCTGAGTGCGGTGGCTCATACCTGTAAGCCCAGCACTTTAGGAGGCGGAGGTGGGCAGATCACAAGGTCAGGAGATCGAGCCCATCCTGGCCAACATGGTGAAACCCCGTCTCTACTAAAATTATAAAAGTTAGCTGGGCATGGTGGTGTGCGCCTGTAGTCCCAGCTACTCAGGAGGCTGAGGCAGGAGAATCTTTTGAACCCAGGACACGGAGCTTGCAGTGAGCTGAGATAGTGCCACTTATACTGCACTGCACTACACTGAGATCGTGCCACTTACACTGCCACTGCACTCCAGCCTGGGTGACAGAGACTCCATCTCAAAAAATAAATAAATAAATAAATAAATAAAATAATTTGTCTATGGTCACTCAGCTAGTAAGGGTAGAAGTAAAGCCAGAACTTAGCCTTCTCAACTCCTAATTCCCTCCCCAGTGCTTATCAAGGAAGGGATAATTCCTGAGGTCCTGCCTTCCTCTAAGAATTTACACCTGTGCTGTTCAAAATGGTAGACATAAATTACAGGTGGCTGCTGAGTACCTAAAATGTGGCTAGTACAAATGAACTGAATTTTAAATTTTATGTCATTTTAATTACATTTAGATTTAAAAACTGATGCAATTCAGTTATTGGTAAACTTTAAGTATGTCTGGAACAACTTGGGTATGTAAATCTACTTTTTCAACATTTTATGAAATCTAAATACAGATCAAGCATTTCTGATCATATTTATGCCTAAACTGAAATGTGCTCCAAGTATAAAATATGTACTGGATTTCAAAGACTTAGTATGAGAAAAAGAACGTAAACTATCTCAATAAGTTTATATTGATTACATGCAGAAATATTTTAAATATATTTAGTTAAATAAAATATATCATTACAATTAACTTCATCTGTTTATTTTTACTTTTTAAAATGTGGTTACTGGAAAACTCAAATTTGCATGTGACTTACAGTATATTTCTATTAGAGGCATTGGGCTAGATTACTAAAGTCTAAGATGCTGAGATACTAAAGCTTTGACAGTGGGATATTAAGGATATTGCTCCAAAAACAGGAGCACGGATGGTTCACATACTAGAGGAATGTCTACACTTCTTATAGGACCAGGCTGCAAAAGTGTTATAGGACAGGGCTGTAAAGCCGCCAAGATGCTTTCGGGCAAAGTCTTTTGCCTCCTACCTCCAACCAGAGGGTCCTTACAGAACCCAGGCTAGTGGGGCCCAAAGGAAGGCCCTTCTGTCCTATCTTCAGTTATGCTATTGAGACCCCCAGGGCTGACACAGTCCTGAAAGCTCAGGTCATGCCCTGCTTCTTGCTTTTGATCTTTCAGGGGCTATGGTGGTGAAAAAAGTCCGAGTAGGCCAGTAAGGAAGCTCTGCAAGGGTCTATATGCCCCTCATTAAAACCAGGAAGGAGAATGATTAGGACCTCCAAATCCTTAACTACAGGATCACAGACCACTGGAGCAGCAAGAGGCTGATTAGCATGCCTGACTCCCCCCTTCCCAAATGAGGAAACAGGCTCAGTGCGGGTATGGGTCCGAGTCTGACACCCAACCTCCTGGTTTCCTGAGGCCCCTGAGTCTACTGACTCTAGAGCCCTGTGTATGTTTTCTCCAGTACCAGTACCCACTGCAACTCCTTTGAGGCCTGGTCCCCACTGTCTCTAGTAGCTGGCCTGGGGTCAGTAACATCTATGGCAGAGAGAGGGAACCTGTGTGGCATCCCACCCTTGGGCCCACTCTCTACCTGCTGCAGGGCACGAGGGAGGATCCCCCGGTGCTTGTAATTCTCAGTTGCCCCCGTCATGGTGTATGTCTTGCCAGCTCCCGTCTGCCCATAACACATGATGGTGCCTGCAAATATTTCAAAACACGGTGACATCCAGGAAAATAGCTCCAAGGATACTCTCCCCTCCCCCAGCATGCCTGGTCCCAGCCAGGGCCCTTCGCATGGAGATGGCCAGTGGGAGCAGCCAAGAACACCAGGAATTCCACCATGGAAGAGGATGGGTGGGCAGGGGAGCAGGGACAAAAGTGGTCAAAACAAGGACATCTGCCCTGAATCTGTGGTCCCCACAATGCTTTGCTGTTCCCTCCACCAAAAGATGATCCGGCCCTAGGGCTTCTGAGAAGGACAGGGAATCTCAGGGTACAGAGGAACTGGAACTTTTCCTAAAAAGATGAGGAGGGAGATAGGAGCATTAGACTCCAACCCTTCTCTAGCACAGCTATGAACTGCCAGGGTCTCAGGGTTGGCAGGAGGCATCAACTTCCCCACAGAGGCAAAGAGGGGCTTTCAAAATCTCCAGAAAGAGATGGAGTGGAAAGGGCATTTTCTGTCAAAGGTGAGAACTCTTTGTAGACTACAAATTCCTGCAGGATCAAACAGGGCTCCTAGTTGGTTCCATGTCACTTCCAGAAATGTACCACCATGAGCAGGCCCTGATCTGGCCCACTGCCCACCCTGGGAAGACTTTCATTGCACTTCTCAACATCCTTTAGGTCTACCATCACCACCAGGCTCTGGAACGCAAACCATGCAGTCACCCTGAGCTCAAGTTCCTATCTGTTCTTCCCCTTAGCATAGGCAGCCTAAGCCAGACCCCATCCCACAGACTGCCCATGGGCATTTACATGGCAGATCTGCCCAGGCAATGCTGGGCTGTGGAAATTTTTTGCCTTTGTCACACAGACGCTCTAGTTCTTGGGACTGGTAGCAGGTTTTACACAAGGGACCCTGATTCAGCATCTGATTTGGAGCCAGAAATGGTATCTATTAACCCAGCACAGATGAACAGGAAGGAGTCACTTCAGCTGCAGCTCAGAGCCCATCTGTGGTTCCACAGCACCTCTGCTCAAGACTATTCATCTCCCTGGGCCTTAGTTCCTCTGTCTTCACCTCCTCAAGGTCACAATCCCTTCAGAGCATCATGAAAACCAAAAGAGACCTCCTTAAGTCTGGGGACCACATCTAAGTATCACATTCAGTATAAATTACAGCATCTATACTCAACGCACTTTTAAATATAAAACCTAAACTTGCAGAACAGGGAACATCCTACTCAGCAGCCACCAGATGGCAAAGTCTACAAACTGTGATATATTCTTTTACATATTCCTATACTAGAATATCAACTGTACATTAATTGTGTTGGTAGAATAAATGAAAATAGCTCCTTGCAGGAAGCTGAGAGACAAATGTTTGGACTCCATCAAATTCATCATAAAGACGCATCTTCAAAACTAATATTTGAGAGATTTGAAACAGGATAATAATTGAACCCCTGTGACCTATATAATTTTACCTTCAATAAATTAATGAGTTTACCTTTACCCTCATATCTGACACAGAAAAATTGACATGTGACCTACAGACAGCTACAGTCTTTTAATTTTCCTATGAAGGTAGAATCCCAGGACATTGGATCAAGCCATGCCCACAATGTCAACAAGCAAACAGTAAGTTTTGCAATGTAAGAACATGGAGACAGACAAATAAGCATACAAATGATAGTAAGTGAGGTTTTATTTTATTCACCATAAAATATTTGCATCTCTTACTCCTCAGGTTCTTATATAAGACAACAGTTAATTAATTAAGTTACCATTATAGCCATTGAGGGCCTGAGAAACCACATCCTTTGCAACTGTCTCATAAACCAAGTCCTGCGAGGCATCGTGAAGAACTCCATCCAACTTGAATGACCAGTCTGTCTGTTGGTTATTGACAACTCCTCTCCGAATGTCTTTTTTTAAGTGAATATCGATACTCTAGGAAAAAAGAGTGAGAAAGAAAAAAATGTTATTTGTTCAAAAACGGGTATAAAAAAAATCACTGATAGCTGAGGCCTAATTTGGAGGGAAGAGAGGAAGTGAACTGTAGGATGAACAGGGATTCCCACGTAGGGGCTGATATTCCAGATGAATTCTTTGGGATGGGAGAAGAGAGCTCCTGCAGGGAGGTGGAAAGATCAGGAGACTGGAGCACTTCCTAGTTTTAGCACCTCTAACCCTAGTTCATAGGGTGCTGTCTGTCTTGGTTTCTCCACCTATGATATGAGGTCAAATTTATCATGTTCTTATTAAACAAGTTTTACATAGATTCCATAAGCACAGGGAGGCCTTGAATTATGCCAGAGGGAATAGTGAGCCTGGCGACAGAGGCCTGGACTCCAGCCCCATTGCTCTGGTTGCTGGCAGTGAGGCCTCCCTCAGCTCTGCATTATGGTGAACACCTACTTCCACACACACACGCTATGAGACAAAGTGAGTGATAATGAAATGAAAGCCACAGAGAAGGCTATGGACTTCTCAGACATTGGAATTAAGAGTAAATTGAGGGTGCCATCAGCAGATTTTTAGATGCATGCCCCTTCATAGTAAGCCATTGTGGTAGCAGCTGGCTTAGGGACATACCGGGTGAGGTCAATGGTAGATTCCAATCTTCTTGATGAGAACTTCTGATGTAAAGACTCTTGCTGCAATCTTACACTGACTGCCCTAATGCAGAAGCTATACCTGGCTACAGAGAGAAAAATTAAGATCAAGAAAGACAGACTTGGCCAGACACGGTGGCTCACGACTGTAATGCCAGCACTTTGGGAGGCCACAGCAGGTGGATCACCTGAGGTCAGGAGTTCGAGACCAGCCTGACCAACACGGTGAAACCCCATCTCTACTAAAAATACAAAAATTAGCTAGGCATGGTGGCACGTGCCTGTAATCCCAGCTACTAGTGGGGCTGAGGCAGAAGGATCACTTGAACCTGGGAGGCGGAGGTTGCAGTGAGCCAAGATTGTGCCACTGTACTCCAGCCTGGGCAACAGAGTAGGATTCTGTCTCAAAAAAAAAAAGAAAGAAAGAAAGAAAGACTTGGTGCATTCACACATTAAATGCTTTGTGCTTCTGTGTTCATTGAAAACCATGTCCAGCAGGACACATTTGAAAGCGTTGCATGTGAGCTCTTTTCTGACCGCTAGGATCTATGAGGCTTGGGCAGTTTGCCCTTTAATTTTTCCTTTGAAGAATGTTTCAATGCTGCCCAGAGTAGGCCCATAATCGTTTGCTAAATGAAAACATCTAACACTCTCACGCTGTCCTAAGCCTTCAGAAGCATTCTCAGGGTGAGGATATAGGGTTGGATATATCTTTCCACTTCTCTTGATAAGTATTTCTCCAGATGTTTTGATAAGCTAAACAGTAATGAACTCAAGATATTCTTACTGCACCCCTTGGGAGATTATACAATGACAGATCAATCACTAGAAAGCTTTATGAATGTGAACAAATGTCAATTTTTCTGTGTCAGATATGAAGGTAAAGATAAACTCATTAATTTATTAAAGGTAAAATTAGTAAAAGACAAAGAGGGGATTTTATTAATTTCCTCATTGGCAGCGTTGTGATGGGGTGGTTTGGACTTGATGGACTCTAGAGTCCATTGGACCCTGTCCAATTCTATCTTGGTCCTTCAAAGGTTGTTTGGAAATACAGTCACACTATAGCAAGGTGGGACAGAGAGGCCCAGTTAGGTGAAGGCAAACACATTGCACTTACTCTTTTGTCATCTCCGTATCTGATCATTTCATGAGCAAAGTCATCGGTGGGTTTGACACGGACAAATGCGTGAACTTTTTTCCTAGTACCCATTCTAGCTAAAAAGAAGGGAACAATGAAATTTTGAATAGTCATTATCAAACAACAAGTAGAGAAGAGGGGTCATTCATTAAGAAGATCAGAAAAGAGTGACAAGCAGTCCATTTTTCCCTCTCTCCCTGAAAGCCAGTCTTCCTTTTCACCCCTCAGCATTTCAGTGTTCTACCCACAAGACACTGCTCAACAAATACAGGCACTTTCTGCTTCACAGACTGCTTTGCCATTTTCCACCAATGACCCCAGAGAGACCGAAATACAAAGTAAAAAGAATGCTTCCTTTAGTGTCCTAATCTTAGATGTCATTTCTAGAAATGTTCTGCATCTAAGATGATGAGTCCACTTATGCTTTCCTTCTTTCGTTATATTTTCTTCTGAAATACTTACTATGAAATACATTAAAACTAATTTTCTTTTCATTAACTTATCTTGCTTCAGATACAGCATCCTCTTCTCCAAGAGACTAACTAGATCAGAAATAGATGCCCTAGAAGTATATTTGGTCCATAATCAAATATTCTTTCTTCTCTTACTATATTAAGAAAAAATATCACAGACAGTCCCCTACCTCCTCTTGCTCTCCTAAAACCTAACTATATTCTCATCATTTTCTTTCAGTGTGTGTGTATATCCATGTGCACATATATATAGAAGTATAAATAAAGGAAGACATAGGACATATATACATACTTTTTTCTCTTTTTTTGAGACAGAGTCTCACCCTGTCACCCAGGTTGGAATGCAGTGGTGCTATCACGGCTCAATGCAGCCTTGACATCATGGGCTCAAGTGATCCTCCTGCCTCAGCCTCCCCAGTAGCTGGGACTACAGGTGCGTACCACTGTGCTTGGCTAGTTCTGTTTTTGTAAGATGGTGTCTTACTATGTTGCCTAGGCTGGTCTTGAACTCCTAGCCTCAAGTGATCCTCCTATGTTGGACTTCCAAGTGCTGAAATTACAGGCATACCCAGCTGATGTTCAATATTTTTTAAAAAATTAACATTTATTTCATTGTTTTATTTTTGGAGATAAGGGTTTCTTTATGTTGCCTAGGCTAGCCTTTAACTTCTGAGCTCAAGTGATTCTCCCATCTCAACCTTCCAAGTAGCTGACTACAGGCACATGGCTTGGCTTTTAAAATACTAACTTTTGGCTGGGCGCAATGGCTCACACCATAATCCTAGCACTTTGGGAGGCCAAGGTGGGCAGATCCCTCGAGGCCAGGAGTTTTGAAACCAGCCTGGGCAACATGGCAAAAACCCATCTCTACAAAGAATACAAAAATTAGCCAGGCGGCCAGGTGCGATGACTCACGCCTGTAATCCCAGCTCTTTGGGAGGCCGAGCCAGGTGGATTCCCTGGTCAGGAGTTCAAGACCAGCCTGGCCAACATGGTGAAATGCCATCTCTACTAAAAATACAAAAATTAGCCAGTCGTGGTGGCAGACGCCTGTAATCCCAGCTACTCAGAAGGCTGAGGCAGGAGAATCGCTTGAACCCGGGAGGTGGAGGATGCAGTGAGCTGAGATCGCACGATTGCACTCCAGCCTAGGCAACAGAGAGGGACTCCATCTCCAAAAAATAAATAAACGAATAAATAAATAAAATAAATAAATTAGCCAGGCATGGGGTGCATGCCTATAGTCCCAGCTACTCAGGAGGCTGAGGTGGGAGGATCACTTGAGCCCGGGGAAGTTGAGGCTGCAGTTAGCTTTGATCATACCACTGCACTCCAGCCTAGGTGATACAGTAAGACCATGCCTCAAACAAACTAACTTGGGCCAAGTGCAGTGGCTGAGGATGGCAGATTACCTGAGGTTAGGAGTTCAAGACCAGCCTGGCCAACATGATGAAACCCTGTTTCCACTAAAAAAAATAAATAAAAAACAAAAATTAGCCGGATGTGGTGGTGGGCGCCTGTAATCTCAGCTACTCTGGAGGCTGAGACAGGAGAATCGCTTGAATCTGGAGGGTGGAGGTTGCACTGAGCCAATGTCATCCCACTGCACTCCAGCCTGGGTGACAGAGCAAGACTCAGTCTCAAAAAAACAAAAAAAAAATCCAAAAATCTAACTAACTTTTAAGACGCTAACCATAAAAACCCCTCATGTATAACAGGGACTTGTTTTAATTAGATTATCTTGCTTTTTAAAAAAATACATTAAATAATGGTAACATTTTATATAAAGTTATCTAAGAGAGGTCCAATGGGTATTACCTGACAAAAGTTATTTCCGATTTTATTTATTTATTATTTTCGAGACATGTATTTCAGACAGTCTCACTCTGTCTGAGACAGGGCACTCAGGCTGGAGTGCACTGGTGTGATTTCAGCTCACTGCACCCTGTCTCCCAGGCTCAAGCAATCCTCCCACCTCAACCTCAACCTCCAGAGTAGCTGGGAGGACAGGTGTGCGTCACCACACCCGGCTAATGTTTTGCATTTTTGTAGTGATGGGGTTTAAACATGTTGCCCCGGGCGGTCTCAAACGCCTGGGTTCAAGCAATCCACCCACCTCAGCCTCACACTCAATTTCTAAAGCCTGGGGAACCACTCTTCACATCCAAGGGCCCATTCTCCTGCCCAGGGAAATTCAGATGCCATCCAGAGTATGCTCTGAAAGGGACCATGAAGACAGGGAGCTCTGGGAGCAGATGCCTGGGCCTCCCTCCCTGAAGTCCCTGCACAAGAGTAGCACAGGCCAGTTCAGAGCATCAACCTCAGCTGGGCATGGTGGCTCATGCCTGTAATCTTAGCACTTTGGGAGGCCAATGTGGGAGGATTGCTTGAGGCCAGGAATTAGAAACCAGCTTGGGCAATACAGTAAGACCTCATCTCCACAACAAATTTTAAAAATTTGCCAAGTGTTGTGGTGCATGCGTGTGGTCCCAGTTATTCAGGAGGCTGAGGCAGGAGGATCACTTAAGTAGTGATGGCACAACACTGCTCTCCAGCCTGGACAATAGCATGAGACTGTCTCAACAAAACAAAACAAATAAGCAAAAGCTCTCCCTCCAGAGCCTGGCCCTTCTCTGTCCCGATGTTTGCCAACATGCACATGCACATGCAGTCACCCCATGTATGCTTCCCAAGGCCCTCCCCATGCTGACACCATGGCTCCAAGCAGGCCAGGAGCCATATCCACTTGCAATAAGTCTTCCTTTGCACACCTGTCTTGTAAGCCTGCTACTCAGCAGCCCTTAACACCCAAACATTTGGAGACTCCATGTCATCTTGCACTTACTGAAATACTGCTTGTTACCATTCTTACGTTGCTTCATTTGAGTGGGTTTCAGTTCTCAAATTAAATTACAAGCTGCTTGAAGGCAAGGATTGTGCTTTTTATCTCTTTGGAATCCCCTCACAATGTCCAGGGCAGAGCCCAGCACAGAGTAGGTGTTCAGGAAATGGCGGTAGGTGGTGATGGTAATGGCTGGAAGTCAGAGGGCAGTTGAATCTTCATATGTAGATCTATCTTCAGTCACTACTGAGAGAGTCCCAAGGGGCATATGATGTCACTCCCCTTCCATGACAACTCCAACCCAAGCCCACAGCCCTTCCAGGAGGACACTTGGTTTCCAGGTGCAAAAATCCACATCCAGCACTTCACCCCACCCTTTTTTTTTCTTTTTTTTTTTTTTTTTGAGACAGGGTCTCACTCCTTCACCTAGGCTGGAGTGCAGTGAAACAATCTCGGCTCACCATAGCCTCCACCTCCTGGGTTCAAGCGAACCTCCTACCTCAGTCCCCCAAGTAGCTAGGACTACAGGCATGCACCACCACGCCCGGATAATTTTTGTATTTTTCCTAGAGACAGGGTTTCCCCGTGTTGCCCAGGCTGGTCTTGAACTCCTGAGCTCAAGCAAACCGCTCACCTCAGCCTTCCAAGGTGTTAGGATTACAGGCGTGAGCCACGGCGCCCGGACCCCTCCCTTTCTCCCTCAGTACCTCGTGGGGAATGTCTCTCCTTGGGGAACCACCCTTTGATATTTCTGGTATAATAAAGCAAGTCTCTGAATGGTCACCAAGAGACTTCTGTGTTAAGACGCTCAAGGTTTCCTCATTTGTCTTTAGTGGGAATTAACAGAGTTATCAACAAGCACCCATGAAGACTCGACAAGAGGAAAGGGAGCTTTTGGTGGCTGGGGTGGTAGGCACCAGGTGGGTCCCTGTCTTCCAGTGCTCCCGTCTAGACGAGGGGCTGTCATGGGGGAACCCTCATAGCTACCCGAAGCGGCAGCAGCAACACCCAAATCCAAAACACTGGGTCCAACTGCACCTGGCCTTGGCTGAACAAGACTAGGACGCAGGCAAAACTAGCCTTTCTCCTTTTTCTCATCCAATGTGCCGGACCCCCGCGTGGAGCCTGGGCGGCAGTGGGCTTTGAACCCATTCCGGTCCCTCTCTGGAGAGGTTTCCTCATCTGTAACGCGAAGGGCTGCGACTGGTGATCCCAAAGCCCCCTCTAGTACGAAAACCGACTAGTGCAGAAGAGTCCAGACGACCTCTGGCTCCCTGCCTCACGGCCTCTGTGTCCTGGGCGCGACGTGGGACCCCTTTGTGGGACCAATGAACATTAGCTCTGAAGACCGTAAGCTGAGGCCAGACTGAAAGTACTCCCGCGATGTCGCGCCCTCCTTCGCCTGGGTTTCAGAGATGAGCGATCCAGCTGGGAATCCCCAGATAGAGCGGTGTTTGGACCCCAGCCACCATCAGCAGTCCGGGCGCACACCCTTCTCCCGTCTCCCCACTCCCACCGGCGAGCAGCCCCTGCTCACCGTTCACCAGGCAGCGACGCTCCCGGGACGCGACGGCCACAACCGAAGCCACCTGCACTCCCCACGCTGGGCTGCCAGGCTGTGTACACAGTCGCCATGGCAACGGGTCGCTTCCGGGGATTCCGGAAGTGTCGGGGTGGCGGAAATGAAGTCCGAGGTCCTACGTCGAGGATACGGGTGAGGTCATGGCCGAATCGGGAAGACGAGAGATGGGGCCGATTGATCTAGAAAGACTTCGGCAGATGCATGCGCGAAGCCAAGTTCGAGGTAGCGAGACAACGAAAGCCGCACGTGAACCAGGAAGCGGGGCGGCGGGGCTTCCGGCTCCGAGGAGTTTCAACTACGGCGGCCGCAGAGGCCCGTCTGATTGCTGCTCCGCGCTCCGAGCCGCTGTCGGCGTGCGAGATCGCCCCGCCCTGGTTAGTGTCTAGCCGGCCGGCGAGGCCTGCGCAGTTGCGGCGGCCGGGGAAGATGGTGGAGGACGGCGCGGAGGAGCTGGAGGATCTGGTGCACTTCTCGGTGTCCGAGTTGCCTAGTCGCGGCTACGGCGTCATGGAGGAGATACGGCGGCAGGGCAAGCTGTGCGACGTGACCCTCAAGGTATCGCGGACTGGGCGGCAGCGAGCTGAGGGGAAAGGGGTCGAGCGGGGAGTAAAAAGGGGCGGGGGGTCAGAGAAAGAGAGGTCGAGCCGGGAGAGGGCTGGGGAGAAGAGGTTTGAGGGGGCCCGAGTAGTGGGGAGAGAGGTGCCGAGCAGAAGGGGATCGGGGCCGAGTCGGGGAGAGGAAGAGGACAACCTTTCAGCCCCTGAAAGGAAAGGTCGAGAGGTGCGCCGCTTAGGCCCTTGGAGTGGGAGATATTGGGCTGACAGCCTCCCTTTTCTGTCATACAGACGAGAGAAAATGGACTTACCTTCTATAGAGGCAGGGGCGGTGGCCGGCCCCACATGCTGATGGGCACCACTGAATTCAGCACCCTCTCTTGTCACTACAGATATTTCTTTGTGCCTGTCGAACTTGGCTGTGCTGTTGTAGAGAAGGCTTCTCCTTAGGAATCATTGCCTGCCCTTAATTGTTGAATCACTACTTTGTCTCTGAAGAGCTTTTAAAATCTGATCTGGAAATTTTTTGAGGTGGGAAGCCACCCTGCCCCACACTGGAAGGCACCACCACCACCACAAGCTCCCCGGGGCTGGGCCTACTGGCCACCTGGGGAGAGGGATGCTGACTGATATTAAGAGGGAAAGATATCTTAACCACCTGTTCCCCACCAGCATTCTGGTCACAAGAGCCAGCCTCCCTCCTGTGCCTGGGTCTTTTCATGTGGAAGAGGCATGCTGTGCTGCTCCCTGGCAAGACGCTGAGCCATGTGGAGAAGTCCAGCCCGGGGAGATGATGAGTGGGGCTCCCTGTTGGGCTTTGGAAAGTTCTCAGCATCTGTGGGTGATCCCTGTTTAAAAAACAAACAGGGTAGGCATGGTGGCTCACACCTGTAATCCCAGCACTTTGAGAGGCGAGAGGATCACTTGAGTGGGGGAGTTGGAGACCAGCCTGGGCTATGTAGGGAGACCCTGTCTCGATACAGATAATAAAAAATTGGCTGGGCATGGTGGCCTGTGCCCCTAGTCCCGGCTACTTGGGAGGGTGAGGTGGGAGGATCGCTTGACCCTAGGAGGTCAAGCCTGCAGTGAGTTGTAACTGCACCACTGCACTCCAGCCTGGGCAACAGAGCAAGACCTTATTTCTCCCATTTCTCTCTCTCTCACACATACACACACACAAAGAAATAAAAGAAAGAAAAAATAAAACTATGCAGAGATTCTTTTGCTCTTCTTCTTTCCTTTTTTTTTTTGAGACAGAGTCTCGCTCTGTTGCCCAGGCTGGAGTTGCAGCGATCTCGGCTCACTGCAACCTCTCTCTCCCGGGTTCAAGCGATTCTCCTGCCTCAGCCTCCCCAGCAGCTGGGACTACAGGTGCACACCACCACCCTGGCTAATTTTTTCTATTTTTAGTAGAGACGGGGATTCACCATGTTGCCCAGGGTGGTCTCGAACTCCTGAACTTCAGCAATCTGCCCGCCTTGGCCTCCCAAAGTGCTAGGATTACAGGCGTGAGCCACCACGCCCAGCCTGCTCTTATTTTCTGTGTGGTTAAGGAAACTTTCCTTCTTCAACATATTTGAGTCAGATCTCTGGAGATGGTAGAGTAGGATGGTTGAGTATGGCTTTGAAGGCAGAAGGATTTGGATTAAAATCCTAGTTGTAACCTTGGGCAAGTTACTTAATCTCTGTAAGCCTCGGTTTTTTTTTGTTTTTGGTTTTGTTTTTTTTGAGACAGTCTCGCTGTGTCACACAGGCTGGAGTGCAGTGGCGTGATCTTGGCTCACTGCAACCTCCACCTCCTGGCTTCAAGTGAATCTCCTGCCTTAGCCTCCCAAGTAGCTGGGACTACAGGCGCCTGCCACCACGCCTGGCTAATTTTTGTGTGTGTGTTTTTAGTAGAGACGGAGTTTCACTATGTAAGCCAGGCTCGTCCTGAGCTCCTGACCTCATGATCCGCCTGCCTCAGCCTCCCAAATTGCTGGGATTACAGGTGTGAGCCACTGAGCCCAGCCCTTTTCATCATTCTAAACCCCTCCTGAAGGAGGCTGTTTTTCCAGGAGAGGAGTGAAGTGATCTGAGAAGGCACGAGATCTTCTCAGATGGGAAAGAGGAACCAAGAGAATTCAGAAAAATGAGCTAGACTAAAGGAGGCAGAGGAAGTAAAAGTAAATTAGAAGTTTTTGTTCACGGTGATTACATGGTGGAAGATGTTAAGGCCACTAGAAATTTGTAAGCAGAAAAATGATCTGGTTGTGGCAGCAACACTTGCTGTAAATAGAGACTAGTGAAAAACAGTAATAGGTGTGAATTTCTAGATTAAAATTTAGGCTGTAGACTGGGCACTGTGGCTCACGCCTATAATCCCAGCACTTTGGAAGGCCAAGGCGAGTGGATCACTTGAGGCCAGGAGTTTGAGACCAGCCTGGGCAACATGGCAAAACCCCATCTCTATTGGGGGAAAAAAAAAGAGTTAGGCTGCAAAGGTGAACCAGGGGAATCTTATAAGACACAGGGAATCAAAAAGGGCATGGCAGCGTGGGATGGTCACATATACTTCTACATAAAGTATTAATAGTACACTTAATGCAGATACTGAACATAGTAATCTTTCAGCAGAACTTTGCTCGTTCATTCAGAGGGAAAAGTAAGTTCTCAGACGTGGCTGGGTGCAGTGGCTCATGCCTGTAATCCCAGCACTTTGGGAGGCCGAGGCAGGTGGATTGCTTTGAACTCAGGAGACCAGCTTGGGCAACTTGGTGAAACCCCATCTCTACAAAAAATTAGCTGTAGTGGTGTGTACCTTTAGTCTTAGCTACTCAGGAGACTGAGGTGGAAGGATCACTTGAGGTGGGAGGATCACTTGAGCCTGTTGCCCAGGCTGGAGTGCAGAGGCTGCAGTGAGCTGAGATCGTGCCTCTACACTCCAGCCTGGGCAACAGAGTGAGACCCTGTCTCAAAAAAAAAAAAAGAAAGAAAGAAAAGAATCAGATATAGTTTCAACTGAGACGGTCAGTCTGAATTGCTGTGTTAGTTTCAAGGATCTAGAACATAAGGACCAGTATATTTATTTTTTTCTCTCTAATAAAAGCCTCCAGTAGGAAGGACTAGTATAAAGGCAAGCACTAGAGCTGGACAGGACTGTAGAGAGCATTTACTTCACTGATTTTGAAAACTATATTGTAGAGCTCAAGGAGTAGCTCTGTAGCAATATAATACTGGGACCGGGGAAAGGGCATGCAGATCAGGCTCTGCACATTTCACTACTTGCCACCAGAGCTGTCATGGGAAATCTGTTTTGTCTCTCTTTCTTGTCAAAGTCTTTCTTCAGTTTTCTGGTGACTCCACAATGTTTTTCAAGTAAACAGACACTGAAAAACTGGTTGGAAGCTTTTCGGTGTGAGATGTTTTATTGACTGGTGGGCCTCCCTGTCGGGCAGTGGTTCTCAAACTTCAGTGGACTTCAGAATCACCTGGTAGCCTTGTCAAAACGCTGGTTGTTGGACCTCACCCAGAATTTCTAATTCATTAGGTCTGGCATGGGCCTGAGAACTCATATTTCTGACAGGTTCCCCTATGATGCTACTCTTAGTCTGGGACCACGTTCTGAGGGCCATGGTTGTAGGGTGATGGACCTGTCGTTTTCTGTGGGATATGTTCAAAGTCCGTAGATCTTCCTCCAGGCTTCTTCCTAGGTGGTATAAGCCTGGCTGTTATTCTGGGAGCCTTATGGTAGGAGAGGGCTGGAGGTTCTCCCTTCTGTATGTAGACTTTCACTTAATCCCACTAAATGGTACCACTTCCTTGTCTTCAGTGGTGCCCTGGTTACCCAGGTCCAGAGGCTCTTGTTCATCCTGTCTGAAGAGTAAACCTCCAGTCTTCTACCTGGGTGGCAATGCAGCAGTTGCTTGCCTCAGGGAGGGGGACCAGTACTTCCTGATTTCAGTCCTTCTTGCTCACAACTTCGGAGGAAACTGGTCCCTCCAATGGTTCCATTTTGGAGGATATTCTTCAGTGGCTTGCATTCCACAACACTCAGTATCCTCTAAGTCAGTTACTACTCGTCTTTTCTTCTTCAAAAATTTTGTTGACCCTTCTATTCTGCTGTCTCTCTGCTTCTTTTTCCTTCAGAGCTTTGCTGTTCCTCGATCATCAGTCCGAAAGGCAGTATCACCCAGACTCTGCAGCCACACTGCCTATGTTTGAGTTCTGGGTCTGCCACTTATTAGCTGTGAAAATGAGCAGCTTCCTTAAACACTGGTGATTCTCTGTCTCATCTGTAAAATGCAGATCACCACCTACTTGAGTGTTGAGGATTCAATTAGTTAATGTACTTCAAATAATCATGTAGTAAATGCTCAGTAAGTAGTGTGTGTGTGTGTGTGTGTGTGTGT
>NW_012114932.1:5192818-5198759 GCF_000951035.1 Colobus angolensis palliatus | reverse complement strand
CCTTGAGACAGGGTCTCTTCTCTCACCCAGGCTGGAGTACAGTGGTGGGATCACAGCTCACTGCAGCCTCGAAATCTCTGGCTCAAGCCATCCTCTTACCTCAGCCTCCCAAGTAGCTGGGACTACAGGTGTGTGCCACCACGCCTGGCTAATTTTGTTTATATTTTGAGAGATGGGGCCTCACCTTATTGCCTAGGCTGGTCTTAAATTCCTGGGCTCAAGTGATCCTCCTGCCTCCACCTCCGGAAGTGCTGGGATTACAGGCATGAACCACCACACCTGGCCCAGCCTTGTCTCTTTCTAGTGAGCAATCAGAACTGAGAGGAAGAACATGCTCCTTGAGGGGCACAGCACTTGTTATACGAATTTCATATCAAAAATTCAGTTTTAATCTCCTTGTTCAAGTTATGTTGTGGATAATGCTGTTAAATTTGGACACCAATTAGGTGAATTAGAGAGCTTGACGCTGCCTGACATGTAGGTAGGGAAAGAGAGTTGGAGGTACAGCTTGGACGATCCATTACCAGCCAAGCAACATTCATCATGTTCACCCTAAGGCTTATGGAGGTTGGCTGGCTGGATCACCAGGTACATTTAAGAAGCCTGTGCTTGGGGATGTTTCTTAACTGCAGACAATTCCTTTATTATTCTGTACATGAGACTCCATTGTTTGCCCCTTAGCCCCACTTGGTTTAGCTTGTAGGCTACTTGATGGAAGATGAGACCACGTTGTTTTTCTAAAGGCGTATCCCTAGCCCTTCCCAAATTACAAGCATGGCAGCTACCTTTCTACCTTGGAACTTGTTGAGTATTGGCACTCTCATTGCCTCTTTGGCATGGAACCAGCCAGCTGGCCTGTGGTTAGCTTAGGAAGACCTTAGGAAGAACATCCAAACAGTTGATTACATCACCGCTTTTTTCCAATTGGGGACAAAAGTGGGTGAACCAAGGTGCGTGAACTAAGAGTTGACAAGCGTTTTCTGGAAAGGGCCAGATAGTAAATATTTAAGGATTCATGGGAAGTATAGTTTCCGTTGCAGGTACTTAACTGATGCTATACTGCAAAAGCAGCTCTACACAGTATTTAAATGAATGGGCGTGGCTGTGTTCCAGTGAAACTTTACAAAAGAAGCATGAGTTGAATCGGTTGACTATAGTTTACTGACCTCTGTTATGTACTGATAGGGCCTCTAAGGCTTTTGAAGTAGGTTTAATTTTTATTATTTGTTGCCCCAGCATATACTTCTGTAGTTTCAACACAGTATTTAGGAATTGAAGCATTTCTTGTTAAAGAATACAAATGAACTAGAAGTGAAAAAATTTCTCCCAGCTTACTACAGGTGATCATGTTACTATACTGACTAGTGAGTGAGTAAGTGACATAGAAGTTACTGTTAAATTTAGCATCTCATTTGTAAAGCCTTCCAGCTCTGCTAGAACTTGAAGCAGAATGTTTCCAAAGTCCTAACTAAAGACACCATGCTCCCATTCTGTCTCAGTTGAAGCTGAGGATGCTTAGCTGCTTGCAGAATGGCCGGCCAGAGGAGACCCTGATGGCTGTTAGGTTCCAGTGGAACAGACAGTCTGTGTTCAGGGCCTTGAAGGTAAAGGTCAGAGCTTGGGCTTTTGGCAGGCAAAATAGAGAAACTGTAGTTCAAATATGACCCAATATAATGGCATGTGTGGGCAGAGTGTTCTGAATAGCTGATCAGAACACAAAAATGCTTTTCACGCCTATAATCCCAGCTTTGGGAGGCCAAGGTGGGTGGATCACCTGAGGTCTGGAGTTCGAGACCCAGGCTGACCAACATGGTGAAACCCCATCTGTACTAAAAATATAAAATTAGCCAGGCGTGGTGGCGCACGCCTGTAATCCCAGCTACTCTGGAGGCTGAGGCGGGAGAATCACTTGAACCCAGGAGGCGGAGGTTGCAGTGAGCCGCAATCACGCCATTGCACTCCAGCCTGGGCAACAAGAGCAAAACTCCATCTCAAAAAAAAAAAAAAGCTTTCAAAAAATAAGCTAAAGAACAGATAGATACTTGTACACCAATGTTCATGGCAGCATTATTCACAATAGCCAAAAGGTGGAAGCCACCCAAGAGTCTACCAGTGGGTGAATGGATAAGCAAAATGTGGTATATGGCTGGGCGCAGTGGCTGGCACCTATCATCCCAGCACTTTGGGAGGCCAAGGCAGGCATATGGCATGAACCCAGGAGTTTGAGACCAGCCTGGGCCACATGGCAAAACCTTGTCTCTACAAAAATTAGCTAGGCAAGGTGGTACGCACCTGTAGTCCTAGCTACTTGGGAGGCTGAGGTGCGAGGATCACCTGAGCTCCGGGAGGTCAAGGCTGCAGTGAGCCATGAATACACCACTGCACTCCAGCCTGGGCAACAGCGACACCCTGTCTCAAAAAAAAAAAAAAAAAGTGTGTACATACAGTGAAATATTATTTAGCCTTTAAAAGGAAGAAAATTCTGCTGCAACATGGGTGAACCTTGAAGACATTATACTAAGTGAAATGAGCCAGTTACAAAAGGACAAATGTTGTGTGATTCCACTTATATGAACTACCTAGAATAGTCAAATTAATGAAGACAGAAAGTGAAATGGTGATTGCCCGGGGCCAGGAGAAGAGGGGATGAGAGTTACTGTTTAATGGGTATAGTTTCAGTTTGGGAAGATGAAGAATCCTGGAGACAGATAGTGGTGATGGTTGTAGGATGTACTTAATGCCACAGAACTGTACACTTAAAACATGGTTAAAATGGTAAACTGTATGTTATTTATATTTAATCCAGTTTTCAAAAGATAAATAATTAGCTCAAGAAGACTTGTTACTAGGTGGGCAAGAGAGATTGCTTATAGTGCTTTGTGACTGTAGACACTAAAAACAGAATTTGTCTCTGTATTGAAACCCAATGAGTAGAAACATCTGATGCTAAGGAGTAATCTTTCCTACTCTTTATTTTTGTACTGTGGCGCCTCAGCTGTTAAGAGCCAAATTGTATTAGCTCAGCCCTGTAGCTGCACTTCAAAAGGTCACTTAAAAGGGATTGCCTTCTAGGAGGTACATACTTAGGAGATGCAGATGTGTTGTGAGCTTACTTTTCTTGGGTTGATTTGTATGCTCTAAATGTCATGTAACCTTGACAGAGCTATTCTGAGGACCAGCAGAACAAGCCATGCTAACATGTCTTCCAAGTAAAGGTGTGTTGGCATCATCTGCAAATTACACATAGCTTTCAAATCTATATTTCTACCTCATTTGTCCTGTGGGTCCTCATACTCATTACGTCTAAAATGAATACCCTTGCCCATCTTTTGGTTCCTCTATGTAAGGAGGGGACACAATCCATCTAGTCATGGACAGTTGAAACTCTGGGATTGACTTTGGCTCATCCTCTCTTATGTGTATTTTGTGACACTTATTACAATAGTAATTACATAATTATTTATAGTGTTGTCACTCCACAAGAGCAGGGCTGTGACTGAATTATTTACTGAGGTGTCTACATAATAGCTTCTCAGTAAACCACTGCCCTAATTGAGATCCTCTTCATCTTTTACCTAACCCAGGATTTCTTTAACTTTACTAGCATGTTGAGAGAATTCTTACCAACCCTCTAGGGAATGAGCCCATGAGCCTTGGGCTACTAACAGATTGTTTCTCCTCGGGCTTAATTCTGATCTTGTTCTGCTTCTCATTTCATTTTCATTCAACAGGATGCTGAGCAGGTATGTCAGCACCTTCCATGTGCCAAGCACTGTTCTAGGTGCTGAAGGTGCAGCAGTGAGCAGAGTAGGCCAAGCCTTTTTGAGTATGAGCTTACATCCTAGTGGAGTGGCAGACAATAAACAGACGGAAGATCAATGGTGATCAGTGCCATGAAGAAAAGTAAAGCAGGAGCCAGCCTCTGAATAGAGATCTAAATGAAGTGAGGGAGCAATCCAGGAGGATATCTGAAGGCAGAGGGAAGAGTAAGCATGGAGCCCCTGAGGCAGGAGCACACTTGGTGTTTTGGGGAAACAGCAAGAAGCCAGAATGGTAAGGGCAGAGTGACCAAGGAGAAAAGTGGAAGGATACGAGGTCAGAGAAGTAGCCACCCAGGCCCAGTACGGTTCCTTGCATGGTATGGTATGGGTCAGTAAATACATTATGAATGAATGAATGAAACCAAGCAATAATTGTGTATTTATGAATGAAGAATCAGGGCAGGGTGTTAGAGGTATACCTAAGGTATAGAAAGTTAGGATGAGGCTGGGCGCGGTGGCTCAAGCCTGTAATCCCAGCTACTCAGGAGGCTGAGGCAGGAGAATGGCGTAAACCCAGGAGGCGGAGCTTGCAGTGAGCTGAGATCCGGCCACTGCATTCCAGCCCTGGCGACAGAGCGAGACTCCGTCTCAAAAAAAAAAAAAAAAAGAGAGGAGCTCCCTATATAGACACACACCCTTTGTTTTGCAACCGCTGATAAATGGTTCCTGAAAGATCTGCTGGCATTAGCCTTCTCAGCATTTTCCCAAGGCTCCTGCCAAGGTTTTGAACCTGGCTCTGATAATTTAGCCCTCAGAAGGAAATGTTTTTTCCATGGATTAAAGGTACAGTATTAGAATATTTCCTTGTGTGACCCATTAAACGTAGGCACACAATTTTCACGAAATTGGCTTCAAGAGCTGCACATTTGAATCTGGAATCTTGCCTGATTTGTTGTCACCACTGGCTTTGTGATGAAAGAGTAGGTGGAGAAGGATATGAGGAAATGAATTAAGGGCTTGTCGATGCATGCCATTTTTATGTTGTATATAGTACAGTGAATTACACAGGGTTAATTATAGAGCTAGGATAATCATATTAAAAGGAGCTGTAGGCTGGGCACAGTGTTTCATATCTGTAATCTCAGCACTTTGGGAGGCGAGATGGAAGGATCGCTTGAATCCAGGAGGTCAAGGCTGCAGTGTGAGCCATGGTTGAACCACTGCACTCCAGCCTGGCAATAGTGTGACTCTGTCTCAAAAAAAGAAAAAAGGGAATTGTAGAGATTCCCTATCAAAGCTATCATTTTACATGTGTATGCATGGACATAGGGTGTGGAGTGAATGGAGACTGGAGTAGGGTGAGGGATGAGGAATTACTGGGTACAATGTACATTATTCAGATGATGGTTACACTAAAATCCCAGCCTTCACCACTATGCAATATATCCATGTATCAAAACTGCACTTGTACCCCTAAATTTATACAAATAAAAACATTTTTAAGCCATCATTTTATAGATGTAAAAAACCCTGAGGCTTAGAGCTATTAAGGGATTTGCCCATGGCACAAAGCTATATCAGCTGAGATCTAACACAGCTGTTTATTGGTGGAAGCCATGCTTTTACATCCTGTCAGATTATTCACCTGCCCTGCTGATGGTATGAGGCAGAGTAGGGAACAAAGCGTCCTTAGTGTCATTCTTGGGTACAGAGGGCAGGGAGATGAATGTCCAGATGCCACACCAACATTTTATTTCAGGAGAGAAGATGCAGGCTTTTTCTACTAGTCTTTTAGACGTATGAATTTTTTTTTTTTTTTTTTGAGACAGAGTCTCGCTCTGTCGCCCGGGCTGGAGCGCAGTGGCCGGATTTCAGCTCACTCCAAGCTCCGCCTCCCGGGTTTACGCCATTCTCCTGCCTCAGCCTCCCGAGTAGCTGGGACGACAGGCGCTAGTTAGCGCCCGGCTAGTTTTTTGTATTTTTTAGTAGAGGCGGGGTTTCACCGTGTTAGCCAGGATGGTCTCGATCTTCTGACCTTGTGATCCGCCCGTCTCGGCCTCCCAAAGTGCTGGGATTATAGGCTTGAGCCACCGCACCCGGCCGACGTATGAATTCTTGACTCTGATTTTGAAATGACATTGTATTGGAAACTTGTGCTTCTGAATATTGCTCATTACCAG
>NW_012114932.1:5168985-5187278 GCF_000951035.1 Colobus angolensis palliatus | reverse complement strand
CTTTAAGTTCTAGGGTACATGTGCACAACGTGCAGGTTTGTTACATATGTATACATGTGCCATGTTGGTGTGCTGCACCCATCAACTCATCATTTATATCAGGTGTAACTCCCAATGCCATCCCTCGCCCTCCCCCGTCCCCACAAGGAAATTCTATTCTGCACACAGTGATGATCAGAGGTTAGAAACTTGTCAGCGGAGCCAGGAGTCGAGCAGAGCTGCTCAGCTCTCCGTGGTTGTAAAACGTGCCTCTACCTCATGTTGGGGAAAGCTTGTGTTTTCCATGTATATGGCTTAGCATTTTAAGTAATCAAGATGTCTGAGGCGTAATGGGAATGCAGGAGCAGCAGGTGGTGGCTAGTTTTCTGTAGGATTAGGAAAGAACTGCTGATTTAACTGAATCTGATTATTCTAAGCTGCTCATAGAAATCCGCCAGTCACAGCCATCTCGGACGTCAGAGGAAGAAGCTTAAGCATGTTCTGTTGTTGACAGCCATTCTGGTTGACTTCTCTAAGACTTCCAGCTGTATTCTTGATATTCAGAGTCCTGCAGACATGGTCCCTCTCTGCTGTTCTCCCCTACTTTCCCATGGTGTCCTCTTGCGTCAGCTGGCCATCTCTCTGTGACTGTGTTCTCCCTCCTCTGGGCCTTTGCTTTAGTGTTCCTTTGGCTTGGCGTATCTGCTCACATCTGCCAAGCAGAGCCCTATCCATGCTTTAGGCTTCCATATTTTCTTCCTTTGCTTTCTTTCTTTTTCTTTCTTCCCTTGCTTTCCCTTTCCCTTTCTCTTTCTCCTCTTTTCTTTTTTCTTTCTTCAGGGTCTCACTCTTGCCCAGGCTGGTGCAGTGGTGCAAAGATAGTTCATTGTAACACTGAATTCCTGGGCTCAAGTGATCTTCCCACCTCAGCTTTCCAAGTAGCTGGAATTACAGGTGTGTGCCACCACACTCAGTTAATTTAAAAAAAAAAAAAATTTTTTTTTTTTTGGTAGATACAGGGTCTTGCTTTGTTGCCCAGGCTGGTCTTGAACTCCTGGCCTCAAGCAATCCTCTCGCCTCGGCCTCACAAAGTGCTGTGTACCCACTGTGCCCGGCCCCTTCCATGTTTTCTTTGCTCAAAGGGACCCATGCCATCTTTCTTATGCTCTGCCCTATCACAGTGGGGGGTTGTGTGAAGTCCCATCTCTCTGAAGACAGGCTTTTCATATCCCTCCAGGTGTAGTTCATCTTCCGTTTTCTATTGCACCTTAACCCCTCGTTACTCAGTGTTGTCGTTGGACTAATAGCATCAGCATCACCTGGTTGGGGGGCCTGTTCGAAGTGCAGAATTTCAGGTCTCACCTCAGATCTACTGAACTAGAATCTGGTGCTTCTTACATCCTGTGCACATTAAAGTTTGAGAAGCATTGCTGCCACTCATTGGTCCTACTCCCCTTACCGGTCTGAGCAGGATGTAGATGTGTTCGAGTGTTTTTCTTCCCCTCTAGATGTTGAACTCCTGAATCGTGAGCCATCTCTTACCTAGTATAGTTCTTAGCATGTTTCAAGCACTTAAAAGTATTTACTGAATTACCCTAACTGACCCCTGACATTATGTTTGAGATGCTTCTTCAGTCAACATACTACATAAATGCATTTACCTGCACTCGGTGCTTTGTAGGTACGTGAGACACCCTGCTGTGAATGGGAGTCAGCCTCTGTCTTTGGCATTTATAGATGAGTGTGGAAGATAGAGATGCACCAATTACTAATGATTATGGGAAAAGGCAGAGTCTGATAAATTCTGTAACTGCATAGGCATCACCAGAGGCCTAAGGGAACATCAAAGGAGTAGCCAATATTTACAATTCTGAGGGTTTGTGACTGTTTCATGAAAAGGATGGTAGTTATTTGGTACACTGCAAGATGAATAGGACTCTGACAGACAGGTACAGTGGAAAGAGGCATTCCAGGCGGGGGGAGTGTGTTCAGAGGCCCAGGCATGAAAGTACACCTACAGTGTTCCTCAAATAAGTAAGACATAGAGGAGCAAGGTGGAAGGTGGGATTGGAGCGGTAGGTTGAGTGCAGAGTGGGAACTCCTTAAATTTTCATGGTGAGGAGTCTAGACTGCTAAGAAACACTTGCAAATCAGTTGAAGTTGGTACAGTTACATGTTCAACGGTTCCTGAGGGCTCTGCCCGCTCGTCTCCCTTCCTCTGTTCCCATTCTACCTTGCTGGATATGAGTGGTAGGAAGTAGGGGGAGGGTTAGAAGAAGTGGGAAGCAGCCTGAATGTTTTAGCCAGCTGTTTATATGGGACTGGAGCCCCAAGTCCTTTTTTAGTGTCAGCTGGTCAGCTACTTCCTTCCTCGCCCCCTTTCTGTGTCACTACCCAATGGGGCACTCTGAAGCAGAGAGACCAAAGCTCCATCACAGAGTGTTCAAAGAGTGTGCTCTAAAATGCTATCAAAAACTGCGGACCGAGCCCAGTATGTTTTATTATACTTGCCATCAGTTTCTTAACCCCAGGAGTTTATGAGGACTCATCATTTCTGCTTGTGGTAGTATTATATGAACCTGTGTCTCTCTGCCCATATTCTAGGCTGGCATTCATGCCATCAGCATTCAAGGTGAAAGAATCCCCCCACTTCCATTTCCTTATATGCCATCTCGTTAGAAACCCACAAAGTAGCTAGTGTGGTCTGTTTATTTCTTCAGGACTGGGAATGCACTGTTACCCTGGGAATCAAGCCCTCCACAAATTGACCCTAAGCCTCACCATCTTTTTCTTGAGCCTTTTACTTCAGCCAACTGAATTTTCAGATGAGATGAGAAGGTTGTGCTTTCCCACCTTTGAGCTCCCACTTTTTTTTTTTTTTTTTTTTTTTTTGAGACGGAGTCTTGCTCTGTCGCCCAGGCTGGAGTGCAGTGGCCGGATCTCAGCTCACTCCAAGCTCCGCCTCCCGGGTTTATGCCATTCTCCTGCCTCAGCCTCCCGAGTAGCTGGGACTACAGGCGCCCGCCACCTCGCCCAGCTAGTTTTTTGTATTTTTTAGTAGAGACGGGGTTTCACCGTGTTAGCCCGGATGGTCTCGATCTCCTGACCTCGTGATCCGCCCGTCTCGGCCTCCCAAACTGCTGGGATTACAGGCTTGAGCCACCGCGCCCGGCTTGAGCTCCCACTTTGACCAGCTCTGCTAGTCCGAAGCCAGAAGGTCAACAGTTAAAAAGAAGAAGTAAAATTCATCAGAAATTTTGTTACTTGTTTGTATCTCAGATGAAGCCTATTTTTAGATGAAATAGGCTTTAGAATTCATTAAGTACAACTGAGTATGAGACACTGTGTTAAGTACTAAGATATAACCTTCCTTTCTTTGGGAAGAATATTCAGCCTAGATGGAGAGACATTCATTAGGACAATATAATGTGTGCTATAGTGGAGGCTTGTACCAAGTGCCACAGGAAGGAGAGAGCTGACTGCCTGAAGTCAGAGGCTCCTCAGAGGAGGGAACGTTTGAGCTGAATCTTCAAGGATGAGAAATCCTTCACTGGGCATAAAAATGAGGGGATAAGAATCCTACCTGAGGGAACAAGACAATTTCTGGGAATTGCCAACAGTTTAGAAGAGAGTCATGGTGGAGGATAAAACTGGATGTGGGCCAGGTGCAGCAGCTCATACCTATAATCCCAGCACTTTGGGAGTCTGATGCAGGAGGATGCCTTAAATCCAGGAGTTCAAGACCAGCCTGGGCAACAAAGTGAGACCCCATCTCTACCAAAAATAAAAAAATTAGCCAGGCACATTGGCATGCACCTATAGTCCCAGCTACTTGGGAGGATCACTGAAGCCCAGGAATTCGAGGCTGCAGTGAGCTATGATTGTGTCACTACACTGCAGCCTGGGCAAGAGTGAGACCCTGTCTTTAAAAAAAAGAGAGAGAGAAAAAAACCTGTTTAGGGTTTAGATCTGACTTGTAGGCAGTAGGGAACCCCCTAAAATGGAGACTGACATGACCAGACTCAATTATATGTTGAGTTGACTCATTCCAAATCATCATTTATTCAACAAATGCTGAATATTAATTTCTGACTATTCCAGAAAACATGAAACATACAAAGATTGCCCCCTTGGTGGAGCCCATGTTTTAGTAAGGATAGGTAAGTTAGTTATATCAGGTCACCACCATTTGCTCTTGTCAAAGTTACTAATGACCTCCACAATACAGAGCTAGTTCATAACCACGCAGATCTCCATGTGCCACCCTTTATAGTCACATCCAGCCCCCTCCCACCCACCATCTCTAATCTCTGACAACCGTGAATTTGTTGTCTCTCATTTTGAAATTGTTATATAAATGAAATCGTAGAGTTCATGACCTTTTTTCACCCAGCCTAATGCCCATGAGGTCCATCCAAGTTATTGTGTGTATCGATCATTTTTTCCTTCATATTTCTGAGTAGTAGTGCATGATATGATTGTACCATAATTTGTTTAGCCATTTTCGACCATCAAAGGACATTTTTCAGTTTTTAGGTATTATGAATAAAGCTGCTATGAATATTCATGTACAGGATTTTGAGTGAACTTGTTTTCATTACTCTGTAATAAATGCCCAAGAGTAGAATTTTATGTCATACAGTTTGTGTATTTTAGTTTTAGAAGAAATTGTCAAACTATTTTCCAGAGTAGCAATATCATTTTGCATTCCCTTTGGCATACATGAGTGTGGTGGTTAATTTTATGTGTCCTCTTGGCTAGGCCCAGTTGTTTGGTCAAACACCAGTCTAGATGTTGCTGTGAAGATATTTTTTAGATGTGATTAACATTTAAATTAGTAGACTTTAGTTGAGTGCAGTGGTATATGCCTGTAATCCCAGCTACTTGGGAAGCTGAGGCGGGAGGATTGCTTGAGCCCAGGAGTTTGAAACCAACTTGGGCAACATAGTGAGACCCCACCTCATTTTAAAATAATAATTAAGTTAGTAGACTTTCAGTAAAGTCAGTTACCTTCCGTAGTGTGGGTGGGCCTCATCCAGTCAGTGTAAGGCCTTAAAGAGCAGAAACTGAGCTTTCCCCTGAAGAAGCAGTTCTGCTTCAAGATTGCAAACTAGGCTGGGTGCAGTGGCTCACTCCTATGATCCCAGCACTTTGGGAGGCTGAGGTAAGAGGATTGCTTGAGCCCAGGAGTTTGAGACCAGCACAGGCAACACAGTGAGACTCTGTCGCCACAAAATATAGAAAAATTAGCCAGCTGTTGTGGCACATGCCTGTAGTCCCAGCTACTCCGAAGACTGAGGCAGGAGGATTGATTGAGCCTGGGAGGTCCAGGGTGCATTGAGCCGTGATTGCACCACTGCACTCCAGCCTGTGTAACAGAGTGATATTGTATCTCAAAAAAAAAAAAAAAAAAAGGTTGCAAGATAAAAACCCTACCTAAGTTTCCTGCCTGCTCACCTGCCCTGCGGATTTCTGACTTAAGACTATGACATCAGATCTTATCTGAATCTCCAGACTGCCGGCCCACACTGCATATTTTGGATTTACCAGCCCCCGCAATTGCATGAACCAGTTCCTTAAAATAAAAATAAGTTTCTCTCTCTCTCCCCAATACCTCCTCCCTCTCTCTCTCTCACTCCCTGTCCTCTTTCCCTTCTCCACTCCCTTCTTCCCTCCCGCTGTCTTCCCCTTTTCCCTTCTCCCCCCCCAACTCTTCTCCCTCACCTTCTCTCTCTCCCCACCTCCCTCTTTTCCTCCTTCCCACTTTGTTCCTCATTAGTTCTATTTCTCTGGAAAACCCTGATTACTATGGATGACCCAATTCTTTTGCATCCTCACCAGCATTTTTTATATATGTATGTGTGTGTGTGTATATGTATATATGTGTATATATATTTGTGTGTATATATTATATATATTTAAATTCTCTTTATTTTTATTTTTTAGTAGAGATGGGTTTTGCCATGTTGCCCAAGCTGGTCTTGAACTCCTGGGCTCAAGACCAGCTGGGATTGCAAGCGTGAACCACCATGTTACAGGCATGAACCACCACACCAGCCTAGCATTTTATATGATCACTGTTTTTTATTTTAGCCATTCTGTTAAATGAGTAGTGGTATCTCATTGTGATTTTTTTTTTTTCTTTGAGACAGAGTTTCACTCTTGTTGCCCAGGCTGGAGTGCAGTGGTGCAATCTCAGCTCACTGCAACCTCCATCTCCCAGGTTCAAGTGATTCTCCTGCCTCAGCCTCCCAGGTAGCTAGGATTACAGGATGTGTCACCATGCCCGGCTAATTTTTGTATTTTTAGTAGAGAGGGGGTTTCGCCATGTTGGTCAGGCTGGTCTTGAACTCCTGACCTCAGGTGATCCACCCACCTTGACCTCCCAAAGTGCTGGGATTACAGTCGTGAGTTCTCGCACGCGGCCTCACTGTGATTCTAATTTGCATTTTGCTACTGGGTAATGATGTTGGACATCTTCTTATGTGTTTATTTGCTATCTGTATATCCTTTTTAATGGACTATCTTTTCATTTTTTTTTCCCATTTTCTCATTGGATTGCTTTTTGTTTTTTTTATCGTTGAGTTTTTAGAGTTCTTTATATATTATAGATACAGATAGATCTTTGTCAGGTATGTAGTTTGCAGATATATTTTTTAGTCTGAGGATTGTCTTTTAATTCTAACTGGTTCTTTCACAGAGCAAAAGTTTTTCATTCTGATTTAGTCCAATTTTTTTTTTCTTTTAATGGTTTGTGCTTTTGGTCTCATGTCTGAGAACTTTTCACCAAGCCCTAAGTCCTGAATATTTTCTGCTATATTTTATTCTAAAAGTTTTATAGTTTTAAGTTTTATGTTTAAATCTTTGGTCCATTCTGAGTTATGTTTTGCCTCAGGTGTGAGGTATAGGTTGAAGTTCTTTTTTTTTTTTTGCATATGGATATCCAGTTGCTCCAGCCCCATTGATAGTTGAAGAAACTCTTTTCTCCCTCTAAATGCTTTTGTACCTTTGTCAATAAGCAGCTAGCCATTCTTGTGTGAGGTTACCTCTGGGTTCTCTATTCTGTTCCATTGTTCTTTGTTCCTGTCCCTTCACCAGTATGACACAGTCTTACTGTGGCTATATAGTTGACCCTTGAACAATGTGGGAGTTGGAATGTTGACCCCTGCCCCCTGTCAAAAATCAAAGTGCAACTTACGACTTCCCAAAATCGTAATTAGTAATAGCCTACTGTTGACTAGAAGGAAACCTTACAGATAATATAAACAGTCAATTAACTTTGTTTTGTTGTTTCTTCTTTTTTTTTCTTTTTCTTTTTTTTTTTTTGAGATAGGGTGTTGCTCTGTCATCCAGGCTCACTGCAGCTTTGACCTCCCAAGCTCAAGCAATTCTCTCACCTCAGCCTCCCAAGCAGTTGGGACACCAGGTGCACCCTACCACTACCACACCCAGCTGAGTTTTTTATTTTTTGCAGAGACAGGATCTTGCTATGATGCCCAGGCTAGTCTTGAACTCCTGGCCTCAAGCAATCCTTCTGCCTCAGCTGCCTAAAGCAGTGGAATTACAGGTGTGAACCTTCATGCTCAGCTTATTAACAACACATATTTTGTATGTTATGTGTATTATATACTGTATTCTTATGATAAAGGAAATTAGATAAAAGAAAGTGTTATTTAAAAACTCATCGGCTGGGTGTAGTAGCTCATGTTTGTAATCCCAGCACTTTGGGAGGCTGAAGTGGGCAGATCATGAGGTCAAGAGATCAAGACCATCCTGGCCAACATGGTGAAACCCCGTCTCTACTAAAAATACAAAAATGAGCTGGGTGTGGTGGCACACACCTGTAGTCCCAGATACTTGGGAGCCTGAGGTAGGAGAATCGCTTGAACCTGGGAGGCGGAGGTTGCAGCGAGCCAAGATCGCACCACTGCACTCCAGCCTGGGCAACAGAGCTAGATTCTGTCTCAAATAAATAAATAAGGAAGAGAAAATATATTTACTATTCTTTAAGTGGAAGTGGATCATCATAAAGGTCTTCATCATCATCATCATCATCATCTTCACATTGAGTAGTCTGGGAGGAGGAAGGACAAGGGTTGGTCTTGCTGTCCCTGGTGGCAGAGGCAGAAGACAATCTGTATACAAATGAACCTGTACTGTTCAAGCCTATGTTGTTCAAGGGTCAACTGTACATTGTCATTTCTGTCTGACTTTTTGCTTTTTCATTTCTCCAAAACTTTTCTATATGGTACCAATTCTTTTTCCACCATTTGGTTTAGTTTCAGTGCTGGTATCATAGAAGAGTCCATGTCATAAAAGAAACCTTGAATAATTGAAACTCTTTTGCCAAGTTGTCTAATGTCAGTTTGTTTTCTGGCACTGCTTCTTGTATATCTTCCTTGTTTTCCAGCACTGGTTTGGGAGCTCTCATCTCTATCAAGTAGTCTTCTGTTAATTCCTCAGGTATAATATCAATTAGCTGTTTAATTTCTCAAAGATCTGTATCTTGAAACTCTTCGGGCGGGCACGGTGGCTCAAGCCTGTAATCCCAGCACTTTGGGAGGCCGGGACGGGCGGATCACGAGGTCAGGAGATCGAGACCATCCTGGCTAACACGGTGAAACCCCGTCTCTACTAAAAAATACAAAAAACTAGCCGGGCGAGGTGGCGGGCGCCTATAGTCCCAGCTACGGAGGCTGAGGCAGGAGAATGGCGTGAACCTGGGAGGCGGAGCTTGCAGTGAGCAGAGATCCGGCCATTGCACTCCAGCCTGGGTGACAGAGCAAGACTCCATCTCAAAAAAAAAAAAAAGAAAAAAAGAAACTCTTCACCCCTCAACTTTTGGCCATATTCACAGTCTCTTTCATGACTGGCTATGTCATAAATCCTGTGAGGTCATGTACAACAGCTGAACAGCTTTCTCCAGCAGGAACTTACTGTTTCAGTCTTGATGGCTTTAACAGCTTTTTCTATAACAATGATGGCATCTTCCATGCTATAATCCTTCCAGACTGTCATGATGTTCTCTGTGCTAGGGCTGTCTTCCATAGCATTGACAATCCTTTCCATAGAGTACTGTGTGTAATGAGCTTCAAAGGTCCTGTGACACCCTGATTTAGAGGCTGAGTTAGAGACATTGTGTTTGGGGGCAGGTAGACCACTTTGATGCCTTCATAGTTGAATTCTTGGGGTTCCAGATGGCCAGGGGCATTGTCCAATATCAGAACTTTAAAAGACCATCCCTTACTGGCAAGGCACTTCCTGACTTCCGTGACAAAACATCAAAGGAACCAATCCAGAAAAAGTTTTCATTGTCCTTATCTTCTTGTACAACCAAAAGAGTGGCAGCTGGTGTCATCCTTTCCTTCAAGGCTCAGGCTTAGCAGCTTTATAGGTAAGCTCTCGTTCTGTCACCTAGGCTGGCTTCTAACTCCAGGGCTCAAGCAGTTCTCCTGTCTTCGACTCCTATCTTGGGATTATAGACATTAGCCACTGTGCCTGACCAGAATTTCATTCCCTTTTTAAATGGACTTTTATTTATTTTATTGTCATCATTATTTTTTGAGACATGGCCTCACTCTGTCACCTAGGCTGGAGTGCAGTGACACGATCATAACTCACTGCAACCTCAAACTCCTGGGCTCAAGTGATCCTCCTGCCTCAGCCTCCTGAGTAGCTAGGACTACAGACATAGGCCACTATGCCCAACTAATTTTTATTTTTATTTTTGTAGAGATGAGCTCTATCCTATGTTGCTCAGTCTGGTCTCGAACTGCTAGCCTGAAGTGATTCTCCCTCCTCAGCCTCCCAAAGTTCAACTTTTATTTTTTTAGGGCAGTTTTAGTTTCACAGCAAAATTGAGTGAAAGGTACAGAGATTTTCCTTATATCCCCTATCTCTACATACACACATGCAATGGCTAACAATGTTGAACATCTTTTCATGTGCTTATTGGCCATTTGCACTTTATTCTTCTCATTTGAAATTGTTTTAGCTATTGAGGTTCCTTTGTCTTTCATATAAATTTTAGAATAATATCATCTATAGCTATAAAAGCAATCTTGCCTGTAATTCCAGCACTTTGGGAGGCCAAGGTGGGAGGATCAGTTGAGGCCAAGAATTCAAGATTAGCCTGGGTGGCCGGGCACGGTGGCTCAATCCCAGCACTTTGGGAGGCCGAGACGGGCGGATCACGAGGTCAGGAGATGGAGACCATCCTGGCTAACACGGTGAAACCCCATCTCTACTAAAAAAATACAAAAAACTAGCCGGGCGAGATGGCGTGTGCCTGTAATCCCAGCTACTCGGGAGGCTGAGGCAGGAGAATGGCGTGAACCTGGGAGGCGGAGCTTGCAGTGAGCTGAGATCCGGCCACTGCACTCCAGCCTGGGCGACAGAGCGAGACTCCGTCTCAAAAAAAAAAAAAAAAAGATTAGCCTGGGTGACATAGCAAGACTCCATGTCTCCAAAATAAAAAAATTAGCTGGGCATGGTGGTGCACATCTTGTAGTCCTAGCTACTTGGGAGGCTGAGGTAGAAGGATTGCATGAGCCCAGGAGTTTGAGGTGATAGTGAGCTATGATTATGGCACTGTGCTCTAGCCTGGGCAACAGAGCAAGACACACAAGTCTGTACATTGGTTTGTTAAGATTTACACATAAGTATTTAATTTTTTTAGTGATTGTAAATATAATTTTATTTTAAATTTTGGTTTCCATGTGTTACCTGCTGGTATATGGAAAACACAACTGATTTTTCTATGTTGATCTTGTGTCTTGTAATTTTGCTGAACTCACTTATTAGTTCTAGGGTTATTTGGTTTTTTGTAGACTGCTTTGGATTTTCTACATAAACCATAATGTCAGGCCGGGCACTGTGGCTCACACTTGTAATCCCAACACTTTGGGAGGCCGAGGCGGGTGGATCGCTCGAGCTCACAAGTTCAAGACCAGCTTGGGCAACATGATGAAATCCCATCCCTACAAAAAATACAAAAATTAGCTGGGTGTGGTGGTGCGCACCTGTAGTCCCAACTACTCAGGAGGCTGAGGTGGGAAGATAGCATGAGCCAAGGAGGTGGAGGTTGTAGTGAACTAAGATTGGACCACTGCACTCTTAACTTGGGCGACAGAGGGAGACCCTGTTTCAGAGAAAAAGGAAAAAGAAAAAAACCCCATGTCATCAGCAAATAGAGATAGTTTTATTTCTTATTTTCTGATTTGTATTCCTTTTATTTCATTTTGTTGCCTTACTGAGCTTGCTAGAATTTCCAAGAGTGTGTTAAATAGCAGTGGTAAGAGTGGACATTCTTGCCATGTTCAGCATCTTTGGGGCGACCGTTCAGTGTTTTTCTAGAATACTAGAAGTTTTTTGTAGATGTTCTTTATCAAGTTGAGGAAGTTCCCCTCAATTCCTAGTGTTCTGAGAAATTTTATCATGGATGGGTGCTGAATTTTGTGTTTTTTGTGTTTTTTTGGTTTTTTTTTGCATGGAGAGGGTCGTATCACTTCTTTTGTCTTCTTTTTTCTTGAGTCTATTAATATACTGGATTACATAGATTTATTTTCAAATATTAAGTCTGCCTTACCCCAGAGTAAAACCCTATTTGGTCATGGTATATAATTATTTTTACATATTGCTAAATTCTGTTTGCTGATATTTTGTTAAGGATTTTTGCGTCTATATTCATGAGGGATATTGGTCTGTACTTTTCTTTTTTTATACTGCCTGTCTAGTTTTGGTACTAGGGTAATAGTGCATAAAATGAACTTGGAGTTATCCCTTAATCTTCTACTTTCTGGAAGAGGTTGTTTAAAATTGGTATTAATTCTATTTTAAACAATTGGTAGAATTCTCTAGTGCAACCATCTGAACCTGTAGATGTCTTTTTCAAGCATTTTAAAATTACAGATTTAGTTTTCTTATTAGTTACAAGGCTTTTCAATTATTCCCCCATCTTGGGTAAGTTGTCATTTTCAAGAAATTGTTCCGTTTCATCAGTTGTCAAATTTATGTGTAGAGTTGTTCATAGTATTCTCCTGTTAGCATTTTTATGATTGCAGTGTCTGTAGTATCGACTGTTTCATTCCTATATTCGTGATTGGTCTTTCTGTCTTTGTCAATTTTATCGGTATTTTCAAAGAAGCATTTTTTGTTTCATTAGTTTACTGTTTTCCTGTTTTTAATTTCATTGATTTCTGCTCCTTTTAATTTCCTTCCTTCTGCTTGCTTTGAGTTTATTCTCTAGTTCCTTGGGGAGGTAGTTTGGATTATTCACTGGAGACTTTTCTAATGTAAGCATTTAGTGTCATAATCTCACCACTGCTTTAGATATATTGTATTTTCATTTTCGTTCATTCAATGTATTTTTAAATTTCCCTTCCTTTTTGAGAGACTTCCTATTTGACCTGTAGACTATTTCCAAGCATGTTGGACCTTTGATGGATTCATGGGTTTATTTTCCTAATTTACAGATATTGTTTTCTATGTATCAAATATTGCATAATGTACATATCATTGTAAGAGAGGAAAAATTTTTGACATGGTCAGATTCCTGCCCTTGGGGATTTTTCTTTGTGTTGTGTGTAGCTTTTAATTCATTCATTTTCACTGATGAATTATGTCCCATCATATGAATATCAGAAATTAGGATTCTCCTCTCAATAGTTATTTAGGTTGGCTTTTGTTTTGTTTAGTTTTCTGCTTTTCTGACTAGTGATGTAAACATTTTATTACATATTTTCTGGAGCGTATGCATCTAAGGTATATAGCTAGGAGTTAAATTGCTAGGTCATTGAGTATGTGCATGTTCAACTTTTCATGATCATGTTAGTATTGGCATTATTTTTCAAAGTGGAAATTGTTTAAATTTACATACATTCTAGCGTGCTTAAGAGCTCTTCTGTCCATCCACATCATCAGCAGCTTTGGGTATAATAATACCTTCTATTTGGACTTCCTAATTGGATTTCTCCTGGATATGAAATTGTATCGCATTGTGATGCTCGTATCTCCCTGATTATTGCTGAAATTGATCATCTTTTCCTTTGTTTTGTACCATTCTGTTTCATTGTCTATGAAATACCTACTTTTAGGTAAGTCTTAAGCTCACTTTTTTTTTTTTCAAATTATGATTTGTTGATTCATTGGAGTCCTTTATGTACTCTGGATACTAATTATTTGTTGGTTTTATGTTTGCAAATATCTTTTCTCACTTGTAGCTTGTCTTTTTTTTTTTTGAGAGATGGAGTCTCGCTCTGTCGCCTAGGCTGGAGTTCAGTGGCAAGATCCTGGTTCACTGCAACCTTAGCCTCCCGGGTTCAAACGATTCTCTTGCTTCAGCCTCCCAAGTAGCTGGGATTACAGGTGCATGCCACCACACCCGGCTAATTTTTTATATTTTTGGTAGAGACGGGGTTTCACCATGTTGGCCAAGCTAGTCTTGAACTCCCGACCTCAAGTGATCTGCCTACCTCAGCCTCCCAAAGTGCTGGGATTACAGGCGTGAGCCACCAGACCTGGCCTGGACAGAAGTTCTTAATCTTACTGTAGTCAAATATTGAAGTCTTCTCTCTTAAGGTTAATGCTTTTTGAATTCTTGTTTAAGAAATCCTAATCTCAAGGTCAAAAAGACCTACTATATTTTTTCCAAAATTTTGAAGTTTTGCCTTTAATGCTTAAGATTTTTTTTCTTCTTTTTTTGTATTTTATAAAAAAAAAATAGAGACAAGGTCTTGCCATGTTGCCCAGGCCAATCCCAAACTCCTGGGCTCAGGCAGTCCTCCCACCTCGGCCTCCCAAAGTGTTGGGATTATAGGCATGAGCCACTGCACCTGGCCATTAAGGCTTTTTTCTATCTGGAATTGATTTTGGAGTGATGTGAAGCAGGAATTCAATTTGATTTTTTTTCCATGTGGATAACTAGTTGTCCCAACACCATTTATTAAGTGGACTCTCTTTTCCATATTATCTGCAGTGCCATTTCTATCATTTGTCAAGTTTACATATATATGGGATGTATTTCTGACTGCTTATTCTATGCAATTGGTCTGTTTGTTTCAGTACCACAATTTCCTAATTTTTATTGCTTTATAATAAGTGTTGACATCTGATAGGGCAGTTCTGCGTACCTTATTCTTTTAATTTTTTTTAGGGATTAATTCATCCCTACTGCTTCTCCATTTTATAGACTTATTCTTACCCACCAGCTTCATGGCCTTTATGTTTCAAATATGTGCCTCAATAAAAATTATGGATTACTACTAATCATGCACTTTAAACGTTCTTTGTGACTGCGTTAAAGCTTGGTCTTAACCCCACTGATCCCAAGGGCATTCTGTCCATGCAGGCTGAGCACTTAACTGTTCTTAATGCTTTATTTATATTCATTGTGAGCTCCTGAAGGTAGGAACAATAGTATCAAAATGTTTTCCATCAAAGAGAAATCTTCTCTGGGTATATCTTTTGCTTTCTTTGGAAACATCTGTCTCAGATTACTCCCAACTCAGATTTTGCCAGGCTGCTTTACTGCTTGAATGCTGAGCCCCACCTGCCTGTGGTAGGGAACAGAATTTGTGTGAGCAGCCCTGTCTGAGGTAGCAGAGCTGGTGAGGACCTTCTGATTCCATCTAGTCTCCATACCACATTGCCTGTCTGTTGGACCTACACTTTCTTCTACCTCCAGACCTCTCCCTTCTTCTCTTCTCATTTCCTTTCTGTAGCTCCCTTCTGTGTCTTTGCTGATACATCCTCTACTAGGTGATCTTTAGATGTTGAAGTTCTTCAAGGCTGTCTTATAGCCTCTTCTCTTCACACTTCAAGTTCTCTCCCTAAGTGATCTTTTTTTCTGTCTTCACTGGTTATTTCCAAAAGTGTTATTTGAGCCCAGACTTATCTTTGTATTCCAGACTCGGCCATCCACTTTCTACATAGTCTCTGTTTAGATGCCTCCCAGGCACTCGGTGTCAGCTTGTCCAAAACTTTATTTGGTCATTACTCCTGACTTTGTCCTTCTCTGTTGTTCCTGATCTAAGTATATGGCACCTGCACATGCCAGATCACACCGGTAACCTGGAAGTCATCTTGACACCTCTTTTCCCTCACTCCCACATCTAGTCAGTCACCAGATCACAGCAGTTCTAAGGTCAGCATCTTTCCTGAGTCTGACTTCTTTTCTCCTTTCCCACTGCCACCATCCAGGCCAAGCTCTGCTCTTCTCTCTCTGGACCAGGCAGTGGTCTCCTGGCTGTGCTCCTAGCTGCCACTCCTGTCCCTCCAGTTCATACTCTATCTCCACAGAGTGACCTGGTCAGCTTGGAATTTCTTCCTTAGGCCTGTTCCCTGGTTTCCTGATACTTTTATTTTATTTTATTTATTTTATTTTTTGAGCTGGAGTCTCGCTCTGTCGTCCAGGCTGGAGTGCAATGGCGCAATCTTGGCTCACTGCAAGCTCCGCCTCCCAAGTTCATGCCATTCTTCTGCCTCAGCCTCCTGAATAGCTGGGACTACAGCCCGCCACTTCACCCGGCTAATTTTTTGTATTTTTAGTAGAGACAGGGTTTCACCATGTTAGCCAGGATGGTCTCGATCTTCCGACCTCGTGATCCGCCCGCCTCGTACTCCCAAAGTGCTGGGATTACAGGCATAAGCCACCGTGCCTGGCCTAATTTTTTCTTTTTTAAATAGAGATAGGGTTTCACTTTGCTGCCCAGGCTGGAGTGCAGTGGTGTGATCATAACTTCCTGTAACCTTGAACTCCCAGGCTCAAGCAATCCTCCTGTGTCAGCTGCCTGAGTAACTGGGACTGCCTGAGTAACAGGTGCACACCACTACACCCAGCTAATTTATCTCATTTTATTTTTTGTAAAAACATGGTCTTGCCATATTGCCCAGACTGGTCTGAAACTTCTGGACCCAGGCAGTCCTCCCACCTCAGCCTCCCAAAGTGCTGGGATTACAGGCGTGAACTACCATGCCCACAACTTGTTCCTTTTGCCCAGTTTCTCCCATGGTAATATCTTGCAAAACTATTAAGCCAGAGGAACTGGAAGTACAATATTGCAACTAGAATATTAACATTGGTATAATTATAATTCATTAATCTTATTCAGATTTCTTCAGTTTTACTTTTATTCATTCTGTATATATGTATATTTAATTCTATGTAGTTTTATCATATGTGTAGGTTTTTTATTTTTAATTTTTTTATCAATTGACTGAGAACTTAAGCTGAGAGAAGGTATGCTATGTATTAGGTCCCTCTCCAATTCCACCAGTAACAACCTAAGCATAATTCCTTCTCTTCACGTAATAGCTACTTGACTTTGGGTGAGCTGCTTAACTTCCAAATATTGGTTTTCTCATCTATAGAACATGATTCACAGTACTGGCCTGCTGCAGAGGGTTGCTATGAGGACTGAAATGAGAAAATGTGCAGAATGGGTACTTGGCATAGTCCATGGCATACAAAAGGAGCTCAATAAATGATCCTCTCATTTTTTTTTAAAGTGACATTTTATTTTATTTTTTATTTTTTGAGACATTCTCTTGCTCTGTTGCCCAGGCTGGAGTGCAGTGACAATTATAGCTCACTGCAACCTTGAACTCCTGGACTCAAACCATCTTCCCAAGCATGCACCACCATGCCTGGCTAGTTTTTTTGTAGAGATGGGGTCTTGCTGTGTTGCCCAGGCTTGTCTTGAAAACTCCCTGCCTCAGGAAGCCTTCCCACCTTAGCATCCCAAAGAGCTGGAATTACAGGCATAAGCCACTGTGCCCAGCAAAAAACAAGACATGTAAAAACTGAGATTACAAATAGAGTGTTTGGGTTTTTAAAAGCTTTTCACAAAAGTGTAGTACCACAGGATTGTAGAATTGGAAGGTCTCTCATGTAATAGTTTTAAAACCAGTCCGGGACCCTCCTAAGTATTCTAAGCTCTTATTCTTTATGATAAACGAAAATCTGCCTTTCTGTAATTTTCTAGATCTGCCCTAATCCATGTGATAGCCCTTCTAGGATTTGACGACAACCATCATGTTCCTCCTAAATTATCTTTACCAGACTATCCTTTAGCTATTCCTTATAAGATGTAGCTTTCATACTCTTGCCCATCTTGGTCTTCTTCATCTAGACAAGGTCCAATTTGTTGTTCACCTTAGCTAAATACAGAACTCAAATGTAATCAGGCTAACATATCCCAAGATAGGCCTATCTTCTCTGTAGCTGGTTTTTTTTTTCTTTTTTTTTTTTGAAATCAGGTCACGCTCTTGGTGCACATACAGCTTGTTCTTTTGTCTTCTGTTTGTTTTCTAGATGAAAAATAAATGCACAGCAGTTAAACACAGCCAGTTGAATACACACTTAACTTTCATTCCCCTCCATAACCCCATTAAAATAGTAGTAAGAGGGGAAAGACATATCAGCAAATGAGAAATCAATGGAATATTAAAGCCAGAGAGCATGTGTGGAAGACTTAGTGCGCCAGAGGAACTGAAAGTGCCTCCCAGGGGGAGAAACTGAGAAGGAAGAGGATTTCTAATGTAGAACCCTGGAATAGTTCCAGAACTGGAGACACCAAATACTGAAAACAGGAAGATTACTTGGAAGTCTATATGAAAGGCAATTAGATGCCTGCACCCCCTCCCCCACTCTCTCAGGAGGTAGGAAATTTAGTCTTAGATACTGAACCAGAGGCTCCGCATCAGGCACACCAAGCATAGGAGAGGGGTGCAATATGGAGCAAAACTGAAAATAAGGGCTTTAAGATACGAGTTATCAGTAGTGTATGGTAGAACCATCCCCCTCTTACACCCAGTTTCCAGAATATCTGTAGGCTGACAGATATTTCCCTGCAAGAGATTGGAAGATCCTGCTCTGATAAAATTAACTCCAGAGAAAAAGTCCTAAAGATACTGACTACTTCCAGGGGTCCTCAATCAAATGGCTGATTCTTGCCTGATCACCCTAATATGAAGCCCATAAATCGACAGTCCTACCCCCTAGCCAAGTGTCACCAGACATTTAAAGAAAACCTTGGCGCGGTGGCTCAAGCCTGTAATCCTAGCACTTTGGGAGGCCGAGACGGGCGGATCACAAGGTCAGGAGATCGAGACCACCCTGGCTAATACGGTGAAACCCCGTCTCTACTAAAGAATACAAAAAAACTAGCCGGGCGACGAGGCGGGCGCCTGTAGTCCCAGCTACTTGGGAGGCGGAGGCAGGAGAATGGCATAAACCTGGGAGGCGGAGCTTGCAGTGAGCTGAGATCCAGCCACCGCACTCCAGCCTGGGCGACAGAGCCAGACTCCGTCTCAAA